>NC_071472.1:48727961-49033188 GCF_028500815.1 Rissa tridactyla
GTGTTAGTGTGCTGCAGTATGTAGCAAATGAAATGACTTTGAGACCCTTTGAACAAGTTGGTATGTGGATGCTTAATCTTATTATGACTTCTGAAATACATTTATTTTTCCACATATAAAAGTAGATATAACTTGAATCTCTAGAGAGGTTAAAAAGACAGCTAGAGGGACTTGTACTTTCATCTTAAAAGAAACTCTGAGCTCTTTTCATGTAATCCAGTTTTGATCCAATTGATGCACTCACTGTTGCTCTCCAGCACGGATTTTATTTTTCCCGTTAGTCGAATGAACCTCCTGTCTGCCTGGAGGTTGCTTGGCGGTGGTAGGTCGCGTGGCACTTGAAAATGAAGTTGAGTTGAATCCCAAATCAAGCTTCATCGTACTGGGCACCAGACTTGGTTGGCGTGTGGCGTGGTGGAACAGTAGCAGATGCCTTTAGGCTGCAGCCGCCGGTCCAGCGTCATTGCTTTGATGGATGGTTTTTTTAGAACTATGTGAAAGATCAGTCTGGTTTAGCATAGCAGTAGTATGTGTAATACATCGCTCAAATGTCTGTAATGTGGATCTAAAATGCAAACCCAACAATGTCTGTCTTGTTTTCTTGCAGATTCAAGACTGGTCAGATCAACGGAGATTTATTGATATACCACGTGCTGCTAACTCTGAAGCCATACTATGCAAAGCCATATGAAATTGTAGTGGACCTCACACACGCTGGCCCCAGTAATCGCTTTAAAACAGACTTTCTTTCTAAATGGTTTGTAGTTTTTCCAGGCTTCGCTTACGAAAATGTCTCAGCGGTTTTTATTTATAACTGTAACTCTTGGGTCAGAGAATACACCAAATACCATGAAAGGCTCTTGACAGGTTTGAAAGGAAGCAAAAGGCTTATTTTCATAGACTCTCCGGGGAAGCTGGCAGAGCACATCGAGCACGACCAGCAGAAGCTCCCAGCGGCTACCTTGGCGTTGGAGGAGGACTTGAAAGTATTTCACAATGCTCTCAAACTGGCTCATAAAGACACCAAAGTTTCTATTAAAGTAAGTCCTTTTAACGCTGTTCCTAGTTAACTGTTGTATTTTTATAAGGATTTGAGTGTGATTTTACTGTTTCTTTATTCTCCTGTCTTGAGGAGAAGTCACAACTTATTAGTATGTCTCTTTAGGAAGTATAAAATTTCATACATTTATCTCCATAAAATTAGAAGTGTCAGACTTTTCTCTCTTTGTATTGCTAACAATAGGTGCTGAGCCACTTTTCTGTTCTCTTTCTAAGGTTGGGTCCACAGCTGTGCAGGTGACGTCAGCAGAGCGGACTAGAGTCCTGGGACAGACAGTGTTTCTAAATGATATATACTATGCCTCGGAAATCGAGGAAATATGTCTTGTTGATGAGAACCAGTTTACCTTGACCATTGCCAACCAAGGCACACCGCTCACCTTCATGCATCAGGAGTGCGAAGCCATCGTTAGGTCCATCATTCACATACGGACCCGGTGGGAGCTCTCCCAGCCCGACTCCATCCCGCAGCACACTAAAATTCGCCCGAAGGACGTCCCTGGGACACTCCTGAACATCGCGCTGCTCAACCTGGGGAGCTCAGACCCCAGTCTGCGGTACAGATCTTTTCAATTCATATCAACTTTGGGCAAAAATGTGAATTTTTTTCCAAGGTTTTCTTAGTGTTAGCGAATCCCTCTTGAACAAAACAATCTTTCTTTCACCACAGCTCCATAAGATGTACTTTTTAATATAAAGAAAGTTTGAGGTTTCTGTAGGTGCAGGCAGACTGTAACTGGGTAACTGAAGGCGTATAGGAAGCTTAATTTCTCTTTACAAGGAGAAATTATTCTGCTTTGCAGTGTATGTTTGTTAGGTACATTTGATTTTTTTGATGTAATTTGATTTTCACGTGTCCTTCAAGTCCTTCAAACATACTCTTTAACATCACCAGAAATTGTTTAAAGCGAGTAGAGTAATTTTCATTCCTCCAAGGCAAATGTTGTTGTCTCTGAATCTTACCTGGTGCAGGGAAGAAGTTCGGGTTTAGATGTAATCGCTTATACGGCAGGATTGATTTTATTTTTAATATGTCAGTACTACTACTGTGATGCCTTGGTGTAATGTATATATTTTAAAATGTACAAGAACACTATTACAAGTCACGTTGCTTGCTTTGTTACAGGTCTGCTGCCTATAATCTTCTCTGTGCCTTAACCTGTACCTTTAATTTAAAGATTGAGGGCCAGTTACTGGAAACTTCAGGTCTGTGTATTCCTGCCAACAACACACTATTTATTGTATCTATTAGTAAGACTCTTGCAGCTAACGAACCACACCTTACCTTAGAGTTCTTGGAGGAGTGTATTTCTGGATTTAGCAAATCTAGTAAGTAACACTGGTATTCCTTCATGCTAACTGTGAATTTGAAAAGATCTAAGTTGGCAGCTGTCTGGCGTAGTCAGTTAAGCTTCCTCGTGTCAGAGTCACAAGCAGTTTAACTCGCAAGTGCTTCTTTAGAGCTGTTTTAGCTGTTTTCAAGATTATCCATTTATGTCTGTTTCCTAATAATCGAGTTGTGTAATCCTCTGGAGCCAGGCAGTTTCACAAACTGGAATGGTGTCTGTTGGAGAAGATCATTGCTTTCCGTGCCTGAATGTGCACTTTCCCATGAAATAGATTTTTAAAAAAAAAAAAAAAAAAAAAGAGGCAAGTGCGTTTTACACTTTGAAATTAATGTTCTAACAAGTTTTACTAGGCATCTCATTTGTTTCGAGGATTCAGTTCATTCAGAGAGATCACAATAGATCGCTGTTTGTAGTTTTGCACAGTGAGTCCTTTGGAGAGGTCTCTGCCAGGCTGTTAGTGATTCGTAGAGTAGAGAATATTGCAGAACAAAGTCAAAATTTGAGGTCCATGATAGTGAAGCTTTAAACTCGAGCAGATACGTACACTGAAGAGTTACAGGGTCCTTTAGTCGTATCAAAATTAATGTTTTCAGATTGATTGTATCTCTCAATTGTAAATCTGGTTCTGTTGCACCACTTTTGTCATCCTTTTTTTCCAGACATAGCACAGCTCTGACTACTGTTGGAAGCTGTTTAGAATACATTCTCAAGATTAAAAAGAAATTATCTGCAGTAGTCCCGCGTAATACTGAATGTACACATCTTTATGTCACACCTCTTAATAAGATATTAAAATGTCAACATCTCCTTGCCAGATCCCTACAGACGTTTCTTGGATGTCATTATTAGAGTATGTTTCTTTTTGAAGCTTATCTGTTTGCCCAGTATTATTTGCTCGGCTCTGGTAGTAATTATTTTAGACAGTAGAACTGAAAAGCGCTCACAAATGATAATTTACTTACAAATAGAGACCGGTGCTGCTTCTGTGTTACAAAGTGGATTTTTATTTCAGGTATTGAACTGAAACATCTTTGTCTGGAGTATATGACTCCCTGGCTGTCGAATCTGGTCCGGTTCTGTAAACACAATGATGATGCTAAGCGCCAGCGGGTCACTGCTATTCTTGATAAGCTTATAACAATGACAATAAACGAAAAGCAGATGTATCCTTCCATTCAAGCGAAGATATGGGGAAGTCTTGGACAGGTACAAATTCTGCATAATTTATTGCACTTTGTTTGTAAGCAGATTATAGAGTTTTTAACCACTTAAATGTTAATGCAGAAAAATAAAATTAATCTTGATGTGACCTAAGTGTATTAGCTGCTTGGAGAGCAGTGTGCGAGTCCTTCTGGAGTTTCCATTCTGTAAAATACTTCATAAAATCATCAATGAGCTCTGGCTTCTAGGAATGTGTTCCTGGCCCCCACTGAGAATTGAAAATTAAATATCTTTGGTAATTATTTCATCAAAGCTGACATCATCTCTGCCACCCATGAAGGAGGTGCTTAGGCAAACGAGACCAGCTTTACTTGCTGCGGCCAGGCTTGCTCACAAGCTTTGTATCGACTTTCTCATTGTCATACTATTTTTATTTTTTTTAACTGGCATCCAAACTGATGCAGCCCAGCATCCCCGAGAATGCAGAAGAACTGTCAAATGGATGCATGAGGGCGTTTTCTTGCTTGGTCTAATTGGCCAAAAGCAAAATTAAAAAAAAAAAATAATCAATGTATTTTGAAAGCTTAAATCCCATTGAGAGCAATATGACTGTTATGTCCAGTATGAAAGTCTGTTAAAAGGTAAATCTGGAGAAGACAAAATTAAAAGATTAATATTCCACAGCAGTCGATGGAAATTTTATCATTGACTTAAAATTTCAAACCGTTTTCATAATATAATGAGAACTGAATTTGAACCAATACCGAAATAGCATTAATCTTAGCCGGCACATTACATGTACAGTTCTCTGTGCGCTTGGACAGATTTGAATCTTACCGGTATACATTTCTCTCTCTTTTTTTTTCTGTACATGAGAAGAAACTTGTTTTACTTGTAGCTCTATTCATGTACGGCTAGTAGTCTAAGCAAAATATTTTACAGACAAGATCCTGCTTATTTCTTGGAATTATGTTTTTTTCCCCTGTGTCTTCTTACTAGGTTCAGCATTTTATGAATAGTTATACTTTAAATTGGAAAAAAAATAAAAATAATACAAACCAAATTATAGTTTCTGCACAGTTATGAAGCACTTTGATCTGGAGTAAAACCTGGTGGAATTAATCTTTATACTTCTGATATTTACATTGGACTTTTTTCCAAAAGGATAGCAAATCACTAAAACTGATGCTTCAATTTATGATAGTTATGCATCTTCAGCTGAAAAAATGAAGGATTGCCTGTTTAAAAGGTGGTTTTCTGGGGAAAAATAAAGCTAATCTGACTGATAAAAAAGGAATTATTTTTTTTCTTTAATAGATAACAGATCTCCTTGACGTAGTGCTGGACAGTTTCATCAAAACTAGTGCCACAGGGGGCTTAGGATCCATAAAGGCGGAGGTTATGGCAGACACAGCTGTAGCGCTTGCTTCTGGAAACGTCAAATTGGTTTCGAGCAAAGTGAGTTCCCTCTTTGCTTTAATTTCCTTTTATATAATAATGTCAACTTGTATAACAATGTGACACTGAGATGCTGTCTGATAACTCACTACAGGCAATGATTCCAAAACCATGATAAAACAGGTTGCAAGCAATAGAACAATTCCAATGTTAAATTGTTTTTACCGAAGTTTTGAGCTGTGCTCTTCGTGCGAGTGAAACGAAATGGTTGTTCTCTTTCCAGGTGATTGGAAGGATGTGTAAAATAATCGACAAGACTTGCCTGTCGCCAACTCCTACGCTGGAGCAGCACCTGATGTGGGATGACATTGCTATTCTGGCCCGTTACATGCTGATGCTCTCCTTTAACAACTCCCTGGACGTGGCTGCCCATCTCCCCTACCTCTTCCACGTAGTCACTTTGTTGGTGGCCACTGGTCCCCTTTCTCTCAGAGCTTCCACTCACGGGCTCGTCATCAACATCATCCATTCTCTTTGCACTTGCTCACAGCTTCACTTCAGTGGTAAGAGGCTTTTTTTCAGATTTTCAATTTAGCTGATTGCTCCTTAGCTTGTTGAAGAAGTATTTGGGTTGTTTTTCTCTCTTTAAACTATTCTGAGAGTTTGAAAAGACCACGTTGTTGTTCAGCCCACACACAGATCAGAATGAGGATCTGATCTACAACAAATGAGTATGGAATTAACAAATGACTGTCTGGTTTAGAGCAGGTGCATAATGTAAATTGTTTGTATAACGGGTTTTAGAAAAAGAGAAGAAAGTAAGTGCCAGAAAGTTCCTGTAATGCAGAGACAGGAGAAAATACGTCTGTGCTAAAACTGGCTGATGTGCATCTTTCGAATGGTTGCGTAATGTGGTAACAAAAATATCGATTACATAAGGGAATTGTGAAGTTATACTGTTAAAACAGGTATTTTGCATACTGCTGTATTTTAGCAGTCCTAAAATAATTGGTATTAGCAAATATGTAGCTGTCGCTTCTTACCACAGAAGTACAGTATAAAACCAGGCTAGATTTTGTGCTGAAAAAAATTAAAAGTTTATGTAATCTTGTCTTTTTTTAAAGTATCTGAAAGCTCATTTTATATCTATGTATCTTGACAGAGTGATTGTATAAATATACACACACACACACATATATACGTATAAAGAAAAGCTTTGCCTTGACACACAGAGGGAAGGGCAAGCCTTCCTGTTCAAACAATGAGTTTGAAGTACACTGAAATGAACGGGAAGTTCAGAATTGTAAAAATATGCGGTGCTAGGAGCAGGGCCGTCATTTTCTTCTGATTTAAGTGGCTTTCTTCATTGCAGTGCCAGAGCCAAAAGCAGAATTTGATTGCAGTTTGAACTTCCAGTACTGCTGGTATTTCAAAGCAGGAACCCTCCAGGTTTCCATTTTCTGAATCCGCGTGAGGAGAAGTCTCACGGAACCACACCGTTAAATGAGTTTCTTTCTACCTGTTTTTAGAACGCGTCTTCCTGGTGGCGGACTCCAGCAGTCTGTGCAGCAGCCCACACTTGGGGCGTTCTCGGGGGGAAATAGCAAAAAAAGAGTGTTGGAATGTGCAGAGTGACGTGTAGGAGGATTATCTACTCTTGTATTCATGGGAGGGTGAGCCTCAGAGTGTTTAAAATATGGATTGAATTTCAGTGGTTTAATATGTAAAAATTTATTCAACAGAGGAGACCAAGCAAGTTTTAAGGCTGAGCTTGACCGAGTTCTCTCTGCCCAAATTTTATTTGCTGTTTGGAATCAGCAAAGTGAAATCAGCCGCGGTCATCGCCTTCCGATCCAGCTACCGAGACAGGTCCTTCTCGCCTGGTTCCTATGAGAGGGAGACGTTTGCGCTGACTTCCCTGGAAACTGTTACCGAAGCTTTGCTGGAGATCATGGAGGTACGTGGTTCCACACGAAAGGAATGATCCCTCAGGGAAAATGGCACTGCTTACGCTCTACAGGCAGGAGAGTAGTGAGAGGTGCCTCCCATGACGCGGTAATCAATAGTTAAGTGGCTGACTTCTGAGAACTAAAATAACTGTACATTCTGAATTTTAAAAAGACTTTTTCGTAACGTTACACGTATTCACTGATATAATTATTTTCAGGCTTGTATGAGGGACATTCCGACGTGCAAGTGGCTGGACCAGTGGACTGAACTAGCTCAAAAGTATGTTGTGCATCCCAAAACATAACCCCTGCCCGCCTGTGTCGTATATTTAGAATTCTCAACTTGCTGGACAGCCCATTTGTTGTACATTTATTTAATACAGTGTACTGTCTTCCTTCACAGGTTTGCATTCCAATATAACCCATCCCTGCAGCCGCGAGCACTTGTTGTCTTCGGCTGTATAAGTAAACGCGTGTCTCATGGACAAATAAAACAAATAATCCGAATTCTTAGCAAGGTAATAGACCCATAGACCTTAAATTGATTCGGTGGCAATAAGTTTCATCAGTGCTGTGACTTCTAGAGTAACAATAGTTTTCAATACTGAGTTTAAAATTTGAGACACTGAGGTTGATCCAGAAGTTCAGCATTTAAATAAATGTGGAGTTTTGTGTTAAGGCATTTAGCTGCATGCCCATGATTCACAACTTCCTTTTTTTAAAGGAAGTTAATAATCTAATGTGTTATAAATAAATATAATAAAGACCAAGGCATTCATATAAGAAAACTTTGAAACAGACTGGCTCGCCTTGGTAGCGACGTTCCGTATTTTCTAAAGAAGCTTGTGTTCCATAGCAGGTAAGCAGTGTGCTAAAGATGTTTCCGTTAAGCATTTTATTAGAGTTTTATGGACATAAATTTAATTGAACAGCATCTGAAGATGCTATTCTGTAATTTTTTCACCCTGTCCTACACCCTGACTTTTTTAATACACGTTGTGCAGTTGCTTTCAGCAATAGATGTATCACTTCTGTGTAAATCTCCATTTGGAAAAGTCCTTGAGAACTGGTTTAAAATGAGCTCAAGCTTTGTAAACTAATTGAGAGCAACAATTATTGTTTAGAGCTTTGATCTTCTTTTTACAAAGCAAAATCTAATTATGGTTGTATTTTTAATTATCCTTTTTTTCCTACTAAAAGGGACTTGAGAGCTGTTTAAAAGGCCCAGATAATTACAATAGCCAAGTTCTAATAGAAGCTACAGTCATAGCACTCACCAAGCTGCAGCCCCTTCTTAATAAGGTAAACAACTGGATTTTTTGAGTAAACAGAGAACATGTTTTGGAAATGAAAATTATAATTATGGGTATAATTGCAAAAATATAAGTAAGTGTTGTGGTATCTGAAGTTCACGCTTCACTACTGTGAGTCACGCTCGAAAGTGCTCCATATGGGCAATGTCAGATGTTTGTATGTGGGACCTGTGCAGTGGCTTCAGAAACGCGTTAGAACGTTCTGCTTCGTCAAACGGGGCCAGAGCGATACAGGCAGTGCCTTCACTCTTCCCAAAACATTTTCAGTCTTGGCTTTCAAATGTTTGATTGCTAATCTGTGCTTTTCAGATCACGGCTTGTAGTAACCGTTAGTTGTACCCGATCCAGTATTAGTTGGCCATCTGTGTGCTCCTTTCATGTGCATTACTTGATCAGCGTACCAATGGCTATGCTGTGACTGAAGAGCCTCGTATATTTACTGTTAGTGAATAAAACTTGTTCCCAGAAAAATCTGTGGTTTAAGAGACCCAGAATCTGCTGAATGCCAGTTCTCCCTGCATGCTTTTTCAATTTGGAGCAGGAATTGCCTGGCCAGCTACACATGCAGAACTGTGATCTGTTTTCAACACCTGCTCTCCAGTTGGTACCAAAAGACTCATTTCTGTTCGGTCTGCTGTACGGCAACATGCGTCTGACATTTTTGTGAGCAAGGGAAGGAATATAAGAGTGAAGAAAGGGCTTTGGGGGAGGCAAAGGCTTGAAATTCATTTGCTTTCTGCTGTTGAGCTGTTAAGTGCACTAAGACTACAGGCCCGTGTGTCCGTCTGTCCTGGTGGAGTGGGGTGGCTGAGGACAGCACCCGCTGCAGGAAGGACAGGAATGCATCGGTCTTGCTTGTCTTTGACCTACAGCAACTGCCTTGAAAGTGAAGTTGTGGCTTTTCCTTTTCCTTCCAGGACTCCCCTATGCACAAGGCCCTTTTCTGGGTGGCCATGGCCGTACTGCAGCTTGATGAAGTCAACCTCTACTCGGCAGGGACTGCACTGCTCGAGCAGAACCTGCACACCTTGGATAGCCTCCGTGTCTTCAATGATAAGGTAAGCTGTTAGCGATCGGCTGTGACCAACCCCGAGTTTATGTAAGCAGTTAAAAAAGAAGAAAATTTCTTTGTCCTGATGGATAGTGGTTAACCAACTAAAACTGAAATTTGCATTAGAAATCGTTTCACTTGCATAATATCAACGGTAAAACTAAGCTGTAGAGATGGAGCTCTTGTTATTCTGTTCTAAACTGGAACAGAGATGTGTAGATGTGTTTGCTATTGTCATGTAAACTCTTAAAGTGACTGTTTTGTCACTTTAAAAAAACAACAAAAAAACCCCAAAAAACCAAAAAGAACAAAACCAGAAAAACAACAAACCAACTTGAGATATCCTGTACTTGATTTTTTCTGCGTCAGAGCCCAGAAGAGGTGTTTATGGAGATCAGGAGGCCGCTGGAGTGGCACTGTAAACAGATGGATCATTTTGTTGGGCTAAATTTTAACTCCAATTTCAACTTCGCACTAGTGGGCCACCTGCTGAAAGGTAAGAACACACCTGGCTGTTCATTTCTGATGAACGCTCTTAATTCAGAAATAAAAATAAGTACAAGGGTAAAGGGGAGAGAATAGGCGGTGGATCTTAAGTAACTTGGATCACGGAGTAGATACGGAATTAAATGTTCTTTGACTAAAGGACTTTGCCAGGTTTCCCACAGACATGTTCTTACTACTTCCCCCTGTTACACTGTCTTTCTCCGTGTGTTTGCCTGTGTTCAGACTCACTGTTTCTTTTACAAGAATGATTTGTGAGATAATAGACATAATGTATGCACAGACATTTGAAATGATGTGATTTTGTGGGGGAGGGACAGAAAAAAATTAGTCTCGAATGTGCAATTTCTGTTAGCATTGTGCTTCCTTACCATTTAAATGAAGTTTCCTGAGAACGTGCTGAAAAACATTTATAAACATTTTCAAAATATTAATGCTTCGTAAGTATGCATTAAAATTAAATACCATATTTGGTTTCTTAACCTCATTTCTTAGGGTACAGGCATCCTTCTCCTACCACTGTAGCGAGAACAGTAAGGATTTTACACACACTACTGGCTCTGGTTAACAAACACAGGAACTGTGACAAGTTTGAGGTGAACACCCAGAGCGTGGCGTACCTCGCAGGTAAAGATAATCAAACGACCTTTCTTTTACATTTGTGCTAACTGAAAAGGAATGAATTATTGTGGGGGTTCTTATGGTTTTAGGTTGATAAAATTGTACCAACAGAAAGGGAACTTGTAACTGGAGCTGGAGAAGGGGCTGGGCTGGGGTGCAGCAGTTCCAGCGGTCTGGGGGGTGAATCGTGCCGGCACGGGCCCTGCCGGGCAACTTGGAAAATACTTCAGGGAGGCTGAAGGCTTTTTGGTTTAAGTGCGTCTCTTAGAACATTGACATTTCTAGTGGTCTAGAAATAGAAATTGTGACCATGTGAGAGCAAATGTCTAAATCATGTAGTTGTAACTGGATGGGGAATAGAATTCTTTTTAAATGACCAACTTTTTAATCAGTACATTTCAATAAGATGTAATTACATCTCCATGGTTTTCTTTGTACTAAGTAAAAAGCCTAAATTGATAGAATATTGCTTACGTTCTTCAATGTATTCCTACTGTGGAAAACTTATGTTAGCTTTCTTTGAATTTTTAGCTTTGCTGACAGTATCTGAGGAGGTTCGAAGTCGCTGCAGCCTAAAACATAGGAAATCTCTCTTGTTGACAGACGTTTCAATGGAAAATGTTCCTATGGATACATATCCCATACATCACAGTGACACTAGCTATAGGTTGGTTGTCTAACTTTTAGATAAGTTATCCAAATTTCAATGTCTGTTTACTTTAGTAAGTTATCTAAAGGTAACCTCTGGTATATTGAACACCGAAACCCACATTGGTAAAGCCAGGTTCATGTTCTGCTGTTGGGTCCAGATGGATGTGCTGCTGATCCTGTGAGCAAGAGTCACAGAGAAATTCGAGTATCAGATTCCCATAGATTTAATTTTGAGATCCATAAAGCTATTTCAGGGCTTAACTGCTTTGGAGGCTCTTAAACTCTTGGCTAACCTCTTTCTACAAGACCTAATTTCACCTCATTTTCCATTTATATTTT
Source organism: Rissa tridactyla (assembly GCF_028500815.1). Lineage (NCBI taxonomy): Eukaryota > Metazoa > Chordata > Aves > Charadriiformes > Laridae > Rissa > Rissa tridactyla. The sequence goes on from NC_071472.1 coordinate 48,739,357, forward strand.
AGAAGAAAGTTTTGTTTGTCCTTTTAAGAGCTTCAAGGCATGTATTAAGTAATCACTTGGTCGGTGTCATTGGAAAATCTTGACACCTTGTAGCCTGGCACAGGGATAAGCCAAGGAATTGGCCTAGAGGTGACCTGGAGAGCCGGCTTCTCTCAAGAGGGAGCACTTTAGTCAGTACCTGTCTTTTTAGCATCCAGTATCGAGTAGCTGATTATTAAATATCTTTCATCTTGCCTCATAGGCCGATTTGCTTGTGTTCTTTTCATGGCTTTATTTTTTATCTCTTGATCATTACATGCATATCAGATTGTTAGTTTTCACTAGCTCAGACATTTTTGCAAGCAATTACTATTTCTTACTATATATTTTTGGGAGACTAACCTGTTAGGAAAGATGGGTTTAATAAAGGATAGTTTGGCTCATTGAAAAACTTATGCCTAAATGTGCACAGATGTAAAGATTTTCTTAATTTAATTTCTCTGCACTTTCAGGACACTAAAGGAAAATCAACCATGGTCATCACCAAAGGGGTCAGACAGACATCTGGCTGCCAGTTACCCGACAGTGGGACAGATAAGCCCTCGAACACGAAAATCCATGAGTTTGGATATGGGGCAGCCTTCACAAGCCAACACTAAAAAGCTTCTAGGTTATTAAGATAACTAATTTACTAATTTGTCTACAGAATACCTCAGGAAGCGTTACTGGAGAAAAATTATACTTGTATTTATTCTGACGTAAAGTGCTTATTTCTGATTCAGAGGAAAATCTGCAGTTTGTACAAAACATAAATTAGAGAACGCTGTACAGCTAACTCGCAGGACTAACTCAGTTCCTTTGGTCACGAAGAGGGGGAAGCAAGAGTGACGTTCAGAATGTGCGTGTTGAAAGGAAGAAAAAAAGATATTCCAGAGACCAAAGATTGATAGTGCCAATTTTCTGCCACCAGCCCTCTTCCGACAGAGTGGAGAAGCAGAACACCTTAGCTCAGCTACTATATTGAATACTCTGTCCTGTGCTAGAAAAGATGGTCCCAAAACATTTTAGATGTTTTGGAAGCAATCTGATTTTTATTCATGGCTTCTCGGTGCATCATGGTTACAAGCAAAGTCTTAATATCGGAGAAACAAGCTGAGTTGCTTCGCGTAACTTGTGGTTGCCCTTTTACATTATACGGCCTAGACGGAAGAAGAGGGACATTTCTGTCATTACAATCCTATTACTGCTTCCTTTTCAGTAATCACATTTTGGCATGTTTATTCGATGTGATGTGTTGACCAGGAAACCACAGCATGCCCACAGCTTCCATATTTGAATAAATTGCATGCTTTCCTCATCTGTATCGTGAAGCATTTTGGAAACTGTGATGGAGAGCGGCATGGTGTGATCGTATTTTCTCTACCATCCCTGAAAATGGTGAAAATGTCCCCAGATTCCTATCAGTACATTGTAGATAGGAGAGTAGCTTGGCCAGAAAATCAGAAATACTTAGAATATGGATTTAGGTTTAATGTTTTTAATTTCCTGATAAATTGTTTTTAGGTACAAGGAAAAGTTTTGACCATTTGATATCGGACACAAAGGCTCCTAAAAGGCAAGACATGGAATCTGGAATCACAACGCCTCCCAAAATGAGGAGAGTAGCCGAAAATGATTATGAAATGGGTGAGAAACAGGACTAACATTTTAAGAATAATACTAATTATAAATGCTTTGTATATATATACAAAGGATTCTTTCGAAATTCAATGTTTATTTGCCTAGGTTACTACAAGGTAAGGGAGAAATATCTTTCTTAACAGTGGCTTCTGGAGAGCAGAGTCTTCCCTATCACTGGCAACTGAGGGCTGAATTAGAGTTGCTCAGTTTGCAGGCACAGAATAAGCGGCAGCTACAAAGTACTGCATACAGGAGTGAAGTGAGATAAATAAGATTTGGCCCTTTTAAGTTAATGAGCCCTAGCTGCAAATTTCTGCAGGAGATGGAACGGGACCTCAATGCCTAGAATGCCTCTCTTCATCTTCTCCCACATCTGCTTCCTGTGCCCCCATCCCCAATTGCAATGCAAGACCAGGGTTCTTCTCGTGTATCCGACGTCAGTCTGCTGCCTGAGCGCCAAAGGCTGCCACCCCTGGGCCTGTATTTCACCAAAGAGAAAATTGGGGCTATTGTTTACCATCTGGTAGTACATCCCATGTAACGGTCTATGCTGCTGGTATTACGGCATAGTTGTTGCTTTCCTACCTTAGGAAAAGGCTGGTGAACTCTGAAGTTTGCATATGACTGGATTTGTTGTGCAAGAGCTGATTCTATTTTGGTTTGGGTTTCTTTTGCTTTGGATGAGTTGCTCTTTTTTATCTGGCAGAAACCCAGCGAATATCACCGCAGCAACACCCACATCTTCGAAAGGTTTCTGTTTCTGAGTCAAATGTCCTCCTAGATGAAGAAGTTCTGACTGACCCAAAAATTCAAGCGCTGCTGCTTACAGTTCTTGTAAGCTCCTTTCTGTGTATTGTCTCTTATTGTCTGATTCTGTCTTCCAAAGAAGCATCCATGTTCCTTGCAGTGTTTCTAAATTCACGTGGATCAGAATCGCTGTGATGAGCAAGTCTATTCTTTCGTTGCCGTTCTTCAAACTTTCTAGAAATCACTTTTAAAATGGATTTAAATGCTCTTTGAGATCAAATACTGAATTTTCATTATTCTGTATTGTTTTGCAGAACATGTCCAACAATTCTGCCTTTTTCTGGCAGATTTTTAACACAAACTACTTTTATATAATAAACTGATGTTATATATTATACTTACAAAGTTTGGTAGTGAAAATTGTTGGAATCCCAGCATAATTGAGTTTAGAGGTTGACTAACTAGAAATTTAGGTACAGTCTGATAGTGCTCTCTTCAGATGTACCAATACGGTTTCCTTTCCTGATATAATTCAAAAAGGCTCAGTTTTGGCAAAAACTGACTGGCTAAATTTTTTTGCCAGAATAAATAGAAGCTATTTATTACCAACGTTTTTTATTGTTTCCCACATACACTTAAAACAACTATTCCGTTTCCAAAGAGGACATTTTGTAACGCTGCTTTCTGCTATTCAGAAGTCATAAAACCTTAAACTGCAACAACAAATAAAGCCTATAATTGCTCTAATTAAATTAGAAGCATGCTAATTTCATCCTTTACATTATGACAGGCGACATTAGTGAAGTACACTACTGATGAGTTTGACCAGCGGATTCTGTATGAGTATTTAGCAGAAGCCAGTGTTGTCTTCCCAAAGGTCTTTCCTGTTGTGTAAGTATCTAAAACTCTGGGTTTGGCCCTTCCTTCAGAAGGTCTCTGGGCCAGGACAAGCGCGTACAAGGCATGTACTCACGTTGGGTTGCCAGCTGCAATCTGGCCATGGCTCGTCGAGGCAAATGCCCGTAGCAATTTGAGAATTGTCCTTTTTCCCTGTGTTAAATGAATATAACGTTCTCACTGGAATAGGCACCCGCAGATACCGCTGCCACAGATGGTCTCAGAAGCGCTCGCTCTGCAGCGTCAGATTTTCAGGCAGGTTGGCAGAGCGTGGGCAGACGCCATCCCGCTGTCGTGAGGGAGCTGGGCTGTTCGGCCCCCGGCTTCTCCCGAAGGCTGTCGGCATCATCTCTGCCGTCACTCGGGTCTGGCGATGTAGCACGGCTTTGTCACCGGTTTGATACTGCCCGGAATCAAATTGCGTCTTAACGTGCTCATGTGCCTTTCCATGCAAGTCAATATATACTGTCTCTTAAATGTTGTTTTCACCCCAGTCAGACTCAGGTTTTTTCATAAGTACCTCGAATGTTGTATCAGAACGGATCTAAAGTGTAGGTCAAGATACTCGTTGGATGTATTTCTTTAGATGGCAGTTCAAAGTAGTATTCACTGGAGTCAATACATGTAGGGGAAACTATCTGAAATTAGCATGAGTAGACTTCTAAAACTGACTTGTGCATGATTTAGAAATAATGCTACCTTTATAAAGTGATGGTCAAAGTACAGACGGGTTCTGTGAGTTACTGAAACCATAATTACAAGTAACTGGCATTTGTATTAAAAAAAAAACAAAAAAAAAATCCAGGCGGGAGTTCTGCGAGGGAGCTCAAATGAGACAGTGCCCCCCACAAATTTTAAAAACTCCTTTGAAATTCCAGCTCTGACATGTACACAAATCCAGTGAATAATTTTTGGGTTGAAAATAATTAAAATATTTGCAATTTAAAGTGCTAGGTAAATGCTTCAATGGGTTATATTGTTAGTACAATTTTTTGGAAGGTTACACATCGTAAGAGTCCTTGCTGAAAATACATGAGAATTGTTTTCTACTTCTAAAATCATGACGAGATCTTAAAAATCCCACCTCAACTGCTGTTTGCTAAAGTCAGTTGGGAACTGCAGATTTATTTTATTTAATGGACAAAAAATAAGCCACTTCTGTTTTCTTCAGGCATAATTTATTGGATTCCAAGATCAATACCCTTTTATCGCTGTGCCAGGATCCGAATTTGTTGAATCCAATTCATGGGATTGTTCAGAGTGTTGTCTACCACGAAGAGTCTCCACCCCAATACCAAACTTCCTATCTACAGAGTAATAATTTTTCCTATTTTTTTTTTTTTTAAACTGCTGTATTTTAAGCTAGATTTACTACTGAAAATGTTTCAGAATTATTGCAGCCCTAATAGAATAGTCAGTCAGTCTTGTGCGGCATCTCCAACTTCATACATCCTAGTAAATAAGAGTTTGCACATTAAAACCCCCGCACCCTACTGACAGGAATATTAAAACTGCCTGCTGCCGTTGGGCACCGAATATTAAAAGTATTACACCGTCTACATGAGTAAAAAGAAGCTGAAACTCAGTATTCTGTTTCCACTAACCAATTTAAAGAAATACGAAAGATGAATGGTGGTGGTAAATGATGAGTTTTAAGTTAAGCTTGTAAGTTAGAAGTTGACTTAATTATTGGTAAATTCCATAGAGTAATGTTTGTTTTTCAGTGCCCAAGCTCCACTTTCATGTGACACTTGAACACTTAAAACCTAAATATTTTTTTAAGCTCCTTACTGAAAAACTTTCCAGGAAGATCCATAACAACAGGTGACAGTTGAGAAAAACTTAAATGTTGACATCTTTTTTAAAATGAGATGTGTATTCACACGCTAAATTTACCTTTTAAAATACCATCGAGATTTTCTTGTACGACGGTTCTGAGATTTTGAGGTTTTTACAACTTACGTATTTCGTATGCATATTAAAATGCCTAAATTTTACGTTATGTATGATTTGGACAAAATTTAGTGTTGCATCTCCAAATGAAAATACTTTGTTTCCATGGCTAAGTAAATCCAAGTGTCGTTTTACGTCTCCTTGCTAGTAGTTTCCTGTGCATTGAGAGCTGTGCTGTTGTGGTAACATTCCATTTGTTGTTGTAGGTTTTGGGTTTAATGGGCTATGGAGGTTTGCTGGCCCCTTTTCCAAGGTAAGCGCAGTGCCCTACATGTAAGTTCATGAGTGTTTTGCCTTCGTTTGCTGTACAAAGCACGTTGGTGCTCCAACGCGCAGCTAAATCACAAGACATAGAATTCATCTGAGCACGTTAGTAGCATAAGGCTCACTTCTGTAGTTAAAACAGTGTGATATTAGAGTGAGTTCTGGGGCAGAGCTTATATTGACGGGGAAGTAGAAAGAAAAGAAAGAATTTTTAATTTTATTCCCCCCCCTCCCCCCAGCAAACACAAATCCCAGACTATGCTGAGCTCATAGTGAAGTTCCTTGATGCCTTGATTGACACGTATTTGCCTGGAATTGATGAGGAAACGAGTGAAGAATCTCTCCTGACACCCACATCTCCGTATCCTCCCGCCGTGCAGAGCCAGCTCAGCATCACTGCGAACCTCAACCTGTCTAATTCCATGACCTCGCTCGCAACGTCCCAGCACTCCCCAGGTCAGTACCTGCTCCGGGACTGCACAGGGAGGGGAAATGGACTCAATCTACTGGTTCTGTAGCCAAATACTCAGTCTTGGTGTCTCTTCGGATGTGTTTGTGGATCAGACATCACTGCATTCTTGAGTCAAATGAATATTAAGCTGCTTACTAAGCTGTTACACTGGTATTTCGGATGTTGGATTTTGTCCAGCACAAAAGCTGTCTCCCAAGTCATCATACGTGAAGGAAATGGCATTGAGTGCATCAGAACCAGTAACAGCTGCATCTTAATGTGGAACACATGCAACAGTGGGGCCTTGAAAATTAATTAAAGTAAATATATAATCATGATATTTTGCAAGGAGAATAATACCTGTCTGGGCACTACAAGGTAGCACATACTAGGAAAAACAGTGCAGATCTGCGCTGTGGAAGAGCGTGTCTGGGCTGGCTCCGGTTCAATGGACTGTGCTCACGTAGGCTGCATCAGACAGAGCTCAAAACTCTGCCGCGAAGAGAAAAGGGTTCCCAAAGGTACGTATGGAATAGTGGCTCAGTTCAGAGACAGAGACCTGTCGATACAGGAATCTGCTGATGATAAAAGGGAGACGTTCAAGAAAAGAAGAGTTGTGGATAAAACCAGTAAATTCCTTCTGGTGTGGGGAGAGGAGAATTACAGGGAGGTGCAGGGGTTAAATTTACCAGCGCAGGTTTTCAGGGAGAAAAATGAAAAAAGAGAGTGAAAATTACTCAGTATAGCAGATGAAGCATAAGCTAGAGGAAATTAAATATTGGAAGGAAATGGAATTTATGTCAGAGAAATCTGCCTGAAGACTCTTCCTGAAGTGATTTCGGATTAGTGTCTCGTATATTGAGGAAATTCTTTACTCCTTTTTGTCATAAAAATTATAATGTGTGATATTTCTTAAGTGATGATTTAACTATTGCAGTTCTGAACACTGAAGTCAATCGACCTTTTATTTCTGCTCTGTTTCTAACCTCGATGGGAAACTAGAAACCACTTGCATTTAGGTATAATATTTACAGAAGTGTTTTGGTTTTTTCCACTCGCCTGTTTACTGGTTTCTGCTCACGCTGAGATAAGCTCTGCTCAGCCATACTTAGCTCTAGTCAGGAAGTCTGGTCCTCCAGGTGATCGCTGTGCTCTCGGACGCTGCGCGTGCTCTGGTTCAGCTTGGTGGGCATGGCACCTGCACCACGAGCTGCAGCCTGCGGCAGGCAAGACAGGGCTCTGTGTTTGAGTCACATGGGAAAAGTGTTTTCTTTTTTTATTTCACGCAGTGAGAAGTGATTACAACTTGCTTTCTGCCAGCATGAGAAGCCAACTTAAATTGTTCAAATTTGGGGAGATCACCTTCTTGAAATACTGATGCTGTGTTCTGGGATTATATGTCAAGATGCCTATCAGTCTAAATATACTCAAAAAAGGCTTTGCTTTCCAGTTTCCTGCCAGTTCAGGATGATTTATTACATTTTTTAATATTGTCCCAAGTAAGAGGAGGAGGTGTGATGCGTGTTTTCCACAGTTGTTACCCTGCTCTCTGATACTTCATTTAATAGCACTTTTAGCCTAAAGGAACCGGTTGTTGCCATTGTTCCATGGTTTGTGTTCCTGCCTGAGTGAAAGCATTGGCCCGAAAGGGACTCCCTGCTGCCGGCCTGGGATCCCGGAATAGGAACGGGTAAAAGTTGAGTTTGAAGTCATTTTAAAGACTGCTGTTTTACTTAACATTTTGCAATATCCATGATATGTTATGAATATATAATGCAGCCACTGTATTATATTGTCATGCAATTCATTCTATATAGAGAAATATTTCTGTATAAAAACTCCTAATAGACTGCAGGTACAGATAACAACCAAGATTACGGAAAAGGAAAGTGGTTTGATAGAAACTTTCTTATTTAATACACCGCTAAGAATTATCTGTGATATTAGAACAGGGAGAAAGATAAAATTAAAGAGAAAAAAAAAAAGACCTTGCTGTCAGTGTGAAAGTAAGTACACTATGGGCAGCGTCCTTCCATTTAGAATGTGGCATCAGAGGCAACTCCAGCAGTTCTTTTTTGCAAGGATGAAGTGATGATGCAGGATTAGGCCCTGTACTAGCAAAAATAGCATTTTGCAATATAAATGTCTTCCTTCCTTCTGCCTCACTTTCTATTCCTTCTGCCTTTGTTAGCTAAGAGGAAGGAATTAATCCAGCTCTTCAAAAATTTCTTTCAAGTGTTGTGCAAACAGATGGCTTTTGTCACAGGCTGGTTAAGAACTCGTCTCCACAAAGGGAGCTGGGAACTTGTTCAGTACTAGTCAGTCTGTAATGATGCGTTTATGACACTCTGCATGGTTTGCTTGGAAATTAAATTTTAAAAAACTGATATGAAGCCCAGGAGATTACTGATGGTTCCATTTTTGTGTATCCAGACTGGAGGCATCTGTATGAAGAATCTGCCTCAGTAGGTGTTTCAGCTACTGTGAAACAGCCTTAAGCGATTACCACTTTATGAAAGCCTTGTGCTTAATGTATAATCAAGGTGGTATTTTCCCATCGTTTCCTATGATTTATTAGTGTCCTGCCTGTTTCCTTGAGCATTCTCACTTCATTCTAGCAATCTGAATACAGAGACTTGGGGTTTGATCGGGGGATCTCCAGCTTTCACAAACTGTGGACCAGGTCACAACATGGAGCTTTCCATTTTGCTCCTTCATCCCGTGTTTATTACATTGCTCCACGTTCATCAGTGCACAATTTCACTAGTTTAAACTCTCAGGTTAACCAGTGCAACTTTGCATAAAACGTGCTTTGCTTTTTAAGCTGTTTAATTGTATTAAAAATGTAATTGGTCTTTTGGCACTTTATACAGCTCCATAGCTGCATACGTGAATTCTGCGTTCTCGTTAGCCGTGCCTAGTGTGTGGCGCTGTCATTGCTCTACACTTTACACTGTAGAGACAAGAGCGAGGGAGTAAGCAGTGGAAGACCGAATATCTGCCAAGATGAAAATCATTGGGGATAGAATTATAGAATATGAAGGTGGGCCACAGGATTTGTTGAAAGAGCAAGGCAACTATGGGACTAATAAGGGATGCAAATCTGTCATGCACTTGAACAAGAAAATCAAATATCTAGTGGTGCTGAATTACTTCATCACACTGAGTTACAGAAACAGTTTCAGCCAAGTGAGTTGTTTATTATGGTTACAATACTAAGTTGCAGATCCATGAAAAAAGTCTTTCCGTGCAGCTCGCAACAGCTGGGCGAGATCATTGTTTGTAAATGTTTTGTCTGTCATCATCTCTTCTCCTTTCCCTCCCCTTCCCCTTGTCATGGACATTATTCACTTACATTTTTTCTTTCATTTTGTGTCGGTGAAGCTTCTCTGCCTTGCTCTAAATCTGCAGTTTTCATGCAGCTTCCTCATCAAGGTACACTCTACTTTCATCATATTTGCACGAAATATGCTTGGTCTGCTTTAGGGTTGGGCTTGTGGCATGAGGAGTGGTTTCCTGATCCTTTGACACGGGAATGGCTTCAGTGTAAGTGCTAAGCTGTCGCTTTTCTGGTGTGATGCTAATAATACCTGGTGATAGAGCAGGAGAAGAAAGTCACTTACATCCCTAAGAACAAGATCAATTTGGGAATAGAGAAGCGAATGGTATGTGAATTACTCTGCTGCGGGTATTAAGCTAAAACAAAGAACTATTTCATGTGAGCTCTGTAGATGCACAGGAATTCAGCGTTAACTTAATTACACACCACTGGAAAACGGGCACGAGTTGTTTGGAGTAAATTGCCGCACACAGCAGCTCAGTGAAATGGGTACTCGGCACCCTCTGATTTCTGCTTCGATATGGAGGAATAAGGAAAAGCTGCAGAAGAGTTTTTTGCTCGCACCCGTGGGTTGCTTCCCCTTCACAGGTGGTAGGCTGTGGGTTTTGTCAGCTCAGCCCATGCACGGAGGGGAAGGATGATGTACCCTGCAGCCACCTTCTGGCGGGAGTTTTAAAATTGTCCCTATACGTGCCTGAGATGGGGAGTGTATTCTTTGTTCTGCTCATGCCAATGAGAATCAATTTCTTGTAGGAATGGGACATAACCATGGGAGATGCCATTTACAGTAGTAGGATTTTTTCTAACCTTTTTATTGACTGTCAGACATCCTAATTTTTGCTGCTGATTGTACTTTTAGCCTCTTGCATAAAACCACCCTGCTGCTCTTCGTTCCAATGCTGCACACGTACCGTAAGTGTTGAGAGTGTTGCTAAACACGTCATACTCATTTCAGTGCAGAAATAACGTGACAGCTACACTAAGGTATTGCTACAGGAATGATTAACTCACAGTAGCATCAGCATAAAAGTAATAATTGATTGGAAGCATGTCTGCGTTAAAGAGAAGTCTCTGCTCTTATATCTTCCAGTTACTGAGTCCAAAGCTGTGAGAATCGCAGCTCGTAACCCAAGGCTTTGATGTGCTGTCGTCACGTCAGCATGAAGTTTACACTAAAACAGTTCATTTTTGAGGTTTGTTTGATGTTATTCTTTTAGCAAAACATAGTAAGAGTTACCTTGTCCTGCAGAGAACATCCAAAGCTCCCCAGAAGAGTACAGGCGCACAGGTATAAAGCCTGTCTGGTTTCATCCTCGTCTTGCGCTGTCAGCGGCCGCCTGCCTTCAGTGGAGCTGAACTTGCGCACGGGCAGTTCTCGTAAAGATTTCCAGACTCACCTCTTCTGTGTTTCCTGTTAACACCCTGCCTAGAAAACTGTTCTTTACTTGTCCTCGTTAATTGTTGATTTTTTTTAATTTTTTTTTTATTCGCAATTTGCCAGGGTTTAAATCATTATAATTGGCATCTGCACTTTGACACTTGACTCTTCAAATGGGTACCTGCGTTGGTTCTGTCTCTGCTGTAGGCAGAGTCAGCCAGCAAAGCCTTCCATCCCTCCTGGCAACGAGAGTCCTCCAAACATTGACTTGGACATTATGTATGTTCAGTGATCTTTACAGTGAGCCAAGATTCAGTGTTGAGGGGAGTTTTAGGTACCTGAATACACACGAATCTTCTCTGGTAGCAAGAAACAGCCTCTGCCGTTGCAGCAGAATTCTACAGGCTCAGACGTGAGCCTTCCTCACTCTGCCATTGCCCTGTTTAATGGCAGTCATTGATTCTTGGCTGGAAGAAGCCCACAGATTTGACAGTCTGTCAGTTCTTCCTCCTAGAGAACACAAAAGCCAGAAGAGACTTGAGTCAAACTCTTCCATTTGCTCATTTTCAGAACTAGAGACAGAAAGGGCTTTGTGGCCTGGAGGGCTTTCATTCTGTGTTTTCAGTGGGTACGGATACTGGTGCGAATGCTTTGTGCGCGGAGGGGAACCCTTCATCTGCCACGTGAACATTTATGTATGCCGTTTCTCATATTAAATAAAATTCCTGTTCTGTTTTAAGAGCTGACTAGGTGAACTCAGTGCACAGTTCATACCCCTGTCTATTTTCATACAGTCGCAGGAAAGTAGCAGAGATGGAAACGCATCAGCCAGTGCCCATAGGCCAATGTATTTTGTCTTTTATTGTTGGAGACAGATAAATCTAACATCAAATTCAATCTGCAACTTTAAGGGGGAGGAAAAAAAGATTATTTGAACGAGTCATGTTGAAGTCTGATACGCTGTGTGTATAGGTGAGTGTGTAGATCTGTACGAGCAGGCATCGCACTTTAGCATGTGGAGGTGTTTTATGTGGTCAAAGCCTGGGTTTTCACTGAATACAGGGGGGTCACACATCTCATCCTGAAAACATTATTTTTCATACTACAGTGCTGCAATAAGATAGCTGTCATTGGGCTAACATAGTGTACTGGCCTGGCTGGGTAGAGTTAACTTCCTTCAGAGCAGCTGGCATGGGGCCGTGCTTTACCTTTGTGACCAGAACGGCGTGGGGCAGGAACTGCTCTGCCCGGGGTACAGCGCGGGGGCAGGTGGCTGGAGGGACCCAGCCCAGCAGGGGTTGTTCTGTGCCGGGCGGCGTGAGGCTCAGCCATCAGTCAGGGAAGCGGGACGCTGGGGCGGTCAGACATCCTCCGCCCAGGACCTGGCTGGGCCCCGGGCTCCCCCTTGGGGATGCTGAGCGATTGCCTTTGCATCACTTGTTTTGGTTTGCTTTTTTTCTTCTTTTCTTCTTCCACTGATCCCTCACTTACTAGACAAGTTTTTTAATCTCTACCCTCAAGTTTTCTTGCTTTTTACTCTTCCTCTCCTCTCCTGCCCCAGTGGGGTGGGGGGCAATGGGCAAGCTGTGTGGTGCTCACCTGCCTACAGGGGCTAAGCTGCTACCAATAATATTTTGGGGTTTTTTAAATACATCATGACCAGGTTCTGCAGCGCTTTCCCAGGCAGGCGGCACTGCTGCTGGTTTGTGTTGCCAAAGGCTGTTTTGAATGAACCGCCACTTGTCAGCATGGCAGAATTCAGCAGTATTTGGACCATGACCTCCCATTTTCCTCCAGACTGGTGACACCAGCGTGGGCAGGTGGCGCGCAGGGCTCACCGACGCCTCCCTCATCCAAAGGCACCATCGGTTTTTCCTGCCGTTGTCCCGCGCAGGGCTGGCGTGCTGCCAGGCGTGTCTGCAGAGAAAGCCGTCCTCACAGCGCTGAGTTAGAGGATGGCAACAGCGGCGAGGTTAACTCCGGTCCTTGTGTCTCCCCAGGGATCGACAAGGAGAACGTGGAGCTCTCGCCCACCGCCGGACACTCCAACAGCGGGAGGATGCGCCACGGCTCTGCAAGCCAAGTGCAAAAGCAGCGAAGTGCTGGCAGTTTCAAACGTCACAGCATCAAAAAGATTGTGTGACTATTTCTTTTTAATCTTTTTTTCTTTTTTTTCTTTTTTTTTGGAGACTGACTGACACTCGCGGGCCTCTCGCAAAGGGCCCCCACCGGTTGTGATGCTGCACTTAATTTTTAAAGTTCCCATCCTGTCAGCCGTGTTGCCAGATGATCAACTCTTGAAACATTGCCTGAATTTTAATGCCTTCATTTCTTTCCGTTTTTGATTTAAGCCAGTGTTTCAGAACCGCTCACATAGATCCCGAGGGACTTTGTAGCCGAAGGAGGTGTGGAGTTCTGTAACGCTGCAGAACCGTATCTCGTCCAAACACGAAAGCCATTTCCCATAGACGGTTCTCCCTTGCTTCTGTTATCTGCCTTGTTTGTGTCTTCTCTAAAGGAAAGTGTTAATCCTTAATCCTGTTTGCACACTTTTCAAGGTAGTGGCTTTATGAGCCGGGGGAAGTTACTCTAATCCTGGTTTTAATTCAAAGCTGTAAGATTTTTAGCTGTGGACTTTTTTTTACCATACTTAAAAGAAACTAAGGATAGCCGCAGTACGATGAGATTAACCAGAAGTGTTGGATTAGATTAAATTTCTAGTAATTAGCAATAAATTTGAGAGGACAAGGAGGCTGCATGAATCTCTCTCATTCCCCAGACCATAGCTTCACGTACTTGGACTGTATATGGACCAGACTGGACAAACTGGCTTTTTTTCCAAAGCAAAATTTTTTTTTGCTGTACTTTAACTGCACTAAAAAGGTTGTATAGTGGAAAGAAAATCATCGAGAACTGACTATTATGCTGTCGTCGTAGCAGTGTTGAAAATTTATTGCTTCTTTCTTCCATTTCGCATATACTTTAGTTTTGCCCTTCCCAACAGTACGCACCTTCCAGAAATTCCTGGCAGAATAACCATTGTGGTATGGAGGGGAAAATTAGTGAATTAACTTCCAGCAATGGGAGCTGGTGTTTGGCAAAGCTGCTTTTGTGCTGCCCAAGCAGTGATATGAAAACAGTAATGTTTGCTTAAGGTACATGAATTTAAAAATAACTGACACTGTGTCAAATCCAGGTTACGTTTGAATGTTTGCAGTGCAATTCCTGCTATCAGTACAGAGGTCTGCAGTCAGACCTGTCCTGCAGAACTTTCAGGGGGTTTTAGTTTGTAGGGGTTCGTACGGGGGGGTTACACAAAACTGAAATTGCTGTCACTGTGAAAGACTTACCAGCTACAGTCGCGTGTCAGCGATGAACGACTGTGAGGACATGCTGCTATGTTGGTGGGGGTGGAGGCGCGGCGCTGGGTGCTCCGGGTGCTGCGGCGCTGGAACAGGCGCAGAGCGTTGGATCCGGGCGGCGAGCAGCGAGGCTGAGAAAAGGGGCTGTCACCGGGGTGCTCGTTTGAGGGCTGAGTAGATCTCCTGCTGCAGAACAGCTAAACTTCCCAGTTTCAGATCCCTGTTGTGTGTTAGAAATTAACAATCTATAAGTGGCTTTAAAGGAAAAAAACCAAACTATATCCACTCTATAAAATAAAATCCTCTAGTGCAATTTTGTTAGTGGCTTTCAGTAAATCAAACTCCACAGCTAAATTATTAGAGAATGGTACAACTAAGTGTTCAGATTTTATTGATATAGCACATAATTCACATGTATTCACACAGTAACAATGTAACATTTCTGTAAATAAAAATACCTTTATTGTATTGATTCATAAAATAACAATTTAATTTCTTTTAATTTGTTTACAGTCCTGGAAGAACTATGAACACAAACTTAATATGCAAATAGATTGCCAAAACAAGAGGAAAACTTAGAATTAGCAGTCCTGAAATAGATACGTTGAAAAACACAAAGAATCGTGCAATTAACCAAACTTCTTTATTCTTGGTCGCGTAGGAGCTGCAGTAGAAATGTGGTTACTGACCTGGTTGTGAGGGTAGAACTGACTGTAGGAATAGAGCAGTGACCCGGGCCGTGTCCGAAGCTGCTGCGCTTGTAAAACTTGGGAGTCGCTGAATTAAAACCGTTCTCATCTCATACATCAAATTGCGAAGAGCCACCTTCAGCGTCGCTGCCACTTTGCACTTGGTTATACTGAACGAAGCTCATTCCAGCCCCTTCTGTTTTGCTGAAGACAATGAATTGTAGAAGCCTGAAGATTTGTAGGTAGGAGGAAAAAAGACTCTTTTGTAAAGGTAACTTGCTGTTAGAAAAATACAGCTTTCAGTTGTTTCTCCTACGAGCAGATTTTCTCTAAACAGAAATGGTAATTCCAGACGAACTACCAAATCAGTTTTGTTTGGACTGGGTGCATTTGAGAGCAACTCTTTCAATATTTTGCATTGCCTATATAAAAAAAGAAGTCTCCCTAAATTAGAATTAATGTAGTCTTTGAAATACGTATAACGTGAAATCAAAATGGACAGTGATTACCTATCATGTGAGAACTAGAACTACTCCAGGCTCTCAGTCCCAGCTGAAAAAAACTGGTATCTTCATAAAGTAAGTCAACAAAATTTAATTTATTGTATTTCCTGGAAGGAGGGGGAGTCATTTAATGTTTTCACTGCATGGTTCAGAGAAGGACCCAGACTTTGTTAGCGCAGGGGTGTCAAACATGTTAGACAATGGGGGTGGATTTGGGTATAATTACAGTCGATGGCCAAGGTTTAATTCAGGATCACGTGCACCCTGATACACAGGATCGTTATCTCCCAGCAGTTGGGGAGCTTGTGCTTAGATCAAGGGGGAAAACATGGCCTTTCTTTAATGATTAAACTTCTATTAGTAATTAGTTGCTCAGTGCCTTACTGTCACATTCATCACTTGGCCTGCTCCCTGTAACAGCCAGTGCTGTTATTTTGCCTTTTTTGTTTTCTTTTTCACATCCTCTATATTTGTTCTCTTCTCCCATTTTGAATATTCTCCACCTGCTCTTGTTTCGTTCCTCTGAGCACCACTGTCAGTTCCCAGTCCAGCCCGCTTCCCTCCTCTCCTCATCCCGTTGATGCTCCTAGTGATCAGCAGTTGGGTGCTGGTGGCGATGTGGGCTTGAAACCTGATCTAACGAGCGGGAGACAGATCTCAGAGTTCCGACCTTCCGTCGCTGTTTAGGCAGCCTGCAAACTACCGGGCAGTCGCTGCTGCGCGGGCTACTGCAGCCGTGGCGTCTGTGTACTTTGAAATGAAAACTTAAGATTCAGAAAAATCTGATCTTTAACATGCGGACCATATAACTACATCATGGGGACTGTATGTTTGACACCCCTGGTTTAGAACACGTTATCCATTACGCACTAACTACAGTTAAGTACTGTAAAGACGATTAACATTTTGTTTGTGTTTGTATTTTCCCTGACTTAAAAATAATTCAGTAGTATTTGAATAGTGCATAACCTACCTGTTAATTATGCCAATGTTTCTGCTTTAACGTGCATGAGGTTTCCGAGAACAGGAAACATTTCAAATAAATATTGTGGACTGAGCACCTGGGAGCGTTCCAGTGCTCTATTCCTAACTGGGTTGTAGGTTTTAGGGCTTTTTCTGTTTCATTCTAAGGTTAATTTTTTTCCAAATGTAATGAAGCACGTCTTATTGTTATGCAACAAACTTACCACAGAAAGTCACTTTTAGTGTTGGTCCCACAATTTTTTTTTTAAATGCAGTATATTCACCTGTAAATAGTTTTTGTGTAAAATTTGACAGAAAAGTATATTTACTACACTGTAAATACATGTGACAATATATTGTATTATTTTGCTTTTTTTGTAAAGCAGTTAGTTGCTGTATATGTATAACATACAAATTTGATTATTCTAGTGTTAGTAACTGTTAACTACTACTACTCCTTCCTGCTGTTGCGTTATGTCATTTAAAAAAAAAATGCTGTGTACTATAAACTTACACTGTGTATGATATCTTACTATTTCCATTTGGGCCTCAACTTTGAAAATGTTTCTTTGATCCACAATCCTGTTCATATTGTAAGCAAGTGTGTGACAGCTGGCAAGAGCCCTGCTGACTCAAACGCAGTTGGCAACTGTAGGTAAAAATGGTAGAAACCTGGTTTCAGATAATTGTTGTTCACCCCATTCTCCCCTCATGTATGTACTTTCCCTTTTTTTTGAAGTAAAATGTAAATTCAACCTGCTTCAAGTTGTTCGAAGGTCATTCACTTGTGCTGTGGGATGAAATTGGTGTATTCTGAAATCCTTTTTCTGTTTCCTGTGACAGTGAGATTTGGAGGGGTCCTTTGGGTCTGAACCAAGGGCTGTATCGCGGCAGGCGCTGGATCCAGCCCTAGCCCCAGACCTGAAAACCCGCTTTCTCTGGGGAAAGTTAGGATCAAGCTGAAATCCAGTGTCTCGGATTTGTCTTTCCAGAATGGTGCTTGCCTGTGTGTGTGTGTGTGTGATCTTGCACAGTTCTAAATAATGGCAAACCCGATTGCCTGTGGATAACTGAGGACAGAAATTGGACAGAATAAAGCCCATTGTCATGAATTTCATGTCACTTCAATAAGATTATCATAATTGAATAATAAATCAGTATATTTCTTTTTAAAATGTAAATTTAATCTTTTAATAAAACAGCTGCTTGGTCTTTAAAGAACATTTCAGTATAATTTGTCTATTTGAGCTTTTCTGGCTTAGAAGCTTGAAGTTTCAGCTGTCAGGCAACTTTTATGACAAATGATTAATCAAATCTATTTTTTTTTAGGGGAATATATTACTTTCCTATTAAAAATGTATAAGTACTTATATTCTGGCTTTGTGAATCGTGAAAGGATGTAAAAACACATTAAAGCGCAACCGCATTGACTTCCTCGGAGACATCTTATTGTTCCTGCATACTAAACATACCATTAGGCCTGCTCAGCTGAAAACAGAGACGCACGCGGGCATGTGGACCAGGTGACTCAGGGCAGGGCTGCTGCTGCCAGCAGGGTTTGCATGAATGGAAGAGACGCAGAATTGTTAAATTTCAGGAGCACATTTTCTTTAGAGGAAATGTTCATTAATCCGAAATCAGAACTAGAGCAGGGAGCCATACAGGAGATGTTTCCTGAACAACGCATGCTAAATCACTGCTGCTAAAAAACATTTTTGAAGTTCTTCTTTTAGACAATTGAGCTTCCCTACGACTTGAGATCACAAAATACGCTGTGGCCACCATGAGGGAATGAAACAAGAAAGAATTTTAATTTAGTTATGTCTTTATGCAGTTGGAAAAACTATATTTAGGGAAAAAATTACACCCTTGGAGCAAGTGGTTCTGTCTTAGGAAATAGCTTCAAAATCCCTGCCCAGCTGATGCTGCTAAAATATTTTACAACGGAAAAAAAAACAAGCAAGGTAAAAATTCAGAAATTTCTTGACTGGGGTTAAAAATTCTGTTTTAGAGTTAAGTACGGCAAAACTGTACACGGAGGAAGAGAAAGGAAGTTGTTACTCACAGGCAATAAGACTGACCCATAATGTGAGTGGGTGATTCCTAAATATTAATCTGCCTCTCTGACTGGCATAAATATTTCCAAATATCTCTAACTTGGAATGACAAGTCTTCACAATGTTCATATTTTAGATAACCCAGAAGTTTCATACTAAACTTGTAATTCCCTTAATAGGACACTTTCTTGAGCACGCTGAAAAATGGCAAAAACATGCACAAACACTAAAATTAAAAGCCCTTTCCCAAGGCTGGTGGGGTGCCGCCACTAGGGGAAACCATGGTGCGAATCCTGCGATGCATTCAATACCTCTGAGTGTCAACACCACTGCTAGGATTAGCTTAACTGTGAGCAGCTGGCGTAAGAAAATGCATCAGATGCCAAGGCAAATACCTGCCCTGTCCACCGCAGCGAGCTACCCCCCCATTTAGGCCCATCTGTATAGCAAAGGTGGACAGGGAACGCATGAACCTACGATCGGTCACTCAGTGTCACAGAACTGAAAACTAAAGCCAGCCTCTTGTGGCGATGAAGAGTGCTACTGACCATTCCGTTTCAAAGCATCGATGGTCCTTTCCCACCGCTAAAGTTCATGATTTATAGCTGTGAATCCTTTGTGTCTTGGAACACTGGTTTCTTCAGTTGACTGTTGCTATGTTTAACAAGCTCTCAAATGAAAATAAATCCCAGGGTTGTGTGGGTGGAGAGTGTAGAATAACATCTCCCATGATGTGACTTGTTAAAACAAGTACAGGTTTGTTCTTCAAAGCAGTAATGAAAAATAAAAGTCTGATGACTGCATCTTTAGGGATATTCAAATGATAGTGCTATAAATAGCGATGAGTAACTAACTATATGTTCAAGAAAAATCCCACTGAACTATTAAATTGTTTTGTTTCTTTTTCTCATAGCATACTGTCCTTCAGAAAAACTAGAAATATCTGTTCTGCTGCTTCTACCCCCAGTTAGCGTACTTAGAGAACGAGGTCGGCCCAGGAGAGCTGGGTGCTCAGTAGAACCCATTGCATAAACCAAAGAACTGGTCATCCAGACCTCCACGGCCTGTGACCACACAGGTAAATGAAGAAGGGTCCAGAAGTGGCGGATCAGGAACAGGCCTGACTGGGAGGGAGTTTTCCAAGCTTTAGCTTACCAACTCTGCTTCCTGAGGCTACTTATGTTTAAGATATAAGATGCCAGGCTGGGGGGGCAGTGGGTGCCTCTGCCTCACCTGTTCTGGCCTCCATTCCCTTTGCCTTTATTTGCTTTCTGTGGAGTTCCTCCGCTTGCTGGCTGTGCGCCCCAGCTCCTCAGTCTGAGACACCGTTTTTTTTCACCCTCTTTCTTGGGGATTCCCTTTCCCTTTACTAACTGCCCCCCAGCCCTCTTGGAGCTCACTTTGAGACAGCCGTTCTCATTTCTGAGAGGCCTGGAGCACATTTAGTGTGGCATCGGGCAAGTAAAAGAGGAGGCTTTCAGCTCTCCTCGCAGTGGTAGCACGTGCAAAGGGGGTGCCATGAAAAGTTTTGCATAGTGTGAGAGACCCACCCAACTGTCCCTAAAGAGGCATGACTGAACATGGGCCAGAGACGGCGCAGGAACGGTGGCTCTGAGCCAAAGCAGAGGCTGGTTCTGAGCAATGCAAAACATGCAAAGGCTTAAAGGCCCCACAATACAAACACAAGTGAGGCCTCTGGGGTGGTTGAGGCAGCACACCAAAACAAGGGAAGGAATTTCTGCGTTTGCCCAAAACGCTTAGCATCTCTTGTGCAGTGGGGATCAAAGAGCAAAGGCTGCCGCTGTGCTGCTGAATCCTGCGTTACTCACCTGAAGAGATGCTCGTGGAAAGGGGAGAAGAGGCCATCCCCAGCTCTGTACTCTGTGCTTCCAAAGGCTGCACTGGCTCTTGTTCTCCACGGCTGACTCTCCTCTGCTCTGCCTCCTGCCAGGCCCATCCTTGTTTTTAACTCCTGGTCTCACGCAGTTCCTGAAAGAGGGAAAAATTACTGCTACTCCCTCCATCCGCTGCAGCGCAAACACAGCTGCGCTGCTCTGAGGAAGCCCCGCACAGACTCTCGGAAGTGATGCAGCCTCTCGCCCAGCGCAGCTCTGCCCCGGCTGTGGAGCGGGACGCGGGGCAGCACCGCAGTGTTTTGCACCACGACGCACCCCTTGCTGCTGACAAAAGCCACAGAAGAGAGCAGGCACAGAGAGACGAAACCAGGCTCGCGCTGAGCACAAGGAACCTGCTGTAGCACTCCGAGGACTGGATCAAACACCCTGCAAAGCAATTCAGCAAGTTGGCCTTAATTTTCCAGTTCTGCTTGAGATGTTAATGGGCATACCTGTAATTTACAACAAAGGCACAGATAAAAAAAGGCAAGACTAAATTGGCCTCGAGGATGCTGACATACCTTCCCTGTCCTTTTCTCATTTTCAGTAATCCTTTTATTTAGTATGGTGCAAATTCTTCTTGCCGGGAACATTTGTTTGCTCTTTAAATCGTCATGAAAATGGAACTAGCAGGCTAGAAAGCTGTTTCCCACTCATGAAAAATTCAGACACAAACTGATTCTGTAAGAAGAACGTGACTTGTCAGACACAGAAGCAGTTCATCATTCTGTTAGCAGTGTTTGTTTTATTTGACATCAGTATAATTTTATTATTACTCGATAGAATATATTTTTCTTTTCACTGTAGTAAAGTTTATGGACTTTGACTGCTATAAGAGCTCAGCTATGCACTGTACGCAGAGCGAGATACTAGTTTTGTCCTGAGACCTTAAAATGTTTATAGTCACCGTGTGTGTCTGACACAGGCTGTCGTTGTGGCCGTCGATAAATCTGTTAACCTCTTCCAATCAAGCATCATAAACACCTGAATTGCACAACTGTAACAGCCAAGGATGACCGTCAGTTGGTGGAATTCTTAACAGACAAACTTCTGAGATCTCCAGATTAAAGGCATTAAAAGGGCAAAGTCTTAGCATTGTTGTATTTTTCCCGCTGCATGTGTGGCAAAATTTGTAGTCCTTAAGCAGCTATTTACTATGAATTTCTGAGCAGCTATTTATTATTAACTTCTGACTGCTCTAAACAAAAAGTCTGAGGCAAATCAGGAACTTTTCACAGAAAAATACTTACACAAATTAGTAATTTAGGAAGGACAACTGTGCTCAAACACGATTCTGTGATTTTTCTAAGTTACTCATTTACACCCTCTAATGCACTAACTGCTTGCCGCGTACATGTGTAAATAAACAACTGAGCCAGTTCAGCTCCAGCCAGCCTGGTTAGTTAGGCCAATAAAACAACCCTGCTATCCTGCTGTTAAGGTGTTTACAACAGAAGATTTCCTGCATCATTACATAGCGTAGAGCGCCGTTTACAGCCAGGCAAGCTCACAGGAATGGAAAAGGCTCTGCAGAATGAAAGACTTGGTTACTGGACAAAGGAAAGAGGCTAATGAAAAGGAAAATCAGGCTTTCACAGGTACGCAGGCTGTAAGCAGACTGAGGCTTTCCTACACTGCTGCAGCTCCCACAGGTTACCACCAGGAATTACTCTGGTTTGTACTCTCACTTCTTGCTCTGCTCTTCCCTGCTACCTTTTCTTTCCCCAAAGCAGACTTGCACGAGCCATCTCTCCCTGGCCTATTTCTTCCCTCTGACTTTGCCTCTCAGTTTCTGAATGATAAAACAGCAGCCTCAGTTGTTCCGTTGGGAAATCCAGAGCCATCTCTGTTACCACAAAGAAAGGTCCAGTGGCAAACCAAGAACAGTTTCCTCTTTGTTGTGCACAATGCAGAACCAAATCCTGAGAAAGTGCAGGTGCAGCAGGTCCCCAGCACGCCAGTGCCCCGATGCAGCAGGTGCCCTCCGATCTGCGGCAGAAGCGACTAGAGCCAGGCTGCACAGGAAGGAGAAGCTCCCAGAGAATGCTAACTCCTGTGCCTCCCTGCCTTTCCACGCAACTGTGCTGGATTATTTCGAGAGAGGATACACCACTCCCAAACTGCTCTTCCCACGCAGACCCAGCGTGAAGGCCAAGCTCCTCCCCTCCCAGGAGTTACTGTGTTATTAACACAGAAATTAACAATGATCCCCATAAGGGTCAGTACAGAATTTTTCCCAAGGCATGGCTGCTTCTCAGATTGCTCCAGCCACACCCCATATCCTTTTCCTCTTTCATACCAGTCTGCTGTGCAAAATCCCAAGCTCCTTAGAATAACTACAACTATTTCCCACAGTCTCCTCCGAGTGACTTGCCCAGAGCTGTCCTAAAAGCTACTGTCAAACAGGCCCCTACGCCCCAAAGGGCACTCCAGCGCCAGCAACAAGAAGGAGCCACGCTTTTCTACTGTGTATTCTCTACCCAAACCCTCAGAGATTCCTTGGGACACAGAAATCATTAACACACCACACTTTCTTTAACGATGCCAAAAGCCCTGGGGGGAAATGTCTCAAGTGTTTCACAATAAAATGAAAACAAAAGTCTCCATTAATTCCAACTTTCTGCTACTGCAGCTAAGCAGTAACCTTGCCCGAACACAGATTTTAATTTCTCATTCTGGTTCAGCCTTGGCAGACAGCAGCTCCAACGCATTGCTGCAGCTGCTAGCTAATATGTTTGCTTACTGTCTAATGCTTTGTCATCAGCTAAGCATGTGCAGCATTTGTCTAAAACTTTGTATAAAGCACAGCTTCACCTGTTTCCTCGTTTGAAGCTAGCAGTGTCTGGCTGTGTTAGGAGACAATCGAGAGCTTTGGCTGCGGGGCTGAGATGAGCCCGATGATCCCAGCGGAGAACAGGGCTGAGCAGTTGGAGCGGATGAAGGTGCTCCGGCGCAGCCTTTAAGCGCCATGAGAGGAAAAAGGAGCAAAGAGCCATTCCTAAGCCCTTTGAAGAGGTGAATCAGACACCCAAGGCCCGGCCGAAGCAGAAGACACAGCAGGTCCTGCCACTAAGAGAGGAGTCTGCTCGCCACCTCGCTGGAGCCCCGGGGCAAAGCGCCGCGACCAGGCGGCGGCAACAGGGCAGGCAGCGCTGGCCGGGCCGCGGGGGGGACCCGGCAGGGCCGCGCCGCGCCAGCACGGGAGAAACCCTCCATTACAGCAGCTGCCGGCTGCTGGCGGAGGCCCAGCGTGTCGCCCGGCCAGGCGCGGGACCGCTCCCCGCCTAGGGATGAGGGACACCACAGGAGCCGGCCCAGCCGCCGCCAGGGCTGACCGGGCCTCGGCAGCGCCCCTTCTCTCCGCTCGCCTCACGCGGAGCAGGGCCCCCGCTGCGCCGAACCCCGGCGCGTTCCGGGCGAGGAAGTGAGGGAAAGGAGGAGGCGGAGACGGCGGGCCCAGCTCCCTCCCCGAGGCGCACCAACAAGACCGTCCGCGCAGCGCTGGGGCCGCGCGCCGCTCCCCTCAGGTAATGGCGGGGGGCAGCGCGCAGGCGCGGTGCCGGCGGGCCGCGGCTCTCGCGAGAGGGGCGTGGCGGGCGGGCGGGGCGGCGGCGGCCGCTGCATGTCCCGGCCCGGCCGGGCTGCACGTGGGCTCGGCGCGGGCGGGGGGCGGCGGGCGGCACCGGCACCGCACCGGGACCTGCTCCGGGCACCGGCGCGGGGAGGGCGGCGCCGGCCGCACCTTCCGTAAGTACCGCGGCGGGCCGTCGGCCGGCCCTTCGGGTAGCGGTGGGGCCCGCCGCCGCGGGCTGTCAGCCGGCCAGCTTCCCTCGGCGTGGGGCCGGGTGGGGGGTGCCCCACCCGCAGGTCTTCCCCCTGTGGGCCGCCGCTCCTGAGCTGTGGGTGCGGCGGGAGCGGCCCCGCACAGCCTGGCTGCGGCCAAGGTCAGCGCTCGGCCCCCAGCCCGCCCCGGAGGTCACCCCGGTCCGCGGCGGGGCTGCACCGTGCTGTCGGCCTGGCCCCGGTGCCGTGCGGGGCTGCCGCGGGCACGGCGGGGGCTGCGGGCCGTGCCGGTGGCCCGCTGGGAGCGGGGAGGACGGTTGCGGCCGCCCAGGGGCCCCGGTGGGCTGCGGCAGGCGGGGGTGCCGTGGCCGGGCGGGAGGGCTCCGGGGTCTCGGCGGAGTCAGCGGCGGTTCTGAGCATTTTTTTGTGTGTCTTTTACTATTTACCGCCCGCTCGGAAATTGCGAAGTACGTTCAGGGGAGAAACAGCCGTGCCGGCCAAAGGAGTCGTGCGAGGTGGTATTAAACGTGATTCATTCCCGCTGCAGACCGTGCTGTAGCTGCTCCCAAGTGAAGGCGAGAGGTGACATAAGTGCTGCAGACCGGGTATAAAGATTAAGGATGCCTCGTACTGTCTCTTGTAGGTCTGGTATGGCGAGGCTTGCTTATGTTATGGTAATAGCCGATAAAAACTGTTATTAGCAAACTTTTCATATGTTGCAGTGACTTCCACTTGTTTGTAAGCCAGCATGGAATATAATCAGGAGGAAAGGAATTAAATTATATTGCCACTGAGGGAGTAATGTTTCGGTAGCCTTTCTCTCTTGGAAGAATCCTTGTTGTTTGATTATTTCTTTTTTCTTCTTCTTCCCCCTCCTTGAAGCATATGCGATCTAAGTTACTCGCGTTCCAGAACTGGGCAACTTGATCTACGTCTGGTCAAGTTCTTTATCGCAGGCTAGTAAGCTATACCATGAAGCAGGGAACACAAAATGAATAGGCATCACCAGTAAGGGCATCATTTTCTTGAAAGTTATCTGTAATAGTAGGAAACAGCAACAAAAGCTGCATTTGACCTCAGTCCGTCTGTTATGGAGGAGTAAGGGGCTGCAGTAATTCTGCCTTTCTGTGTTTGCAGGGTCATGAGCTGCGGTGGCCGGGTCGGCGGTTGTGCTAGCACCTGCTGAGCGTTATCGGAGCCTCTGTGGACTTTGTCTCAGGTGAAAGGAAATTGCTTGTTGCCGGGGAAAGTAGTAGCAGGAGACGGTAACTTTACTTTTCTCCTGTTTGCTTTGTGCCTGTGAATGATCTACTGAGCTATAGCCCTGCGTGTGCGCAGTGTAGCCAAGGAGGAGCGCGCGGGAGTGTGGCATGGCTCCTCGGGGAGGTATGGCTTTTGCTTGGCTTTAGCACATGGACCAGAGCTGTCAGAGTGACTGAGCTGAGCCTGCTCCTCTGCCGGGGGTCACAGTGTGACCCAGTTCAAGTCACTTAACCTCCTCGCTCTTCAATGAACTTCCTGTGTAAAGGGTGAAATACTGTGTAGGGATGCTCTGAGCTGCTCTACCTGTTGTCTGGTAATCTCAACATTCCTGTGATTCTGCAAAAGTGCACCTTTACTGCGTGTATGTTGATGGCACAGTTTAGTTCTTGATTACTTGGTTTGCTTGCATGTGCTGCCTAGTGCACTGAAGGAAATTACAACCGTTTAGTAAATTAAAAGGAGCGAGCAGCCTGTAGAACTTGAGCTGTACTTGAAGTTGCTAGAATCCACCTTCTTACTGCATCGCTTGCCATCCTGGTACCACTCCTCTGACAGTCCCTCAGCTTCTGTTTCAGTGTTTCCTTGAGCTCTTGAAGGACTATTAAACGCTCTCATGGGACACCGGTGCTGGGGGATTTAGGCAGGTGACTCACTGTGACTGTAACAGAGTCTTTTACAGCGGGGCTGCAGGTCGTTTGCTCTCAGACATGCAGCAAATGGTGTTAGGTTTGGAGGGGCTGCAGGAACCCAGCTGTGTGTGCTGGTAGCTGCTGCTTAGGTGTGCTCTCCTTAGTCGCACCGAGGTTAGATACCTGTCCTAGGAACCAGGTTCCTTCTCGAAGATCTCCGGAGATGCTTTGAGATGCTAACACTGAAAATCATCAAATGCCTAGAAAGCCTTGGCTTTAACCTAGACATTCCACAATGCCTGAAATTAGACAACAGGAATTCCCCTCGCCACCCAGGGTGCGAGAGGAAGGTTCCTGCAGTTCAGATCCACCACAGTACGTACGTTCCCGGTTCCTGCGGATTCTCTTGGGAGTTAACTGTGACAGGAGTTTGTCTGAGGATTGCAGCAAAAGCTGTTCAGGGCCAGAAGCAGCTCATTGCTACATTGAGATTCTTGTGTTCACTTTGAAAACATTGCAGGCTGACTTTAAGGGTATTTGAGAGCGAGTGTACTTTTGCCGTAGTAGAGTTATCTGAAGAGCATAATGCTTTAAAAGCACCATACCCCACTTATGTATGGCTTTCACCTTTCATGTACACATAACTGATGTGAAAAAATTATTTAAGGTATTTCTAGTGTCCAGGGAGACTGTAATAAGATCAGGGCTGGTATCCCAGGTGCCCTTAGCAACATCTAGGAGTAATAAAAAAATATTAATTAAAACATTAATCACTTCTGATATTTTTAATGTTTCAGATCTAATGACTAGCCTTTTTAAAATCCTGATTTCTAACTACAGTGCTTCTGTGGAACTCTTAATGCAAATGGCTGGTTGAACTTCATGAAGTGATGATTAACTTCAGGCAGCCACTTTCAGATACTTGGAAGAAGCTGTTTTATTCAGCAGGCGCTTAATATTTCCTGGAAATTAAGGCTGTTGAGTTTGCTTCTCATGGGGATTGCTGAAGGTGATATGTTTGCATGTCACTCGCTGCTTTTGCAAATTACCTGTCTTCAGCTGTTTTACTGTTGGTTTGGTTTTTTATCGTCCGCTACTGGATTCTGTTTAACTTTGCTGCTCCTGCATTTTGTACCCTGGCTGGAAGCTGACTCTGAATTTACGGGCCCTGTACATTACTGCTAGCGGAGTTGAATATTTCATAAAAGATCACTTAAAATCATTCTTCAGCAAACAAATCACTGCTTGCAGACCTGGAGAGGTCCTGATTGCCTTTGACCTCTGCTGCCACCTGGCAATGAGGATGAGAAACTCACCATGTGCTGTAGCTGATTTTGACTCCCTGCGTATAAATAGCAGCAGTTCCTGGCAAAAGCTCATGATCTGCATGTGTCTCTTGTATCGGGGCATTCGCTTTCAATCGGGATAAATCTGTGAATTGGAAACCTGAGGTCCCTGGAACCAAGGATGGGAGTGTGTATCCCCATGAATGTTAGTGCTGTGACCCTGCAGTTTCCCCTTCCTTAAAGACAAGCCTCTTTTGTTACGAGCTTGGACTTGCATTCCATTTCTTCTTGAAATGCAGGGTTAGGAAGATGTTTTTGGTGTTCAGGGGTGCAGGAAAGAAATTTGCACATTACTTTCCTAAAATATATTCCAAGTTGAATGGAGTATAGTGTTATGCTTTGCTGCCTGGTAAAGGGAATGGGCTCTCATCTTTCGAGTTGGAGTACCAATTTTCTATTCCTTGCGTTTCCTCCAATTTAATGTGACTGTAGAAAGGTCGCCTAATCAGTGTGTTGGCTTTGCTTATTTAAAAAAAAAAAAAAAAAAGACTGCCAAAACTGAGGAAAGGAGGCAACCTGCAATCTTTGTGGAAGCCTTTCCGTGTAGGAGAACTAGTGTAATTTGGGCGAGGGCTTGCAGGTGCTGCTGTAATTCGGATCAAAGTGAAACATGTCTCTCTGATTAGGTCTCAAGTATGTTGTGCAACTTCTTGTAGCAAGATTGTTAATGCCTACAAGTTATCTTCCTGCTTGTTCAGTCTAAATGACTCTTAGTGAAACCTTTGCTGCTCCTTCCTGGCGTAGATAAATACAGAGTGCCTTCCTCACAAATGTTCTGTGTGCTTCTGTGGCTTATTCTCAGCAAGCCAAGCTCTGGGCACAGCGCTTCTGACTGAACAACAGGGCTTTTTGCTCTTCTGTTTAAGTCTAGTCCAGCTTTTGTTTTGAGAAGCCGATTATCAAGGTCTAAACCTCCAAGCGAGCAGGTCTCGATGCTGTTCTCCAGACACCTGTTTTGTCTCAGCACTGCCTCCCTTCTCGCTCTCTTACGGTGGTATCAGTGTGTTGTGATGTAAACCTCACCTCTCCCTCTCCTTGAAAAATTCAAGTCTGGTGTTTTTTGGTTTTTGTCTTGTGTGCAGAGTGTATTGGAAGCCTTTGGTTAGTTTAGTCTCTGCTGCTGGGTGTTGTGCATGCCTTTTTTGTGGAAATTGATATAGATGCCAGGCATTAGACTTAGCTGGTTGCTTTTAAATTTTAATGTGTAAGCTGCACCTGTAGTTGACACTGCACTATGTTTCCCACAGCAAGGGCTGTATTTAGCTTTGTTGGTGTCGAAGCAAATGCAAAATGCTAAGTATTGGAAATAGTTTTTCTGAAATTCTGGAAAATAATTTGTTCTCTTCTCCTGCCTGGTTGAAAATGCGGAAAGAATGAAAGATTATGAAATCTGGATTTGGGGAATTTTTTTGTTAGTAGATTATAAAGGTAATAAAAACTGCTTTGCTGTATTGTGGAGGACTGATTCTCTTTAGTCTTCTACAAAAAGTGCTTTTAAAAGAGTTGGAACTGGCCTGATAGGTGTGTTGAGGAGGCAGCTGTTCAGAAAGGATCCCGGTGACTGACGTCTTACCCTCTTGGCTGTAAGAAGTGGTGTTCATTGCCTGGTCAGGGATACCTGCGCGCAGTGTGGGTTAGCCTGCATCAGAGCACTTTCTCTGCAGTTCAAAGCCGGATGATAATAGAAAGGTCTTGAGGCCTCTGGCTTATGTGCTGAGCTCTTTTGGCTAGCCTGAAGAGGCAGAACATTTGGTCTGGCTCGGTTTCTGGAGTGGACTCCAAAACTGGCCAAAAAAAACCCCACCCTCCACCAAATTGTGAGGAACAGCCAAGAAAGATAAAGGGGGTAGTGGTAAAGTGGTGCAGAAGTGTTTTCTGAAGCTTGTTTCTGTATCTGAGAGACCTTTCTGGCAGAGCAGTGAAAAATTGATCTTGCCTTCCTCTGTAATAGAGGATTCACAGGGAGACACTAGCTTGGTTGAGGAAACTATAAATAATGAAACAATTGGAGCAGGAAGGTAATAAGATATAAAGTGCAGCAAGGAGCTTGATCATCTGATAGGGTTAATGTTAATTACAAAGTGTAACCTGTGACTTGCAGAAGGGATCAGCTCAGGGCCTTGCATTAATCCATTAGGCTGCACAGGTGGCGAGGGCTGCTCAGTCCGTGTTTGCGTATGTATGAGCTGCTTGGTGATTTCCAAAACACCTCAAAAAAAAAAAAAACCCAAACCATAAAAAAACCTAATAAACAAACCCAAACAGACCTACAGTTTGATTAGAGTGATACTTTTATTGTAAACCTCTGCCTTCGAGTGTGTAAATAGAAGCTGAGTCCTGCTTTGCCTGTAAGTGACACTGCCGGAGCTGTGGAGTTCTGCTGGGCTGCTCCTTGGCTCCCGAGAGGGAGAAAATTCACAGAAGCAGCAACTTTAAATGAAGAACTAATAAAGCCTTGGGCCATCAGGGTGGCAGCTTCAGCTGCAGAGGAGGGGAGTGAGCTGTTGTAGGAACATCAGTGCAGCTGATTACACTGAAAGCAGTTTTTATCTTAGAGATAAAAGGCAGCCTGATGGTGGTGGTGTTTCTTGCTCCAGAGCTCTAGTTTAGCTCTACAACAACCAGCTTTTTCGGCCTTTTACTTCTGTTATAATATACCCCTCTGCAAACAGGACTTTGATTCTTAACTATTTTAAGGATTGTGGAGTGGCTTCATTAGTAGTTTTCATTCACGGAGGAGCCTGTTTCTTGAGCTCTGTGGCCCGTGTTAACTGGGCTGTGGAAAGGTGGTATTGCTTAAGGGGTATCTCTTCACAGAGTCGTAGGGTTGGAAGGGACCTCTGGAGATCATCTAGTCCAACCCCCCTGCCAGAGCAGGGCTACCTAGAGCAAGACTCTTGCTGGTCTTGTCTTTCAGTACTGGTGTTTGAAGCAGAAATTGCTGCAGAACGCTTACCTTTAATTATTTCAGTATACAGAAATGTACTTGTTCACTTATTTTTAAAAGAAGTGCCATCCAGTTTGACATCTTGCTTGCTTGGCTCCTGCCTGTCTTTAGATGTTTGTGGCTATTGAGTCCTGTTCCCTGAGCTCTCACCTGTGAGCGATGTTGGTTTTGATGGTGGTACACCGGGCTGGCCTGGGAGGAGAGTGTGGGAAAGGCTGCCAAGCCTTGTGGCTGATTGACAGCCTGGTGATCAGGAGTGTGTGATGCAAGGGCTTGCAGCCCGGTGGCACGGCAGGCCACTGATCTCGCAGGTCTGTCCTGTAAGGTCAGCCTCTGTGATGCTGACCTGTGTGGCCAGGAAACCTCTTTGCTCTCCAGTTTGAACTACATTCCAAAGGGGCTTTCCAGCATCACCTGGAAGAAGCAGGGAGGTGGTCCCTCCATTGTGGGCTGCCTGTCTCCTTTATCTTTGTATGAAAAACAAAGAAGCTGTGATTTAGATCTTGCAGTGCCACATGCTGATTCAGCTCTCAATGAAAATGTGCTGTATGCAAGGGCAGGTCAAGTCAGTCTTTCTATGTCTGTTCCTGTGCAACAATTCCCCTTAGTTTAATCATAGAATGGTTTGGGTTGGAAGGGACCTTAAAGACCATCCAGTGCCACCCCCTGCCCTGGGGGTTGCACCAGCCCAGGTTGCTCCAAGCCCCGTCCAACCTGGCCTTGAACCCCTCCAGGGATGGGGCAGCCACAGCTGCTCTGGGCAACCTGGGCCAGGGGCTCACCACCCTCACAGCAAAGAATTTCTTCCTAATATCTCAGCTAAATCTCCTCTCTTCCAGTTTAAACCTGTTCCCCCTCATCCTATTGCTCTGCTCCCCAATAAAGTCCCTCCCCAGCTTTCCTGGAGCCCCTTCAGATATTGGAAGGGGCACTGAGGTCTCCCTGGAGCCTTCTCCAGGCTGAACCCCCCCAGCTCTCTCAGCCTGTCCTCACAGCAGAGGGGCTCCAGCCCTCCCAGCATCTCCGGGGCCTCCTCTGGCCATGCTCCAACAGCTCCGTGTCCTTCTGCTGTTGGTGCCCCAGAGCTGGAGGCAGCCCTGCAGGGGGTTCTCCCCAGAGCGGAGCAGAGAGTCACCTGCCTCGCCCTGCTGGGCACGCTGCTTTTGATGGTGGGGCCTCCAGTTCTTTAGGTTTTTGTCAACTCCTGTTCTTATGCCTCCTATAAGGCAGAGCATGTGCTACTGGTTATTTTTAGCATGGAAAATTTTAAGGATCCACGTGGTCCCATTTAGTTTTAACTGTGCCAGCCCTGTCCAGTTCTCTTTCACCCAGATAGTATTTATTTCCCGGGTGCTGTATTGCTAACTATAGGGTTTGCAGGGAGGCATCCTGGCCTTGCTGTTGAACCTACATTTTCGTTTTAGCTGCCTGCTTGTTTGCTCTGTGATCCTTCAGGATGGTCTTTAATTCCAGCCTCAATTTCCACTACATGGGATCTGGAAGCATGACCTCTCACGTGCTGGGGCAGGAGGGAAGCAGAGGACCGGTGGCACTGTCGGGTCTGTCCCTGCAGAGCCTGGGGGCTCAGTCACTTGGGAGTTGTCCTTTTCTCTCTTCTCGTAGGGAGTTGAAGCAGCTTGCCTCCAGAATAGACCTTTTTGTGCATTGAAAGCCCTGAAAATTAGAGCAAGTGCTCGCTGAACTCTCCTCTCGGACCTTGAGAATGAATTATCTGGCTTCTCTGTGAACCTCGTGCTGCAAACATTTCTAACCTTATAAGGATGTGTGTACTGAAGGGTTGTTTGTCCTGGCTACAGAAACAAGGTGGCTTAAAACTGCTCTCGGGCCCTAATGTGAACAAGTAGAGTAAGCTGACTGTCTTTGGGGTGGTTTTGGTTTTGTTGTGTTTTTTTTTTTTTTTTTTAAGATAGGCAAGTGTGTGCATTCATTCTTGTCCTCATCTCCCTGATCTTTACCAGGAGTTTTCCATAAATCAAGTCAGAATACATATTTGGAGAGCTGACTGACTCCTGCTCCTCTCTCCTTGGTGTCTTAATCCCATCCTGACCTACAGTGGGGATTATTTAGCAAGTTGGAAAAGTCTCATGTCCTAGCAGCAGCTCTCCGGCCGTGCCTTGATGTAAGGTGTGACATTTAGACGGGATTCCTGACGTGCCTTGAGGAAGTGGAAGTGGCCGGCGGCGCGGGGCGAGCGCGTACAGTGTGAGGGCTCTGCGCTGGCTCGGCTCTATTTTTGGTGCGGGACTGCACGGGGCCCTGCGTGCTGGCGAAAGGCACCGGGGCATCCAGCGTGTCACACCCGTCCTGGCTTTTGCAAGCTGATCGTCTCCAGTCCAAAGCCCGTGGAGCTGCTGCGTGTCCCCAGCTGGCTCCTCCTGCCTGGAGAGTGCAAGGACTGCCGGGCCGCGCTCCCTGCAGTTTGGCAGGGTTTAAAGCCATGTGATTTGACAAGTTGCCATTTTCTGTTCTGCTGCTGGCAGGAAAATCCCAGGCTTTCTTCCCCCCATGTGTTCAAATGATCCCATTGCCCCTGCAGTCCCGAACTGGCTGTCAAATTGGCAATGGAGAGAGGGCTTTGCCGCTCTTAAACGTCTTGGAAAATGAACGCGGGCTTTAGGAGCTCTCCTGTGGAGGAAATGAAAGAGAAGTGTGTGCTGCATCTTACAACTGTTCAGTTAAGGGGGTTAAAAATGAGCCATCTTCTAGGCATCACATAAAAAGTGACATTGTGACCAGCATGTCAAAATCAGGCCACCAAAGTCTTCCCATCACCTTTACATAAGATGTTTGTTGGTGTTGGCTGTCTCCAAGCCAGCCCGGTGCTTTAGGATGTCTGCTGGCATCTTGTGCAGAGCCACTGCCTTTTATCCCTTTCGAGCTGATGGAAGGATGTGGAATTCCCATTTAACACAGTCACTGATAGTATAATGCAGGTCTTGCTAAAACTAGTCAAATTAAAAACATGAAATTAAATCAGTTTCACAAGGAGCAGTCAGCTAATCCACCAGTCCTCACCGATCTAAATATCACAGAACAGTGAAGATCTTTATCTTAAGTGATACTAATGTTTAAAATGATTCTTAGAACTGTTTTGTCTGCCCGGCTTCGGGACAGGCCTGTCCCTCCGTGGAGCGTCCCGCTCCTGTCTTCTGCGCGGCAGAATTGTGTGGGACTATTGTTTGTACAGTCGGTGCAACTTAATAGGGAATCGGATAATAATAGGGCTGTCTGTTTAATCAGGAAAGCTTGCTGGGAATGGACTGTGTGAGCTACTTTAATTTGAGTTTGTGGTAGGCCTGTGAGACAGCTTGTAGGGTGGTTCTGCATTAATTATAACAACTTAAGCGGACGGCAGATGAGCATTCGCAGTGGCTCACAATGTGCCATTGTGCTGTAGAGCATAAATGTGAACCTTTTGTCTTAGGAATGTACAGAATTCACCCTTTCCATTTACCAAGTTCTAAAAACCAAACATGCAAATTATTGCATAGGTCTGTTGTTTTTTTAATTCCAAACCTCCGATGTTGCCATTAACCAAAAGTTCATCCTCAGCAGTGAGCTGTGCTACCTGACGTATAGAGCCAGCTGGAAGTAACTTTGATTTAGAAGGTATCAGATATGAATGTCCAATGAACACAGACTCAAGTTTTCTGGGTAGAACAACATAAATACCTCATTTGTGATATACTGGAGATGTTACTGGATTTTTTTAAATCATGTCTGCAGCAAACCTTTGGTTTGGGATTGAGCAAGAAACTTCCTAGTCCCTGTTTTTGCCATTCATTTATTTACTTGCCTCAGTGGTTAGGACTCTGCGGGGAACAGCACAGAAGCAGGGCTGGCGTCTGAGCTGGCTTGGGTGAAGTTGTGTGTTTGCTCCTGCGGGATGGGAGGCTGTGGCTGGAGGAGGTGAGAAATCTAGAGTGAATATTAAATTATCTGAGGCTTGGGTGCTCAGTTGGAGCCCGAGGGAGGCATGTTTTTGTCCCTCAGCTAGAATGTAATCAACTCATCCTGGAAATCGAGGCCCTGAAGGAGGGTTGTGTTTGGGAGCTGTGGTCAGAACACTTGTTCTGATAAGAGAAGATTTTTTCCGGTTGAGACAGACTAAGCATAGTTGAGAGACTGACTTGATTGTCTTCTCTTGTCTAAGAAATATTATGCTCCTAAAGAGGAACTGGATGATACGCTCTTCCAGTGGGTGGTTCCCATTCCTAGGACTTTGTTATCTCCTGAAAACAATGTTTATTTTTGTTACTCATTGGCAAAAGTCTTGAGGCCTGTTTGGAGAAAAGTCTGCCCTGTGTAAGCATTGTCAGACATGTGGTGCTTTGCTTTAATTCCTGCTCAGTGAAAACATAAACCGTAAGTGCTTTGCAGCCAGGCTGTTTTGGGGATGTGGGTAACTCTTTAGCTTTGTGTTCCACTGCGTGCCATTGTGCTGTAGAGCATAAAAGTGAGCCTTTTGTCTTAAGAATGTCCAGCCTTCACCCTTTCCATTTACCAAGTTCTAAAAGCCTGCAGGCTTTCCTGAAGCAAAAGGAAAGACATACCAGCCCTGCCTTGGATAGCCCAGGTGAGGTTTGTAAAGGGAGGAGCGTGACCGGGACATGAGTCCCAGCAATGTCCAGGCACGGAAGGGTCCACAGGGACATGAGTCCCAGCAATGTCCAGGCACGGAAGGGTCCACACACTGTGTAGAGTAAGAGAGGCAGCTTTCATCTCTAGAAAGTCAGAGGAGTAGCAGCTGTCAAGGTAGTAAATTTAAATGTAGAACAAACTTTGGAGCTGGGCTCCCAAGTAGTAGTGTCTCTATGGAGGCTGCTTTAGCTAGACAAATACCACTGTTATAAGGGTGTTATAGCACATTTCCCATCTTTGCTATTGCAAAACCTTTTAGAAGGACTTCTGGTTATTGGGAGACACTTGCTTCATCGGGCTGTAGTTGCTCTGTGTTTAGGAATTCCTACACGCCAAACCTGTGCTGTGCCCGCGCACCAGCCCCTGCAGGGCTGTGGGTGAGAACCTTTGCAAAGCGCTTCGCCTTCCGTGGGTTTTTACGTTTGAGAGAAGTGTGTG
This sequence comes from Rissa tridactyla, assembly GCF_028500815.1. Lineage (NCBI taxonomy): Eukaryota > Metazoa > Chordata > Aves > Charadriiformes > Laridae > Rissa > Rissa tridactyla. The sequence goes on from NC_071472.1 coordinate 48,774,583, forward strand.
TTGTCGGCCTCTGAAACTCTCGGGAATGTGATGCTGCCTTTCACATGGAGAAATGCAGTGTGTCAAGTCTGTGTCTTGGAAGGCTTGTGGCACAGCTGTGTTGTGAACCCAGCCTGATGCTGGAGAAGCTTGGGGTGCTGGATGCTGTCCTTGTGTGTAGCACTGACCCGCAAAGGCGAGGCAGGAGAAAGGAGGTGAAATTGATTTAAGTGTAAGGTGAGGTAAGGTGAAATTGGTGAGTATAACAGCAAGAAATGTCTAGATATCCCTAGTCTTAGGTAAGGATCTTGTTCTGTGGTTTTGCTAGTAAAGCAGATATGTGAATTTAAAGAGCTGCTGGAAGTCAAGCCTGGGATGGATGTTAAAATCCTTTCTAGGACCCTGTCTATTCAAGACAAAGAACAGAATTTCTATTCTGTTTGTGCTAATAGAAAGACCTCCAGGCATTTATGAAACTTTAGCCTTCTTGGTACCTTCCCTGTGACCTATTTTAACATGGCTTCTGTTTCGCTGTCTAGGTACAATTGCTGAAGCTTTGCAAAATGGCTTTATGCTTCCGCAGTTTCACCCTATATGCCATACCTGGAGTGCTGGCACTTGTTGGCTGCTGGTGGATCTATTCCCACAGAAAAAAGCATGCAAGCTATCACGACAAACAAGCAACAGCCATTGAAGAAGAGCAGCAGGAAGAAGTGCCAGAGAATGATTCAGCACCCAAAACAGAAGCATGTGTTCCTCGAAGATTGCCTTTCTCCTCGGAAGAGGAATGCCCAGAGAATGAAACCTCGACCTCCCTGCTGTCAGCAGGGTCGACGACGCCCTCTCTTCTGTGTCAGACTCACGGGAGGCCAGATCTCTCACAGGACCTTCCAGACCTGTCAGTAACGACAATTCAGCCCAGCACCCTTGAGGACGACAGTGAAAAACTAGAAACGATAGGATCTCAAGATGAAAGCGGTGTCCCTGCTTCTGTTCCTCTCCCCCTACTCTCAAGGAGCACCGAGTGCCACAGCAGTGCTGCAGTGAGCCTTACACAGGGCTCAAGCGCCAGCGCAAACCAAGATCAGTGGCCATCAGCATCATTGACACATGAGTCTTTGGGAGTCACGGAGGAGATCAGCAATGCAGAGCAGTCAGATGATTCTTCATTTAAGCCCCCTAAGGAAAGCCAGATGCCAGAAATCGTGCTATCGGATGCTGGCCCTGTGACAGCCCCTTGCTTGGGATTGGAGAAGGAAGCCAATACCCCACAAGTCTCTCTCAATAATGAAGTTGAAGTTGTATCAAGTCACATGGATTCTGCAGTGAACATGTTACCGAATAGTTTGGAGTCCGCCTGTGTGAAGCGGCCCAGGGAAGAAGAGATGTCCGAGTCAATTGCCAGTACTGTACTTGTGTGTCAGGAGAAGGACACGCAGCCAAAAGGAGATGAATTGGAAAGAGAAGAGACTGGAGGAGTGAGTTTGGACAAGGAAGAAGTTGAGAAAATTGAGCAAGTAGCAATACAGATCATTTCCAAGGTCATTTTGGCAGCAACGGAGGAAGTGCTGTCCAGTTCTGCAAGTGATGTGTCCAGTTGGATCTGCCAGACCGCTGCCAGCCAAGTTGAGAGACCTCTAGAGACGGCAAGTGTTGTTTCCTCTGATCAGGTGCTTGCAGAGGAAGCTACAGGAGTGGACAAGAACATTGCTGTGGAGAGTGATGCTGCAGTACTGACATCCCTGCAGACAGAGGAAGGGGATCAGTGTGTGACAGGTTCTGGCTGTTTAACACACAACTGTTTATCCAGCCCTGTTCAGGGAGACACAAAAGACTGTCGGATGAAGAACCATGTGTGCAGTCAGTCCCAAGTAGCTGATAGGACTCCTGTGGAAAACCATGGAGAGTTACTGGAAAGGTCATCTTTGGTTACGGAGGACTCTGGGTGCAGCACATACGCATTTGAAGGTGGGACGAGTGTGGAGGACCCATTGCAGAACACAATGCTGTCTGTCACATCAGGCCAGCATTCGGACTCACTGAGCATATCTGCAACCCACGACACATCTGCTGAGCAGAGCTCAGTACCAAGTGAAAAACCTCCTACTCTGAAGCTACCTGAAGACAGCATAGTGCCATACAGTAATGGGATACTGAAAGAGGATGGAGATTTGCATGACGAGTGTAGCAGGGCAGCAGGGATGGATGGAGAACACTCAGGAGGTAAGGGATTTGAAAATCCTTCTACAAAAACCTGAACAAGCATTTTATGTGCTGCAGAACATGTTTGGATAAATCCTCTTCATGTTTACCTTCCCCAGTAGATGAATATTTAGCCCTCACGTGCAGGTGGTAGGCATTTGCTCTCAGAATTCCCATCTCTGCAGGATCCAGTGTTAGCTGGGTGATCTTCAGGGTATACTGCAAAGGGGTGAACAGGCTGGTCTCCTTCCAGCATGACGCTTACTGTCTGAAGCTAAGCATGTGCTCAAGTACCGCGGTGAAATGGACCGTGTCTGGAGGTAGGCCAGGCTGTTGAGCACCTTTCTGGTTTGAGACCTGCTAATACAAATGGGTTCTGCTTCAGTTCAGGCAGCCTCTGGTAAGCACTGGTTCTTACCTGTGTCTATGGGCTGCTGCTGAAAGGAAGCTGTAAGGCAAGTTTCTGAGGTGCTGCCAGATGAACCGGGGAAGTGCTCTGATGAATTGTGATAAAATCAGTTGGTTGCAGACCAATTATCCTGAAGCCGTTTTGCTTGGAAGGGTAGGTGCATGCCACGAAATCCCAACAGGGAGCAATGTTCATGGAGTCCCCCATCTGTCTCTGTGTTGCTTTTGCCTTCTAGATCTGGATGATATGTGCCTGGCAGAACACAAAGCTGTCTGAGCAAATGTTAACCTCTGTGACCTTGGGGATGGATGTTGAAGTCCTTTATAGGACCCTGTGGTGCCAACAGCCCTTAATGATAGGATGTCTTTTGTAATTGCTACAAAATAGTTGGAATGCTGCTCATTGCAAGACACGGGGATTGAGTTTGCCAGCAATTAAGGATTAAACCCACAAAATATTTTCATTAGTGGTAGTAACCATAGAAAGAAAATGGTTTTGCCTTGTTGTGAATGCTGATGTGACAAGAAGGTACAAGAGTGTGGTGACAGGGGCTGAAAGCTCTGCACGGAGACAGCTGAAGGGTAGGGAGAGGGGATATAGCAGGTAAAGTTGATAAGGGGGCTATGTTAGATGAGAGGTCCTACAGCTGACCTTCACACCCAGGCTGTGAGACTGAAATCCTCATCTTCTCTAGGGAGCCTGTGGCAAAGAGCTGCACTGTTTGCCTTTGACTTTCTAGGCATCTCTGCTGTGTTACTAGTGAGATGTGGCAAATGTGAAGCAGCTGTTGGGTTTATTTTTCTCTTTGGTCTTGCACTCGGTGGCCTGAATACTTGTAAGCAAGTGAGGTGCTTCATGCTTCTGCTTGTTAATCTGGAAGAGGGATCAACCTTGTGTTACACTGACTATCTGGGATCTGACCAGGAGGAAGCTGCTTGAGTTTGTCCCCTTCCCAAGTAGGCATATTCCCGGTATTGGCCGATAGCTTGGCAACAAAACATAGCGTGTCTCTGGCACCTTGTTTCTTCAAGCATATGACAAGTTGGGCAAGAGGTGATCCCCTACCACAACTAGTAGGGGGCACCCCTGGCACTGGACCTGCAACCCCTGTTGGGGCAGGGACATAATGTCAGTGCAAAGAGTAGACGAATAGGTTGCGTGTCCGTCCCTGTATGCTGAACTCCCTGTGAAAAACCCTGTTTAAGCCATGGGGAAAATGCAAAATACCTTGCTGCAGCAGCAGCTCAGTGGTGATGTTGGCATAGCCCTCGTTCAGCTGGTGACTTTGATGTGTAAGGTGTCACCATGTGTCACCTGCTGTGTAAGGTGTCACCATGTCTGAAGGACTCCTCCTGAACTCGGCCCTCCTTCTGTTGCATTCCCAGAGGTGTGCAGGTTTTTCTCTGGGAATAAAAGGAAGCTTTCAGTAGGCTGTGTTTGACGGAACTTCACCCTTTCTGAAATGCTGGAGAACCTGATACAGGAACATCCCAACTGAATGCGAAGGAAGAGCTCAATGTAACCTCTCTGAAATAATGTGTTTTCATGGCCTTGTGTCTGGTAGCTGGATTGTGTGGGTTGTCCGACTGCTGACACGTGTGCATGTCTTGTAGGTTCGGATGTAAATAACATGGATTTTGTGGACAGTGGCTGTGCCCTGAGGAAGACAGTGACTCGCCAGAACTCTAAGCTAGGAGGAGAATCCAGCAAGTCTGACTTCATTATCTGGGAAATAGAGGTCCCAAAGGTAACCAGCCGCTGGGCTGCTCGCGCATCCTGCTCTGCCCTGCATAGCTATCTTCTGGTGCTTCCAGTCAGGTACTGGCTCAGTGCCATCCCAGGGAGATCAACAACAAATCGAGGAGGATTTAAGCATTTAGCTCCCATTGGGACTCCACAGGAGTGAAGAGCCAGTACACAACTGTAAACAGGAGGCATGTCAGGGCTACGTCCAGGGTAACGTTTGTTGTTGACCTCACTATTCCTTGTTATCTTCTGCCCCAATCTGTTAGTCTGATGCTTTGAAAGCATTCAGAAGGCTTTGAGGGTACACAGTTATTAAGAGCAGGTGATGAATTATTATTTTTTTTTTCTTTCCACTCTGTAGGAGGGTTACATTTCAACTGCCGGTCCAAACCCTTCCTCACAAGCTGAGCGCTCATCTGAGCTATTCTGTGGAGCTGCTGTGTCTCTGTCTTTTTATAGTGAGCTTTCTTTTGGGTTGAGAGAGAGATCGTGGTTTTTAGGACCATGTTCATACCTTGTGCCTTGCTTTGTACATACAAAATCACCTGTGGCTGCCCCGCATAGCATTGCTCTTGCAGTTCTGCCTCTCAGTAGACCTGCATACTGTAGTAGACCTGCCAGTGATGTGAGACAGCAGCCCCAGCAGGACGAGCGTGCTGCCCTGGCTGCTTGGGTGCTGCGAGCCCAATGAAGACGTTGTAACGTGCATTTTAATGGATCAGTAAAACACAGGCTACAGAAGCAGTTCTACAGCAGAAAAATACATTTCAGTGGTTAGCGAAGACAGGCTGTCACTTTTCTTAAAGCAGTTAACTTTATGTTGTACAGGATTATCCGTACTGACTCGGGCCCGTACGTCTGTTCTGCTGTCTGGTCTCTGACAGTGAGTGGTGGCAGGTGCCAGTGGAGGTGCCAGGGCTTGCACAGACATCTCTCCGTCACCCTGCACAGCTCTCCAGGGGCTCTGTAGCCTAACGGCAGTGGTAGCCTGCTTTACTCTCCTGTGATTTTTGTCTACTCCCTTTCTAACCTAATTAGCTTGTTTAAAAATTGCTAAAACTTAGTATTTCGTATTTGAATGAAAAATGCATGTAATATGCTTTTACAAAAAAAAAAAGTAGTGGGAGATCGGGAGAGGATGTGACTTTACTTGACTGTAGGAAGACAGTAGCCTTTAGCAGGCCTGGTTTTGTCCCATTGTGTCTTTGTGTCATTCTAAAAGAGATGGAGGAAGAGTGGAGAACTTGCACTGGTCCAGGATTGCCTTATGTTTGTCCTGCCTGACCCTACACTACGGGAACTGGGAATATGGGTGAAATAAGCCACAGGGAACACTGTTGTTTGATCCACATTTCTATTCCTGACTGTTGCTTTCTTATCTCTTTCATAAAGGAATTAGTTGGCCGTTTGATCGGCAAGCAAGGAAGATTTATGAGCTTCTTGAGGCAAGCATCTGGTGCCAAAATTTATGTCTCAACACTACCTTATTTCCGTGACTCCCAAGTCTGTCACATCGAAGGTAAGTGGAATGTCTCTTTATTCATGGTCTAACACGTAGCTTGGGGGCCTTAATTAGATGGGCAGGGAATTTAAACAGATTTAGTGGTTTTGCGAGTCCAGTGCTTTACAAAACTTTTCTGCTCAGTGCTGTTACAGTAGGGGTATATGCCAAGTCACCTGTGCCTTGGTATGTGAATCCTCTATTCTAGAGGTGAGGATGCATTTTAACACCTTCGGCTGCTGTAGATTAACCAACACCTTCTGCAGGATCACTTTGGGCTTGAAGGAGGAGCTATGGGATGGGTATCAGCAAATGCAGTCTTGACTGTGAAGGATGTTAGATTAATTGTGGCCAAAAAATATCTGCCAGTGAACTGGGTTCATACTGGAGGCTAAAGCTGTTGAAACTGGGACCTGGTGGTCCGAGTTACTCGCATTGGTCTGATATCAGGTTACATGGCCAATTTATTAAAACTTAAATTGTTGATGTAGTGCAGAAGGCTTCTGGTAGCTATATGGCTTCATGCGGCAGCGGTGGGGGTGTCCTCAGCATATCTGTGCTACAGACTTTCTGCGGTATTTTTGTCTTTCAGGCTCCTCACAACAAGTAGAAAAAGTACTGAGCCTGATTGGCAAGAAGTTCAAAGAGCTGTGTCTCACCAACATCTACGCTTTACCTCCACCAACACCATTGACACTTCATTCCCTCCTTATGACTGCCTGGGTAAGTCCCAGCTTGCTGGCCATGCTGGTGCGGGGTGGGAGGCTGTTGCTGGCCACCCCCATGGTAGTGTGGAACCATTTAGGTTGGAAAAGACCTTTGGGATCATCGAGTCCGACCATTTAACCTAACACTGCCAAGTCCCCTGCTAAACCATGTCCCTAAGCGCCACGTCTACCTGTCTTTTAAATACCTCCAGGGATACCCTGAGCAGCCTGTTCCAGTGCTTGATAACCCTTTTGGTGAAGAAATTTTTTGTAATATCCAATCTAAACTTTTCTTGGTGCAACTTGAGGCTGTTTCCTCTTGTCTAATCTCTTGTTACTTGGGAGAAGAGCCCGACCCACATTTCTTTGCTTACACTGGGCATCTAGGGTCTATAAAGCAATTGTGCACATAACTGTCTCCATGGATGTGAAGACAGGCTTTGTTCTGAAGAAGTGAATTTATGCTGGGAAATGGAAGGCGGTTTAGATGTATTCTGAGCGCAGTAATGCTCGGAAGCTGCCCAACACAACAGCTCTCTAGCAGCCAGGGCAAATTACTTTGAAAATTATGCCTCTGGGGTAAATCTTGGACAATACTTGCAAAGACTACCTTGATGTTTAAAAACCACTGTGGGCAGGGAATCCTTGCAAGTTGCACTGAGGTGATAGTGCAGCATGACTTGACCCATGTAATTTCTGACTCTGCTCACTGATCTCTTGGGTAAGTCAGTCTTACAGCTGCTTTGTGCCGATAGTCTTTTTGTGTACAAGATGGGCCCCATCCCAAGTCTGATTTCCTTTGGAACAATGTGGAGTAACAGTACGTAGCTTTCTGCTCCTGATCTAAAGCAGCCTTTGGAAGCGAAATACCAGAGTGCCAAGGGTTTTCCACCCGTGGCTGTAAGCCTCAGGAGTTGCTGGTGGAGCATGGAGTTGCTGTGAATGAAGCTTGTGTTCCAGTGAGCACTAATGAGAATTTCTTTCCTCCACGTGACAGCTGTTTCTCCCAGATGGCGTCACTGTAGAGGTGGTCGTGGCGAACCAGGTCGATGCAGGGCACATGTTTCTACAGCAGCATACACACCCCACTTTCCATGTCCTGCGTAGCCTCGACCAGCAGATGTATGCCTGCTATTCTCAACCTGAAATTCCAACCCTGCCAACGCCAGTGGAAGGCAAGTAACTTGGTTGCTCACAAATTGTCATGCAAAAGCCTGATGCCCCTGAGTTAGGCTTGGGAAGTTTCCCAGTGGATGAGAATTTGATAGTTCACTTGTCACTTTGTCTTTTTTTAAGCTGCTGCCGGAGTATAGATGTTGCTCTACTCTTCCTTACCCCACTCATCCCTGGAGTTACCTCCCCAGCCACTTAGTTGCATGTTGGAATTCAGAATGAGATGAAGTCTGTCACAGGTTATTTCTGATCAACTTGGCATCTGGTGTGTTTTTGCTGACAAAGTGTGCAACTGCCCACAAATCTTCATAGTGTCAGTGTCTGCACATGGTGTAAAGTGGAGGGGGCATCACATGGAAAGGGGGTATTAGCGTTTACTCTCCTTTTTAGAGACAGACCTTGCTGCTAGTGACCAAAGGCTGGAAGGGAAGGGGATACCCAGCTAGAACAGCAGGGTAATGGCAGACAGACTTGAGAGTAAAACCCACCTCTCCTGTGTCCCAGCTGCCGGCCTGGTCTGATGGGGGTGTGGGCCATGTTGAAAGAAGATGGAAGTGGCGTAAGAAATGCTGTTGATTCTCAGCAGATAGCTGTGCAGCACTACTCATGCCTGCAGTGCTGACTTCTGGAAATCCACTTAAACCGAGCCTTTCGTCTCTGTACTCTTATGTTTTGCAGTTGGTATTATCTGCGCGGCTCCAGGCCTGGATGGGGCATGGTTACGGGCTCAAGTTATTAGCTACTTTGAAGAGACCGGTGAAGTGGAGCTCAGATATGTGGACTATGGAGGATATGACAAAGTGAAGATTGACACGCTCAGACAAATCAGGTCTTTAGCTCCTCTTCCTTGGCCTGAGGCCATACCTGGCTTGAATCTTCATCATAGGCATCCATATCGTTTGAATTGCTTATAGGTTTTTCCACAGCTGAAGTGGGAAATGGTAGAAAGATTTGTCTCAGCAGTGGGTTTGGATTTCTTGGGAGCACAGCAAGCTCTTGCAAGGCTTTTTTTGAAGGGGAGGGGAGATGAAATTGTAACTTCTACCACTTCAGCGTGGAAGCTGAGCAAAAGGATGCCTTCAGGAAGCCACAAAGTGTAGTTAATTCGGCTAGGAACAGGGTTCAGATTCTCTATGCCCCAGCCCCATTGACTGAAAGAGCCGTATTGGATGAGGGTTTTCCTACACAAGCCCATTAAATACTTGATTGTGCCCCAGAGGTGGGAGAAAAGCAGTACAGCCTCCATTATGGACATGGTTTTTGCTTGGAGCCCAGTCCAACTTGGCTGGGTAATCAGGCAATTTGTTGTCTGATTGCTGGGAGAACAGTCTTTTTTTTTTTTTGACTGTCATCAATTTTAAACTGAATTCCTGTTAAGAGTAATTGATTAATCAATGTCACCTTGAAGAGTACAGGAGTAACTTAAAGCCATGTTCTTATTCCAATTTATTCTCTTTTCTTTAAGGTCTGATTTTTTATCACTACCTTTCCAAGGAGCAGAAGTTTTACTAGACAACGTGGTGCCACTTCCAGGTAATGGAGCTCTCGAGACGTACCGTTGGCACTCCTCCTGCAGGTTTAAATGGATGCCAGCTGTGTACAAGCAGTGATTCTGTCTAAACCTTCTCCTTCCTTTTGCAAGCGCAGCCTCTGATGTGACTAGAGCAAGGATTGGAAAAACTGTATTTTATTTTTCTAAATGTGCTAGTATGGCGTAACCTGTCAGGCTCCAGGGGAAAGATGATAAATGTCCAGGCGTTTTCCTGCATGGAGCAGAGAATGAATTACTCTCCCAAACAGCAAGTTGGCAGGACTGGCAGGGTATAGGTGAAGTGGCTGTAACTACTCTGCCTTCTGCTGTCAGAGAGTAGCTGTAAATGCAAACTTAGTTTTTAATCTGCTAGACATATATCTGACACTTTCTTACTGAAATGACTGATATGTGGAGTCCTGTGTTCAAAAGACTACCCTCCAAGCACTGGAAGAATGTCAGTCACTGCCTAGAGTGCTTTCTGGTTTGCTTTTTTCTTTTTTTTTTTTTTCTTTTCTCCTGGGGTTAGAGCTCCCTGCTGTATTGGAGTCTAAGAAGCCGGCCTTCTGGGTGCGGAGGGGGTGGCGGTAGGAGCGAGGGGTCAGGTCTGGCCATGGGGGTTTGTGGCTGGCAGGCTCCAGGAGGCACGGGCCCTGCCAAGGCTGTAGACGGATGGCAAGGTTTAAGCTGCACCTAGCAGAAGTCAGTGTTTTGCGCATTCCCTGAGGTAATCGACCTCCTGCAGTATTTGTGGGGTTGTTAGGAGTTCACTTGCTGCTGGAGATGGTCTCAGGGTGGGGAGCACAAAGGAGAAACTTATTTTGCAGCAATTTTGTAGGAAATAAGCAGCTTTCCTCCAAAATGAACACACTTATGTCCGGTCTACGGTGTAGACTGTATTGCCTGGGACACGAGGGTTTCCTGCTGCATTACGGTGTGGAGTTAGCAGCGGTACCCACGGGAGCTGTGCAGGCTGTGAGAGCTGAGCTGCCTCCCAAAGCGTGCGTTTGGCGCCGCTGAGGTGCCGGCAGCCGGCACTGTAAATGCTTTTGAGTTCCCATTTACAGTACTGCGCTGTGCACTGCACGTCCTGAGGCCCCTGAGCTTAGTTTGTTAAGGATCAAAATACTAATGGCAGCTCAAAGGTACTGCAGAAGTAGACTTTTCTGTCTTTAAAGCCTCCTAATTCATCAGCCACTTACGTTCACATTAACTTAGCTAGTGGCTTTAGAAAGCACTTCATCCTTTCCCTTCAGCAGCACAGCAGGCATAATACTTGTGTGATCTCCAGCTTAATAGACTGGTTTCAGCAAATGCCTACAGCAACAGCAGGTGAGGATTCTCTGGCCTAACTTATGTAGAGGTCAGACGAGATTAGCTTAATAGTCCCTTCCGGCCTTTTAAAGCCTGTGAATATCTCATTTGTTTTCTCCTGCTCTTTTCTTTCCAAAGATGAGGATCACTTTTCATCCGAAGCTGACGCCGCTGTTAGTGAGATGACCAGAGGCGCAGTCCTAGTGGCGCAGGTACACGAGAGCTGTCTGGAAAAGCATTGTTGCTGGTCTGAGCGCTGCTGTTTCCTTCTCTGCCCCCGGCATCTGTGTGTGCTAAAACCAAATACAAAGCCAGAGCCTGTAGCCCGGCTGCTGGGCAGGGTTCTTCTTGGGAAATCTTCGTGCCCAGAACTTCCTTGCGTAGCATCAGCACTGCTCCGGGACTGCGTGGTTGGGTTGACCATTCCCTCTTGTCACTGCTGTGGGCCCGAAGGAAGGGCACCTGGATGGGTTTACAGAGCACACAGGGGCCTGTTGTCCAGCGGACCAAGTATTCAACTGGGTCTGCGCTGCTTTGCCAGTCCTTGTAGCGCTGACATGGGGATCTGGCCCCTGGCTGGCCAGAGGGAGAAGGAGGACTTCTGGTAGCATCCAGGGGCTTCTGCGTGCAGCGCTGACCTCGTCAAAGAGGCACTCGCCTCTTTTGAAGTGCTTCTCGTAGTGGCTGTAGCTATCCACGTAAGTTAATTGGGCCAAATGGGATGCTGATAGCGTTTGTGTTGCTGGATCTCGCAGCTCCCTTTGCTTGACGCAGTGCCCAGATGCATCGCTGATTCTAACAAGGGCACGGATTTGAGTGAGGAGAGCAAACCTGCCAGCAGGGTGTCCCAGCCGCCTGCTGGTAGCAGGTACATTCCTCTGGCCTGCGCAGAAGTACGGAGTGTCTGATACGCAGTGAATGACGCTCGCCTTGCATCCTCCGTGGCTCAGGCCAGAACTGCTGCACATCGATGTTTTTCTGTCTTTCCAGGTCACAAATTACGATAGTGCCACAGGTCTGCCACTGATACAGCTGTGGAACTTGATGGGAGATGAGGTGTGTATGTTGACATGCCTATTTTTTCAACGCTGTTAGAGTTTATGTAGACTTTTTTATTGTTGATCAGGAACTTGCTGATGTGTCTCACTAGTGTTTTTTTCACCTGTCTACTTTTTTTTTTTTCCCCCACCTCCTCTAGGTCCTGTCAATAAACAGAACTCTGGTGGAAAGGGGATTTGCTCAGTGGCTTGACTACTAGCAATGTCCTAGATGCCTCGACAACTCTTTCTGCAGAGAAAAACAAAAGTTTTGCACTGTTACAATTCGGTTTGGCAACCTCTCATGAGAAGACCTGTTTACACCAGTGTGCGGAGTTTTGTGGTCCACTGAAACCCCTTTTGCTCAACTGTTACCATTTCACTAGAAACACATACCTCATTTCTGTGAAAGGCGGGGTGTTAAAAGCCATAATGACAGATACTGTAGCTTTAAAGCAAAAAAAAAATCCTCCCTGGCCTCTGCTCAAAAGTTGAATGGAAAAAAAAAATACAAACTTAAAACCTTGGGGCTTGCTTGAAGCTAGCAAATGCCCCTGAAACATTAACTGTGGTTGCATTTTTGTTCAAGATGTACAACGTCCTATGAACTTAGCGTCTGCTTTTCCTAAAAGTTATATTGGTTGTCCTTTTTTAACAGGCTCTGCCTATGAAATTAATGAATGTTATTAAGGAATTTAATGTTCAGTTATGGATTTTTTTCTTTGTTGTGCCACTAACCTGCACAAACAACGCTCATCTTGTGTCTTCCTTATGCCAGGAGGTAGATGAATTGCATTCGTTGCACTTACTGTGGCACATGTCTCACTGCAGTCATGGTTTTTAGGCTTGATATGCTTAAGGAAGAAAGAAAGCTGCTCCGTGCAGATGCTTGAAGTGCAGGATATGTTACCACTACAATTTTTGCTCTGAAATGTCATGTATTTAAAGAAAAGAACTGATTGCCAAGCCCAATTGTAGTTTATATTTTTCTAGCTGTGCAAGTCTGTAAATATATATAAAAAAAAAACATTGTAATATTTTGTACAAGAAAATCACTGGAAACAAAGGGAACTTTACAGAAACTTTTTCACACCAAAATGTCCTATATAGGTAGAACTGGTTTGGAGTGCATTAGGGTAGCTGACGTATTTGGAGCATCTGAATGTTGGGAGTGTTTCAGCTCTGCTGTATACAGGATTAGCATTCCCTTAGATTGCTGTCTGGTTTGAATTGTGATCACTGCATTCTTTGCTATGTCGCTGTACAGATCTGTTTAAAAAAAAAAAAAGTAACAACTTGGCATTAATATTGCAGTGGTGTTCTCTCTCAATTTTTTTTCGCTCCTTTTTAGATTTCTATCACATATTTAAAATTTTGCTCAAGTAATTTAAGATGACTTAATACTCTTAAACAGATGCCCTCTAATGTATATCATTTTAGATATGTATTGAGCTGGGATTTATTGCTGGCAGAGAAGATGCTTGCCAGGAAAATGTTGATGTAGTCAGCCCTCAGAAGATTTTTTTTTTTCCAGGTGGATTCAAGGATGTCCTTACATCCTCTGAGCTAACATGTCAGTGCATCACACATTTGGATAGTTGCCTACAAAAGCATTTGGTCCAATCCCTTCTGATACGGTTATATCCTTTTTTTTGAGTTCTCTCCTATTCGGCGCTTATGATTTAATGTTTATGTTTGCAATAACATCCAATGAAAACTAAATTTGGTAACTCGGTTAAATCTATAAAACATATATCCTCTTGGAATGTTTCTTTCCATTTCAATTAAAGCTCGAATTTTAAGCCGTCTTAAACCGTGATGACTAAGAGCCTTCATTTCCTGACCTCTTGCGATGCGGGGTTGGGAAGGGCCCTCAGTGGGGTGAGCAGGTGAAGGGAAGATCCTGATGACAGAAAGGTCAAGCTTCAAGTCTCCTGGGATTCCTTTTACTTCCCGCTGAAAACTGAGTTTCTTTTTATGATGAATTATTAGAAAGCCTTTGTCTGAGCGCTGGTACTCAAGGCTGTTCAAGCTGTTGGATATTTGTGGAATTAATTTACTCTGGACTTGGGATGTCCCTTTTGTCACACTTGAGTGTTGAAAAGTGAAACTTGGGAGTCTCTTTCTATTGTGCAGGCTGTAAAATCCCTTCTTTAAAATGTTGACAGGTTTCTTGTTCAAGCCAGGCAGTGTGATGTGAATTGGTGTCCCAGTGAACGGTTTATTGGAGCACCTTGCAACTGGGAAAGTCTCTTCTTGCAGTAGGATGTATTCACGCTCCCCGCATGGGAGAGAAGCGAAGGCAGGGGCTGGTGACGGCACTAGGGCAGTCAGAGAAAATGAAGAGCCCTGCGCTCTGGTCTCAGCCTCATGGAGGTGTGTGCAGTGCCCAGAGTTCACCTGCGTTTCTTCTGAATTTGTCTCCAGGGCTTTTCCTTTGCTCGGGGAGGCCTTTTCCCCTGGGGCTAGATTCACGCTGGGGTGGAGAGATACACACTCTCGGTGGTTGTGCGAGGAGAAGAGAATTGTTGCTGCTTTCTCCAGCTGCAACCTTGCCAGAACATGGAGCATGAAATAACAAAAGGGTGGAAGGTGCTGGGCTGGGGCTCTGCTGTGGTGAGCAGCTGCCAGAGATGGTGCAGCTCCATGTGAGGTGGATAACTCGGCTCTCCCTCGGGGCAAGGTGGTAGTCCCTCACCAGTGTGGTCTTAGCTCTTCTCCGCCTCACACCAGTGCTCTTCTGACTCACTGCCTACAGACTTTTTCCTCTCTGAAGCTGGTCCCCGGGCAGAGTCTTGCTGAACAGGTGAAATGGGGCTGTTTGTCATCCCTGTGGGCCGTGGGAGCAGGGTGGCCGCGATTCAGGAGGCTTGCTTACCAACTGTCAAAGTAGAAGAGGAAGACTATAATTCAGAGTGACAGCCCCGAGGTGGTTGCACCATCCCAAGGGAATGCAGGTGCTGCATTCTGAAGTTTGGAAGCAAATGGGTCTCCGTCAGCTGTTCCCATATCCCACAGAGGTTTCCAAGGTACGGTCCACAGTCATCAGAATAAAAAAAAAAAATGCAGGTTAGTTTGGAAATGGTGGGGCTTTTTCCTTCGGAGCTTAGAGTAGCCCTGGACAACTTAGTCTGCAGCCACGGGGATGAATGTGGTACTTCTTACTGTTCATGGCGGAGTTTAACTCCTCTGGTACTTCTTATTGTTCATGGCAGAGTTTAACCCCTGTTACTGCTGGTGTTTTCCCTCGTGTTGAGGGCTGTGTCATCAGGAATCTGCAGAAGCTGCTGGCAGCTGGTGTGAGGAGCTCGCCCAGTGTCTGCTGTGTGCCCCTCTGGCTCTGCAATGTGGAAAAACATCCTGTTCCCTATTTGTATTGCAGACTGCCTGGGTTTTTTTTAAGCTGCAATACGTAGAACGCTGTAGGGTGAGATTAACCAAGATCAGGAGGTGTTGGCAAGTAGCAAATAGGCGTTGCTTCTTTCTTTAAAATCAAAAGTCCCAGCCTGTAGAGATGCATTAACAGCTTCAGTATGACCCCAGGGGCATGGTGAGGGGGGTGTTTTGGTTTGGTTTTTTTTTTTATGTTATGGACAAGAGTGAACGGCTTGCTGAGTTGGGGGGATGAATATGGACCGCTTGGAAAAGAGCAGGAGAAAAGGCACAGGTCAAAAAAGGAGCAGGGGAGGCTGAAACAAGTGAGTTGTATTTCCATCTTCCTTTCTGCGATGCAGTGGTGGCAGGTTGTGCCCTGCCAGACCCCAGGAACGTGGCTGGGGTGGGCTCCGAAGGGGTCGTGCCGCTCCCTAACACCCATGGCTGTGTGACTCTTGGCTGCCAGCCCGGGGCCGAGTGTACATCCATCTGAGTTAAGCTGTCCCATGGGGTTAGTTTGGCTGAAGCCATTCAAAAGGAGCTTTCCCCTTTGAAAAGTGGTAATTTTATTAAGGGTAAAATGAATGAGGTCTCTGGAGATGCCTAATTTATAACTTCCGCATGGAGAGCTTCCCACCAGCCGCGCTCCGGCGTTCCCCCGGAGCAGCCCTGAGCTCCGGCTCTGTCCTAGGATGCGGGGGGCTTCCTCTGAGGTTTCCCTGCCCCTCGTCCTCCTGCCCACAGCTCGTCCCTGGGGCCAGCAGACCTTCCTGCTGGACCCCTAGGGCCAGTCCTTAGGCAAAGCCCGGAGTTGGTTTTCCTTGGGCACATGGACTGAAAGGCTCCTCAGTGAGGGCGGAGGGGAGGAGCGAAGAGAGTGTTTTTGGAGCAGATGGAGAATAATGGTGCCCCTGTCTGACACTGGCACTTGGAGCACTGACGCAAGGAGCGGTTCAGCTCCTCACCCCTCGCAGCCACGTATGCAGCCCACTCGCGGCACCGGGGACCTGCCTCTGCCCTTCCAGCGTGGAAACTTCATTGGCAATAGGTTTTTCCTTAAAAAAAAAAAAAAAAAAAAAAAAAAAAAAAAAAAAAAATGCAAACTTTATTTTTGTTTTCATTCTACTGTGTCACACAAATGTGTCAGGTGCTGTCCCTAGGATAGGAAGCCTGCCTGTGGGAGGCTGCTGAGCTAGAATTTGAGGACATGTGTCTTGCATTTAGTTTATTGCCTCAGGGGCTCTGTTTTGGTTTCAGTCACCTCTGCTTCCTCTCCCCCCTCCTTCCCCACCCCCTTCAAAAGAAAAACCAGCAATGCTGCCAAGCAGGAGGAAAAAATTCTGGCTGCCTTGAGCAACGGGGGGACGATGGCACTTGGGGGAGAGTCTCGGGGCTCAGGCTTTTTGCCAGGGAAAATGTGAACAGTTCTTGCAAGGCAGAAGTGCCGGGAGATGGGGCTCTGCCGTGTGAGGCTGGTCATCGCAGCGATCGGACTGAAGGTCCACCTTGCCCCTACCTGCTCTGGCAGTCCGGGTAATTTGGCCAAAAGGTACAAAAGACGGATCCCCTACAGAGCAGTTGTGCCCCGACACGCTCCCGGTCTCCAGCCGTGAGCAGCGCAGGGAATTCTGAGCCAAATGCTGCACGCAGTGGTGCATTTAATAGACACATATAAACTACCTCTGGTGAATTTGTGTAATGGCGTTTTGAGTCCATTTGTCCTCCTGACCTTCACGACATCCTGTGGCAATACGTCCTGCAACTTAATTATGTGTGGGAGAAAAAAGTGCTTCCTGTTTGTTTTCTAAATTGCCTGGAAGCATCCTTGGCTAATCCATCATCCTGATACTGCGGAAAGGTGAGTAATGGCCCTTGCTTTGCCTTGTCTATACTGCCTGTGAGTTTATAGACTTCTCTCACCTGCCTCTGTTCCAGGTTGAAGAGCCCGAGGTCTGTTTAGCTCCTCACTTCGAGCTGGTGGGTGCCGTACCTCCTCCCTGACACCCAGCCCGGACCTTTTCTAGCCCTAGAGTGCTTTGCCGAGTTGAATATGTGCCAGAAGGTTTCCTCTGTTTGCCCAATCAAGACCACGGAAGAGCTGCTGCAGATCCCCAGGTGTGTGTTTTGGTGCCTAAAAATGCGGTGGGATGTTTCTGAGGGTATTCTCCGTCCTTGCGGAGAGCAGGAGGAGAGGGCGGGAGTTGTGCTGTAGCCGTGACTGCACTGAGGTTCCAACCTTCCCCTGGGAGATGGGACAAAAGGGACTCACTGCTTCGTGCAGTTCACGTCCCAGCTTCAAAACTCTGCGTGTTGTATGTGTGATGTTCTTTTTATGTACCTGAACTCCTCAGCTGGGATTCAGAAACGCTGATGAGACGTTTTATATTGTTTCAAGTGAGGTGCCCTCATTTCTGGAAAACAGCACTTGCAAAGTAATTTGTGGATCTGGGTTTCCCTCCCGTGTGCTGTCTGGGTCTCGAGTGTCTGGGTCTCTCTCTGAGCGCACCTAAACCCCTTTTCTGGCCCTCTCGAGAAATGCTCTTTCATTTGCAGCGGCAGATAGCAACAAAAGCATCTCTTGGTTATATCACGTTCCCCTACTAAGCTCTGCAGGAGCAGCTGGCCCTAAGGTTTGCTGCAGACATCTAGACACTTGCTGGAAGCTAGTGCCCAGAGAAGATGACAAAATCCTGTCAGGAAACACGTCAGATCTTTGCCCCATTTCCCATGTGCTTGCGGGTGCCCCCGCAGACGCAGGGGGCGAGGAGCTGGGCTGAGCTGGGACCGGCTGCGCCTGGGCTCTGCCCGGCTGCGTGGCTCCTCTCCAGGAGCAGGTTTTCTCTCCGCCTGCTGCCCTTCCTTCGCTTACCGCTGCCGTATCGTCCCTGCCGGACAGCCCAGGCTCTGACGGTGGCCAGAGCTCCGCTGACTTTCAGCCTCTGCCGGTGACCCTGCGCTGCTCCCCTGGTCCTGCCATAAGGCACCACGTGGAGCGAAACCATGGCTGGGGACAGGGGGGCTACCATCCGCCGGAGAGCAGAGTCCCTCAGCTGCCCTGCATTCGCCCAATGTTTCTGCTGGTGCTTCCCATGGCCCCAGACCCCCCTCAGCCTCCCGTTCCTCCTCAGCTTCCCTGTCCCGGTGCAGGGGGTACGTGGGGGAACCCTGCCCGTCCTCAGGAGACCCTTGTTCTCCACTGGCAGGGTTGGCTGCCTCGTCAAGTCTGCAGCTCTGATTCTTCTGGCTGTTAAAATGCACCCTCTCTGCTACCAGGGCAGGCAACGTGGCTGCGCTTCTGCGGCGCAAACCAGCGTGTCGTCCGCAGGTACCCGGCGAGGAACGGCAGCATGAAGTGCTGCGGGGGACCCGTCCTGCCCCCAGACACTTGCTGAGGCCAGAAAAACAACAACAAATGAGCGAGGAAAGAGCCATACCGGAGAAAAGTTGGTTTGGGGTTGGGTTTTTTTTGTACCTGCCCTGTCCCCTTCACCCCCCCCCCTAGACCCGTTCCTCCCCCAGGAGACCACCAGCATTTGGTGCCAATATCAAGCATGAAAAGAGGGACCGGTCAGCTGCCGGGCGAAGCCGGAGTGAGCAAAACGTGTCTCTCGGTGCCGGTCCCGGCCTCGCGGTGCTGGGAGCGATGGGGCAGCAGCAGATGGCACTCGAGCATCAGCCGAGCATCGCGCTGCCGGCAGCACACCAGCAGGAGTTATTTCTGCTTGAATAGTGCAGGAGAAGCGTGGCTATTCGGGCTCTCAGTCCTTGAAGGAAGATGTATAATCTTGAGCCATAAGATGCGTCTATAGGACCTTGATTTACATGCTTTGGATGTTCCTCTCTGCTCGCAGGTCCAGATCGTATCTCTGCTTGTGCTGATTTGTCCTTACACAGTGTCTGGACTTGAGATGATAAAGAAAAAGTGTTACTTTTCACTTGCAGAGCCTGACCCCTAATTTGCTTGGGTTTTTTTTCCTGTGATTGTGGCGTGCCTTTCCGCACAGAGCTACCCCAGTGCACAGAAGCAAGACAGGTTTTTTTTAACTCAGATCAGCTTTTTTCCCCCCTAGCCAAAAACGAAGCGAGCTCGTTGTGCTTGCACTGAAAAATGGACTTGTAGCTGTGGATACTGAAAACCACAGTCCAGGGTGCTTTTTAGACAGGGGTGAGAGCCTGACAAGTACGAATGAGCCAGGAAAAAATGTTCCCATTGAGATGCTGCAAATGCAGTGCGTGAAGGTGTTTTTATTTTGTTTAACTAGCAATAAATTCAAACCTTATTTTCATATTTCCAAGCCCGTTTGTATTTTAGAGACAGATCACAACCTGACCCTACATCGTTACTCCGACATGGACAAACCCAGCACTTTCAGGAGCCTTTGGGTAGGCGAAGGATGTCATATATCACAACTGTAATCTTACTTTGTGTTTTAAGACCTGACAAAAATACTTCAAGCCTGTTCTCACCACGGAGGGAGAAGGAAGTGAGGGCTCACGGGGGCCAAGTTCTGCCTCTCCCGGTTTTCTGGGGGAGCCCCGTGCGCGGGGAGCAGCACCGTGCGCCAGGCGGGACCCCCGCTGGCCACCGGCCACCATCGCTGCCTGCACGTCGAGCGGAGGTGCTGGTGCTGCCCCAGGTGAGTCCGTACAGACCCGGCATACGACCGAGGGCTCAGACGCTGCTGATATAAAGTCATGTGGAGCAAATGAAGTCAGCAGTGCCGTGCTGGTTTGTCCCGGCTGCTGCCTCAGCCCGGGGTTTGAAATGCCTGTTGCATATTTACTGTAACAGTGGTCACTTTTGTATTTGGAAGTGTATCTTGGCACCTGCTAAAAATAGCGCGGTCCCAGGGCCTTCTCTGTTTCCTTCTCTTCCTCCTCCTGAAGGCGTCAGGCGCCGTGTGCTCTGCTCGGACAGACCTCGTGAGCTTGGTGTTTACAGGCACGGAGTGGCAAACGGGAGGATAAACTCTCCTGAAAAATAAGAAGCCTGGCCCTTGCGCAGATCCAAGTTGGAAGTTGGGAGCCTCTGGTGATGTTCATGCAGACACACGTGTCTGGGGGCTCTTTTTACCTCCTGCAGTACTCTGTGCTGCTCCGCTCCCCGTGAGTTTCTGATTTTCCTCCCTTAGTTGCCTTTGCTTAATGTGAAGTCGATGCCTGGGCTGTTGTGCTCCCGGTGATGCTTTTGAAGCCTCTGGCATGGGGTCTGACAGTACCTGCTGGCCATGCCCAGGGGTCCCCCGGCTGAAGAGCTTTGGCTCCTCTGGGTCTCGCAGGGGACAGTCCCCTTGGTGTCTTAGTGCTGTTCTGCCACTTGCAGGGCTGTCACGACACCGCAGGGCTGCCAGTTTGCAAGGACAGATGCGCAGTCACACACACGAGGCCTGACCCCAGATTCCGATGCTTGTCCTCCCCTGGGACCAGGTGGTCCCGGTGGTGCCTGAGGTGGGACGAGACCACCCTGAGGAGCGCAGGGACCCGGCAGCCACAGCCTGAGCCTGGCTCTGCTGCTCGCTCGGGGTTTGCCCTTGAGCAAGACACATGGGATGGGTGAGGAAACACCTGCCCCGTTGTCTGTTGAACACCCCAGCCTCAGGCCTTATGTGCCTGACCCCCCCCCCCTTATTGAAAATGGGGAGAAAAACCTACTTCTGAGTCCCCAGCTCCATCGTGTGCGAGATCCATATAAATACCTGGCTTTTTGTTAACAGCTTGACCTTCTGGGCAGTGTTCCTGCTCTGCACTGAAGAGGTGCCCTCTTCCTTCCACTTGTCTGACTCCTGCGTAATAGAAGGGCTAAATGCTTATTACTTTTTTGTAGCCTTTTCCAGTTGCCAATCAAACGTGTCTGGTTTGGGGTTTTGTTTTGTTTCTTTGTTGCTGTGACTATGCAGGATGCTCTATCTCGCTGTAATTACGGTTCCATCATTGTCTTGGCATGAAAACATCTGCTGTCTCCCTGCAATCTCTACTTCTCCCTATTTCTTTGGAGAATTTCATGGATCATGATGACCTTCTATTTTCCATAACATCTCATGCATCTCAGTGTACACAGCTGTTTCTCTTGCATTCCCCTGTCTCTCCATCTACCTCTTTCTTCCCTATCAGCATCTCCAATGCGTTCAGAGTTTCAGCTCATCTGTTTATCAAATCAATATCTCACTCGCCATCTCCTCTGCGTTGCAACCACTGTAAACACACCACCTTTGCACCTGAACACCGGGCTATTTTCTCTTCCAGCTCGCACGTAAAGTCTTTATTCTTCTCATTTAACATTTTAAAGTTAATTTTCGCAGCCCTTTTATTTTGATTCCGTTGTGCTCTCTCGCTGGCCAGGTGCGGGGTCCGTCCCTGCGGCGGCTCCTCCCGAGCGGGCAGCGAGGTGCCGCGGGACGGATGGAGGATGTGGCTGCCCAAGGTGAAGTCACCACCGGTGCCAAACTGCAGCAAAGGGAGCGGGCGGGAGGAGAGGGGCTTCGTGGGGCCGGGGCCGGTGCCGCTCAGCAGAGGCAGGGAAGGGGCTGGAGAAATACGGGTTCAAGCACTGGTTTCGTGTGACCTTGTTTAAAGAGCACGGGGTCCATGAGTATGATGAACAGAGATACTTCAGTTTTTATTCCATTCTGGCACTTTTTATTACTAGGACTTTAGCGGTATGCCTATTCTCTTAAAAAATATTCATAAAAAAAATCACTCCTATATCTGCTGCAGATGGACTAATAAAACTCTCGAGTATGACAGGACCTTAAATCTCTCTGCTTTGTTCCCCGTCTGTAAAACGTTCATCCTTGTTCTCCACATCCTGCTCCGCCGTGCTCCTGAGGGCAGGACCCCCATCCCGCTGCTCCTCCGCACAGCTCCCGGCCTGCCCCAGCGCGCCAGGTGATGCTCTAGCGAAAGTAATCCTGAGAATATTAAAGCACATGTTTCTTTGTTTATTTTATTTACCCTCAACCCATGGTCTTTATACATCTGAGCGAGGAATGCCCAGTTCTTGAAAGGCTTTGCAGGAGTTTGGCACCTGGAAGGTGCGACTGGGAAACGGCTCTTTATCTGTTGACAGAGAAGGGAGGTGTTGGGAGAGGGTGGAGATTAATGAATCATGCAATAACTTCTTAGATGGATGGAAATAACACTGTGCATACATCATAGTTTTTTCCTCTTTCAGGAGTATAGCTGTTTATGCGGAGATGGCTTGTGTATTTTTTGTACAGATACGCATTATATGTGGATACTTGTATATAAGTAAGGCTGTAAAATCACAGATTAAGCAATTTATTTGGCCAAAAAAGAGTTATGTGGCTGTCAGAGTGCATAACGACTACCTGATTCGGGAGGAAAAACGCTCCTGGGAAGATGCGAAGCAGTGTGTTTGGTGAGGATCCAGCACCCCATGTCCTTGCCCAGGCAAAGCTGCCGGAGCGTTACTGACAGTCTTGGAAAGTCCTGGCAAAACTGATCGGCTGCTCGTAGGAAGGTGTGTAATGGTAGCGGTTTTATGATTTGAGGGTGGGATTTGGGTGGTCACCCAAATGCTGAGAGGGCAGTTTAACCAAGTGCCCAACGCCCTGCAGGAGCCTTTGCCCTTTCTCTGACACTGGGTCGGGCATAGGCAGGACAACTCCCAAATTCAGCTGGGAGCCAGGTTACCTGTGTGGGATCCAGTGCTTCATCCTATCTTCGCTTTTGCTCTTGATCCAGCTAACCGGCTCCCGCGGAGCGGATGCCTGCGTGGCAGGATGGCTGCGCTCGCACGGACCCAGCTGGAATTCCCTGTAAGCGGACGGAGCTGCCGCAGCCTCTGCACGGGGGGGATGCTGCTTCGGAGGCTCCTCGGGGGGTTAACCCCAGCCAGCACGTAGCACCGGCCGCTGCTCGGCTTGCTGGCAGAACCGGGTATCTTCCCCAAAGCAAGCGCTGGAGCTGGTTTCTGCCCTCACCTCCTCCATGGTTGTGCTCCCTGTCTCTCGGGCAAATCACTTAACTGCTCTGCCTCTGCTGCACGGGTGCCATGAGAGCAGGCACCTTTCCTGGTGCTTTTGTCCCTGGAAAGGGAAAAATACTGTAGGAGAGCACAGCAGCAGCCTAGCTCCAGAACGGGGCTCAGGTCTTGGGCCAAGTGTTGGTCTGGGATGAGCCAAACCAGAGCAAAACAAATGGAAATTGAATAGGGGAATAAACATTATAGGAAACAATCTCCGTCATTTAATGTACTCCAATGACTTTGAAATAATTGGCTGTTTCCTGGGCACGTCCACATGAGCTAAACAATGTTCTCCCTCTTTCCTTTTGTATACGTGTGATCTTGCAGAGACCTGGCTGTCCACTTCTCCCTCCCCCTTTACCTCCTGGGTCCCCCCTCCCCCAAATTTCTACTGGAGTTTGTATTTTCCCCCCCAACAATGTCTCTGAAGAACCACAAATGTGTAATATGTGTCCCAACGCTTGTATTTTAATAGCGTGAAGCAAACCACATCAGCACAGGCAATTTCACATTCAACACATTATTGCTATTTAAAGCGCAGAGGTATAAAAATGATTGGCAATCCAGCTCTCCCAGAAATCACGGGCTGCTGCTGGCTGCCAGATTGTGATTTTTTAATATTGGCTGCTCTGTGCAGTCGTTCCCTCACCTTTGACTTGCAGATTTCCCGACGTCGAAATAGCAAAATCATTTTTGGTTGTAACAGGCGCATTGCTTGCTGCTGAAAAGAAGTAATTATCATTAAATATATACGTGTGTATATGCACAGACACATCCCTACATACTGTGCCGAGCGGCTGGTCAGTTTTTCCAGCTGAGCGAGCTTTTGCATTTCCCCAGCTTTGCAAATGGGTTTTACCTGAGCTCCTGGGTTTGGGAGGGGAGCGGGGGTGGATGGGCAGGTGAGAGATTGTTTTGTCTCTGCGTTATCGTTATGGAAGAGGGAGGGCAAGTGGGCTTCATCCCGGGGATGTGATGTGTGAGGGCTCGCGATTTTCTTGTTCTGAGGGCTGCAATAGAGATCTCTCGCTGAGCCCAGAGGTGTTAGTTGTGTCAGTGCTGTTTACATAAATATGTTGCTCTGGGTTAATGTACAGTGTGATTAAAGATTAGACCTTTATGAATTTCTGTTTAAGGCAACCTTACCCTGGTTACATGTGATATGAAGTGACAAAAATATAGCCATTCTTCCATGAAAATAAGACTTTGTCTTTGCTGGAAAGAATGGCCCTGGAGTTTTTTTAAATATGCCATATAAAATCTAGTGAGTACAGCGTAGGTTTTTTCCCCGATGTTGCTTTCCGAGGTCTCTGCTCCATGCCCTGCTGCAGGGTGTCTTGTGGCTGGTTGGATGGAGGAAGGCAGGGACATCCTCGTCCTCGCCTCTGCTTGATGAGGAGTGGGGCAGCTGCACGATAGCCGAGCTCATGGGGCACACCTCGTCCTTCCTCCCTGCTGTCTTCCTCGCGTGGACCGATGGCAGCGCTGGGGACAGGCCGGTCGCAGTGCGTGGTCCCGGCCGTGCTGAGGGCGATGCTGCGGGGAAGGCGGCAGCGCTCCCCTGGCATGGACGGCTCCGCTCCATCGGCAGCAGCGTGGCGCAGGAACGGCAGGGCTTCTGCTCCCTTCCCATGGCAGCAGGGTCAAACCCCAGTTCTTCACCGGGAAGACGTGCCTGGAGAGTGGTGCTGCCCCGGCCCCAGTGACAATCAGGTGCCTGCGGAGGGGAGTCCCTGCCTCCCACCAGCAGTTCGCTCGCAGCAGCCGCGCTCGCTGCCCGGCGGGGATGTCTGCCGCTGGCAGAGCTGGAACCGAGCTAACTCATTTAGCACAGTGACATTAAACAGCGGCCTTTCTCTTTTCTAAAAATACCTTTTGCCTCCTGTTCCCCACAAACAGCAGAGGAGACAGAGCACCGAATCAGATGGCTCCAAGGGGGTTTACTTGCCCGTCCGTGCCCAGGGCTCCCAGTCCCCCAACACCTCGCCGTCCCTCTCCGCACTGGCCCACGCCTGCTGAAGCCATTTGCGCTGTGGTTATCGGCGAGGGGACACAGGAGGAGCCCCCACCCCACGCCCCAAGTTGCCTTTTCGGGGCTGGGCGAGCTCTTCCTCACTTGCTGCCAGCTCCGGCCCCTCTCCACGTTGCGGTGCCATTTGCCGTCTTAATGGTGCTCTTGTAAAAGCGGTGACCTGTTGGCGTGACCAGAGCCGTGCGCTCTGACCTGCCGGCCCTGCTCGGGGTTTGTCTGCCGGGGGGGAGTGCGGCTGGGGCTCGCCATGCAGGGCTGTGCCGGGGCCGCGGGGAAAGGGGAAATCTTTCGGGTTATCTTGGAGAAATCTTGGTACCTTGCGAAGATGCGGAGGGTGCAAAGCCCCGGCAAAAGGCTGCCTTTGGAGGCGAGGGCAGGGTCAGCCAGGGAGCCATGGCAGCACTTTGTCGCTGTATTTACACTTCTCCTGGCCCAATGTGAAGCATTTGGCTCTCCTCCACTTGCAGAAGGGATTAGCTACTTCATAACATCCAGACAAGATAATCTCTCCAATTTTGCCAGGAAGAAGTCCCTGACAAAGAGCAGCAAAGCTACAATAATGCCAGATGAAACAGTAATTGAGTTTGCCTTCTTATTACTTTCTCAGCTAAGTTTGTGTTGGTTTTAATTTTATTTTTTTTTGTTGTTGTTGATACGGAACAGCTAAATATTGTCCACGTATTGATTCAAACCATCTGTGTTATATCTGTGGTAAACTGCAGCAATACAGAGAGGTGAGCGAAAAGGGGAGGAAGGAGTAACTGTAAAAAGTTTTTAAAACTTCCATGCGTTTTTAAAAAAGAAAAGACTTAAAAGAGATGAAACGTTAAAAGGCAGCACCTGACACAGAATTGAGGTCTTCAGCCTCTAGAGCCCAGGATCGTGGTATGGTAAAGGCTGCAGGGTGTTCTCCAGGAATGGCAGCTGTTCTCCAGAGACCTGAAGAAGGTGCCTCTGGTCCCAGCCGGGTACCCGAAAGGAAATAAAGCCGAGTTTCAAAATAAACAGTGCAAATTTCCAAAAGTTTTTGAAAATAATAAATTAAAATGTACTGGCTGTCCTGAACTCGTTCTTGCTGGTGGATGTTGGGGTGGTGAGAGGCTAACGTTTTGTGACGAGTAATGCATCATGGAGCAATGCTGCTCTGATGATGCATTACACCAATACATCATGAGAGTGACAGAGCTTTAATGATGTATTACTCCAAAACAGCCTCAGTCAGGAAGAACAAGTCCAGGAGACTTTGGTATTGCCCAAATTTTCCAAGTTTTCCTTGCAAGAGTGTCCTGATAAGAAATAGCGTAAAGAGCAGCTGCTGAGGATGCTGGTGGGGCTCCAGGCGTGGTTCCCAAATGATGCGGAGATTTTGATTGGGAAAGGTGAGGCTGAAATGCTCTCAGTGCCACGCTCTGGACTGCTGCCGTGCGTTTGGCCTCAGCCTCCTCAGGCAACTTCGTAGCAGCTCTGCTGGAAACGCCGTCACCTCGAGTCTGTGTCCGGCTGATAGCCCAGCCCAGCGAGCCCCGACCCGCCAGCACCTGGTCCTGCCACATGGGCAGGCAACATCGCATACAGCAGACATTGGCCAGTTCCATGTTATCCCAGCAATATTTTAAGGATAACATAAGAGGCTGCCGCCAATCTCAACCTCCAAGCAAAGCACGTCGTGCTTGTTTCCTTCCTCTGCTCGCTAAGT
The DNA here is from genome assembly GCF_028500815.1 of Rissa tridactyla. Taxonomy (NCBI): domain Eukaryota; kingdom Metazoa; phylum Chordata; class Aves; order Charadriiformes; family Laridae; genus Rissa; species Rissa tridactyla. The sequence goes on from NC_071472.1 coordinate 48,801,272, forward strand.
AATAGCCACATATATTTTTCAAGGGATTGTCCTTTGGATTCTTTTTATTTGTCATCTAGTATCAAAGCTCTAAAGGTCACATTTTTCAAGTTCTTCCCTTGGAGCTTCAAAGACTGTACATTTACTTTAAACAAAAAGAAAAGAAAAAGCCCCAGCAATTTTAGAAAACCACTCCACACCCATGGATTTGGGAAAGCTCTGAATATCACCGCCAAAGCTTGATGCTCCCAACTCGGCTTAAGAGCAGCTTGATTTTCTTTAGCTATAACCGGTTCATAAGCGTATTTACACTTACAAATTGCACATTTGTAGTTGCGCCTGTTCAAAAACAATTTACCAGACCCAAGTGTTAAATCCCCAGTTCTTATTTCGGTTAGTTAAACGGACAACTGGCCCTGTACCAGCTGGGTTTAAACTAATTCAGAAAAACTTGCACAGGAAATCCCAGGGCTGCCCCGGGTTTGAATCGCTTTTGCTTCAGCAAGTGGAACTGCGCGGACCTGGCCTGACGCTGGTTTTCCAGCTCCTGGCGCGGGGTCCACGTGCTGCTGGGCAGGAGGGACGGGATCGGCACCAGGGGTAAGTGCACAGCCCTGTTTCGGTGGAACTAGTTAGGGTGTGCGCTAATTGTGCCCAGGCTGTGGAAGAAAAAGGTTGCACCCAATCCGGCACACCGGCTGCCGAGACACAGTCACGCGTACGCAGTGCTTGGAACTAACTTGAACTGGGCAGAGTGGATTTTGTACTGGTTTGTTTTTTTGAGGCGTGGGGATGTAGCGTTTCCAATCCAACACTGCGAGCTCTCAGCTCGTCTCCCACAGTTATAGCCGGAGTGATTTGAGACAAGTTTTAAAATCTCCCTCTCCTGGCGTGCGGTACCCAGGGTCCCAGCTGGCCCCAGCTCCGGCCTCCGCACCCCATCACGCCATAAGGCACACGGCTCCGGGCGGGACGGAGGGACACCATCTCAGCGCTGTCGCATTCAGCCAGAACACACGGCGGGCATCTATGCCAGTCGAACCTGGCTGTGGCCACCTCCGGGAGGCCACACCATACCTCATCTGGCATTAAGTTAGAGGGGAGAGAGACGATGCCCGACCAGCCGGGAGCTTTCAGTATGAGGTTCACCCATCAAAGTAATTGGAATAAGTATGAAGGGGCAGAGTGACTTTGTCACAGGGTAGTGCTCCACATGTGATGCAGCATTTCTTGATTTGGTATCTGGAGTCTGAAAACCAGGTTTGCAGTGTTGTCAGCCATGGCTTGCACAGGCTTTTATACATGTTAAAGTGTGAATATTAAGCCGCCATGTGGCTGGTGGATGATGCAGGAAGAGAAATGAAGGACCCAAAGATCTGAATCTGGCTCAAAAGGCTGGAGAAGAGCATTATTTTATATCTTGTCACCCAAATCTCTTTTGGATCTTACTTTCCTGACAAAGCCTGCTCAAATTATTTGCATAGCTTGATCTTAACATCGATGAAAATTCCAGTTGAACTTTGGCCAAGAAGGGTCAAGTATGTCAGGACCAGTTGTTTAATTATGTTTACATCTAAATTGCTGCGGTAGATCTTCACTTCCTCAAAAGTGATTTTCCTCTGCCCTTTAATTTCATAGAACAATATGAAAGACATGAATCTTCATGAAACTACTCTCCTAATGCAGCAGAGACCCCGCAGTATTTGCAGCCTTTGCTTTTTATCACAAGAAGTCCCAGGGGAGGTTCAAGGTAGGATCCTCGCCACCTTGGCTCAGCAATCACAGAAAGCCAAATAAATAAAGCAGGGAGTCGGCAAAGCCCTGATTCAGCAAAGGCACAAGCACACGTTCAGCATTAACCTCTGCTTAAGATGATTTGGAACAAAAGAGTTAATCTCATGGCTGCCCAAAAGTCAGACCAGGAATCCAGGGCCTTGGCAGTCGGCGCATCAGTGTTTTAAATCTAAGGGGAGAAGATGCTTAAAGAGGAGGAATTTCTTAAATATGGGAAAACAATGCTCCCTGGAATGAGGACATTTCTCGGTAATAACTCAAAGGTTGTTTTTCAGTCCATGGCCAGGCGTGGCGGTCTGGTGTGATTTTGGCCAAGGCACTGATGTCCTGAGGGAGGATGGCACTCCGGCGGCAGCATGTGCGGATGGACGAGTCCACAGGAGGCCGCCGTGGGGGCCCAGCGACGACTCCTCACTCGCATCCCCTCTCTGGGCTCCGGGCTGGGGTGCTGGAGATCCCTGGGCAGCGGTGAAGGGCTGGAGAGCGGTGGGGTGTCGGGGCAGCAGCTCAGCGATGGGCTGCCAGCGCTGCCCCTGCTCAGCGAGTGCTGCCATCATCCACCGCCGGCATGAATGCGCTGATGAAGCCTCTCGGGTGTGAGCAGGACTGCGTGTGATTTGTAAAGGACTAAAATGCCGTCCCGGGTGAGGGGTGCGGGGATCTGCCCGCTCTGGGTGCAGCTGTTTCAGCGGGCGGCAGGTCGGGGCGGAGGGAGGGAGCGGAGGATGCCGTCTGCAGAGGTGGGTCTGCAGTTGAAACGCGTGCGACATCCCACCAGGAGGAAGCGTGGTGCTCTCCGAGCCCGAAACCTGTGAAACCCAAACATCTGGCGGGTGCGGCAGCGCAGGGTCGGGCTGGGTGTCGGCAGGGCACGGCCCCCACCAGCTCAGTGACGCCGTGGCTTCGTCTCTCCTGAGCTCTGCGTGCTTATCTGATCTGTGCCTCTGTAATGATGTGGTTAGAATTAAATTATGGTGTTTTAATGCAGTTACGGCTACATTTACCAGGCACATTTCTTCCTGATGTACAATGCTGGAATTTAAGATATGGCCAGAGGCTATGTACGACTTCTTGTCTCCCGGGCTTGTTGCAGCCTTCCCACATGCTATGCCGGGGCCTGGCCACAACAGCAAACTTGGGAGCCCAAGTCACCTCTGCTGCTGGAAAAACAGTGAATTGCATTAAAGGGAAATCCAGGATAGGAGGGGACACCGAGGAGCCTGTTAATAGCCACCGCGTTCAGTGCGCGAGGCTCCTGCCTGCACCTTCAAAGGTGCCTGTGCGAGTGGTTGGTCTTTAGCCACTGTACATGGCTAGTGCGACTATGAGAATTTTGTGCTCATTGAAGATCTGTGCTGAGATAGTCTAAAGCTTCACGGAAACTTTCTCGCTGATGTCTCCTTTGATGTGAACTTAATGGTCATGGAATTTGCTGTATCAGCAATAAGAATGATTTGATTAATTGGAGAGAAGTAAATAAACTGGTTAACTCTCTAAAGTCAGCGGGGAAACACCAGAAATCGGTGCTTTTGCCATCTCCTGTGTGCCAGAGGTGCAGGAATGACAAAACTTCAAAATGGGACCATTGGCCAGAGGAGAGTTTGGCTGACGGCTAAAGGGACAAAATACTCCAGACGGAGAGTAGTGGCCACCGCGGTGCCTCTCCTCGGGGCGAGGCGATGTGGTGGGACGTGCCCTCCCCACGCTCACGACAGCCAGGCAAATGTTCTCACCACGAGATCAGCCACTGAACGCAGACGCTTTGGGAAACAGCCATGCGACAGATGAGCTGCAGAGCCCAGCAGAATCAATGTTTCCCTTTACCTTCTCCTCAGGCCAGCCTCATCACGTAGGGTCTCCCACCCCTGAGCCTCGCCTGGTCGCATGGTGTGTCCAGATCTTGTAATGGGGTCCCTCAGATCATCCCTGTCAGAGGGGGCGAACGCGCATAATTGCGAGGATTCCCACCATCTACAGAGAGTCGCTTTGCTTATCCACCTTTCAGGGTATTTTCATCATTTTGATCTGCTTGTTGGAAATTTATAGCGATGATGCCCTCTAGGGAGTGACTTGTTTTTCCTACCCCTGATTCAGCTTCAGACTTGTGAATTTTAAGTGCATGTGCATATATAACTGTGTGTCTGTATTTATACAGATACTGCCAGTGCACGTTTTGCAGTAATTCTCCTTGGGTGCTCTTGCTTTCTCCTGCAGTCAATTTTTTTGAATGACATGGAACTGATAATGAATGTGGTTTCAGTACCAACTGATCGGGCTGGCTCATCTCATTCCACCTCTCCTGGTTTTGAGCAAGAATGTGAGGACTTGCTGTGTCTATTTTAGATTCCATCATGAAAGGAATAATTGAGATTGAGATTCTTAGTCGCTCAATGCAGAAGGTCAGGGAATTAATGCTGTGTTACATCCAGACCATTCATTTACTCTGCCTCCTTTTTTTTTTTCCCTTAACTGTCTGTAGGGGAAAACAAATGTGCCACAGAGAAGGTAACGCATCTTCAATGCTGCGCACATCCCCAGCCTCTGATAATACACACTGTTTATCTTTATTTTGGGGGTGTTCCAGGGTAGTTTTATCATCATAATTGATTAGTGGCGACAGGGAAAAAAAAATCCAGGAGTAACAGGAAGAAATGATTCCAGTGAATCCATTGACTCAGTTGTAGCATTGATCTGCTTCTGGGAATTATTTATAGGAGAAGATTCATAGTTAATAATATTAGTTTGGACTTCAGGAACAGTTTATCAGAGGATCTTAAAGGCCTTTGGTAACAATTCATCAGATAGAAAAATAAGGTAGACAGCCTCATTTGGGGAGAGGGAAGGAAATGGGATTCCTGGCATAACCCTGGGCACGAATATCTGTGCCCCAAAAAGTGCGACGCCCCGGAGTGCAAGACCGGCAGGCGGCGGTGGCATTGCACAGGGTCTTGGCTGCTTTCCTGGACCGGGGCCATGGGCACAGCACAGGGTTGTCCTGCTGCTCCTGGCCACTGTCACCAGCACGGCCACACACGGTGGGGCAAAGCCAGCGCGAGGCTGCTGGGACCCGCTGCCACGCTGTGCCACGGGGAGAGGCGACACCGGGGTAACTCAGGGTGCTTAGATATTCCTAAGCACAGAAACGGGTGGCTGAAATTCCAGCTGCTCTCAACTGGTGTAGTTAAGGAAAGGTCCTTGAAAAAGCCCGCACTAAACCCTTCCTTAAGATGAAGTAACGATGTCTGCGAGACGGTCGCCTGCGCCAGATCAAGCAGGGAGCGCCGCACAGGGACAAAACAAAACCTTTTCTTCCCCTGCCCCTCCTCCTCGTTTGGTTTTTGTTTTTAACTTAATTGATCTGTATCCTGCGATCCTACCTGCAGGAGAAATGACACATCTGAAAAAAGCAGGAGGATTTGTTTAGAGTGATCTGGTTGGGTTTTTCAGGGTATATATATAGAATTGCCTGGAAGTAGTAAATAGAATTAAACACTGTAGTTCTGAAAAACAAAATTCTCAGGGCTGTCTGTTGGTTTCAAAGCTGATGAAAACAAAGCAGGCTTTGAAATCTTTCTTCACAGAGCTTCCCCCCTCCCTTATCATCTATAAGATGGGCCTGATAATATTTGGGGTTTATTCTTCTTTTGAAACAGTTGAAAAATGCTGTTTTCTCAATTAGGATGAAAATACCAATGTTTTTCATAAGGTCAGTGTAATGTCTTCATTAGCAAGATGCTACAATAGCTCGATGCAGATCAGGAACTTCCACCGGGAAAAACTTTAGTGTCTACCCAAAAAGCCTAGAGGCACCTTTGCAGTCGGTGTGAGTTGGTATTGCTCCCATAAAATTACTGGTTCCCGGATAACCTCTTTCAGTTCAGGGACTGGCTGCCATGTATTTAAATATCTCCTGTATGCACAGCCAAACTCGAGTGGTTTTTGCTGGTTTGTCCCTGGCAGGGTGCTGGGGAAGGGGCAGAGCCTGGTGTTGGGTCCCTGCAGACCCCGCGGCCGGGCAGCGCGTAGAGCTCACCGCTAGGACATGCAGGTGGGTATTAAAAGATGGACAGCCTAAAATTAAACAAAATAAAAAATATCTAACCCATGAGGTCTTCACTCTGTTGAAATTTTGCTCACAACTATCACAACAAAGCTGCTGGGTGCTCTGCACTTGGAAGCCTGTCCTCCGTTACGAATGCCGGGGATGGGTAGAAAACCTTCTCCCAGCTCTTTGGAGATGTGGCCTGTATCTGGCCAACCCTCCCTGACCCCCCCAACTGGTCTGAAACCACGGCCCCCAGAGACGTCGCTTCCTTCCTCTGAGCCGTATCTTCTCCGGGGCAGCACTGGCAAAGCTTATCTCCCAGTGCCTTTCTGTAGATTGCGGCAGGCACGGGGGGTAACGCCAAAGGCGGAGATACATCAAGAAGACCAATGGTTTACAATGACATATTCTGCATTTTAAATGATCTTTGATTTCCTGGCAGCTCCCCGGTGTATCGCCCCTCCATAATGCTGTCTAAATAACGGTTGTCAGGTGAAGCCACATCTGGGCAGCAGACAGGCCAGTCCGCAACGCGCTGTTAGTCACCGGGGATTTCCGAAACCCACTGGCCGATCAATCTCGAGAACTTACTAAATGATAGATGGAATATAATATAGGTCATTATTTCTTCCCTATGCACGAAAATGAATTATTCAGTAAAGATTTAGACCCTTTTTATTATGACACTGAATTTATAGAGCATACAAAACATAAATGCAGATTTCTCCAGCCCCAGATAGATGAACTCATTCTCCAGGCAGCGTGAGTCAGATGCAGCCATTCAGCATCCCTGGGCCGCGTAGGCAAGATGTCCAAACGGCTGTGGCGCACCACTGCCACGCGGGCCACCAGGAACCTCACCTGCCTCAGCTTCCTTACGTGGCACAGGATTTGCAAGAGCCCCCGGCTGGTTGAGGAGCCCAGGATCTATTTATTTCAGAAATCAGGCTGTCAGGACCCACGCTTCTTCACCGAGATTTGGAATCCCATGTTACTAGAGGCCTTGTAAATGTTTATCTTAACAAAGTCAGCATCTCAGTCTCTGATCCGTGAAACAGGCTTGCCATATAGCGAAAGGAAATGGGTAAGGCTAAAACCTGTTAATTAGAAGTAGGTGCTATATGAGTACATGGGCAGATGTGATCTTCCTGGATTCTGTCTACAGAGCTACCCTCTAGAATTTGGGTTGGTTTGTATCAACGGCAGTAACTTTCCTTGTTATTGGAATAAATGCTCCAACTTTTAATTGTGCGGCTAGGGAGACTCTTACCACTGACCAGCAGTTACAGATGTCAGCTACGCAGTTCATTAGCTACTTCCCAAAGTCTGCTGGGAGTTCCGATTTTTAGCAGGAACGTTAGATCTCGGAGAGGAGGAGAGCAGACGGCAAGGCTGCAAACTCCCCCTGGTTTGGGGAAAAGGCTGGGGCCTGGGGCTGGAAAGCAGCTCTGGAGACGGGTGGTGTCTGCTGCCTGCTCCAAGGAGTGGGACAGTGGGTCCTGGTTTGTCACCTGTGGGCTGCAGGCACTGAACGCACCCCCAGGGCATCCCTGGTGAAGTGGTTTTGGCTTTTCTTCACTGGGACACGGGGCAGTGGAGTGGTCAGTCCTCTTTTTATGGGCTATGCTGACTGCGGAGGGTTTGAGGACAGAACCAAGGCAGTGCCGACCCCAGTTTAACGTACGTACATCAACTGCTCAGGTTTGTAAACCTCACCATGAGCAAAACCAAACACAGTCATGGCAGGGTGGCTGAAAAGGAGCTGAATTTGTAAATCTCAGCAGCGTGTGCAGGAGAAATAGAAAAAATGACCGACTAGATTGAAAGTGGTCACCTGCCTCAACCCGGCCACAGCTCTGGGAAAGGCGGAAAAGAGAAAGTACTGATAAAGTCTTTCAAAAGCCATTTGACCTGTAATTTTCACTGATGTAAGGGATAACAGTGGAGATTTCGTTTTAATTTATAGAAATCCAAATTTTTTTTTCCTGGGCTGTAATCAGCTCCACTGAAATTCCCTCTGTCCATCAGCAAAATCTGTCTCATGCTTGTTCTTTCTGGAAACCCTTTAAAATTCTGCACCGCAGTCAGAGAGATTAAAGGGGTAATATAACCCCAGGAACCACACTCCTGACGAGTAATTTCCCGGTGATTATTAAAAGAAATAGCTAAGATTTAAAGGAGGCTCAGAGAGGGGAGAAGAGGACCGTTCTTTAATCCCCCCCATCCGTTTACTTTGCACACCGGTGCCAACGCCTGTCCCAGCTGGAGCAGCCGAGGTCTTCCCTGCCCGCTGGGGGAACCCCTCTGATGTGGGGCACAGAGCCCCCTGCCCCGCCATGCTGCTGACCCAGAATCAGCCCTTCATGACTAAACAAACCCAGCAGAATCACAGAATCACTAAATGGTTAAGGGACCTCCTTAAAGCTCATCCGGTTCCAACCCCCCCCCCAGCCCTGGGCAGGGACACCTCCCACTAGCCCAGGTTGCTCAAAGCCCCATCCAGCCTGGCCTTGGACACCTCCAGGAAAGGGAATTTGATCAGATTTTTAGTGAGCTGCATCAAAACATGAAGCTGACTTTCTCTGGTAGGCCTGACCTACCAGAAGGGTGCATGTCCTCTAATTTACGCCTTGTTCATTAGTCACTGCTGGGAATTACACCCCCCCCCCAGTAAAAACATTATAATCCCTGAGTTTGAAATAATTGGTGACCCCAAAATAGCTCTTATGGGCACGGCCACCGAGCCGGGGGGGCTTCAGTCAGGCAGCGCTTGGTCTGGGGCCAGCTCAGGTGCTCAAAATCAATGGTTGCTTCTGAAAATGTAGGGCACCGCGGCTCAGTCCCGTTGGGCGGGCGGCCCGTGCTCCTGCTCAGTGCTTCTTAATTTAGGTGAAACTGATTGCTTTCACCTTATATAATGACAATAATACTTGGCAGCCCCATCGCCGCTTCCCTCTGATGCTGCGAAGCGCCGGTCAAACGCCGAGTGTGACATGTAGGCGCCGAGGGTAAATGCTATCACTGGCTCCGGACAGTGCCCTCCCGGGGCTGAAGGGCACAGCAGCGCTGCTGGAGCCCCGGGACAGGGGGGCACCAGGACGTGGGAACCCTGGGGCACAGGGGCACTGGGATGTGGGAACCCCAGGATGCAGGGGAACCAGGATGCAGGAGCCCTGGGACACAGGGGCACCGGGATGTGGGAGTCCCGGGACGTGGTGGCACTGGGATGCAGGAGCCCTAGGACATGGGGGCACCGGGACAAGGGAGCTCCAGGACACGGGGTCACCGGGATGCAGGAATCCCGGGTCGCGGGGTCACCGGGATGCGGGAGCCCTGGTCCGCAGGGGCCGCAGGCACCAGCCGCTCTTCCGTGAGCAGCCCCCGGGGGCGGCAGGTGCCCCCCCCGGGGTGTTCGCAGGGTGCGGGCTGTGCGCGGCGCTCAGGCGAAGGGCAGAGCGCGTGCCGGTGCCTGCGTGACGCCATAAATGACCACACGGTAATGCCCGAATTTCTCACTGGTGCCTCAAACTTAGCGCTGGCCACCCCCCGCCCCGTTCCCCTTCCCAGACCTTGGGATTATTCATTTGGCATCGCCCCGGCCGTGGCGCGGGGGGAGCGGGGCCGGGCTGATGGAGCCGGTGTCAGAGCGGGGCCTCCCGTTGGTACCGGGGCGGGGTGTGGGGGGTGGGACGGCAACGGGACACGGCTCGGTGCCGGTGTTGGGGGGGTGGGGTGTTGGAGGGGGGGGTGTGTGTGCGCGCGCGCGGCGGTGACGTCACAGGAGGGCCACGCGACGGCGGCGGGCCCCGCCCCGTGGCGCGGGGGCGGGAGGGAGGGAGGGATGGAGGGGAGGAGGAGGAGGAGGAGGATGGTGGTGGCGGGGGGAGGGAGGGACGGCGCGGCGCGGCGCTGAGCTAAGCCGATCCCACGTGTGACGGATCTGGCTGCTTCCCCAGCGCCTCTCCAGTGAGATCCTCCGGTAGCGGAGGGAGGAGGAGGGGGGGAAGGGAAGGGGGGAAAAAAGAAAATACACAAAAAAAAAAAACAGAAGAAGAAGGAGGAAAAAAAAAAAAAAAAAAAGAAGAGAAAAAGCAACCGGAGCGAAGAGAGCCGGGCCGGGGGGGGGGGGGGGGCGGGTTGGGCGGGCTTGGGGTGGTGGGGGGGTGCTCTTACTCGGCGCGGATCGCTGCGGGCTCCGCGCGGCCATGGAGGCGGACGGGAGCCAGGCTACCTCGGGGAGCCCCGGCGAGGCGCAGCACGACCCCGGGTAAGTCGGCGAGCGGCGGAGCGGCGAGGAGCGGGGCGGGAGGCGGCGGGGTGGGGGGGAGGCCGGCCGACCGGCCGGTCGGCCGGCCTCCCCCCCCCCCCTCCTCCGCCTCCCGCCCCGCTCCTCGCCGCTCCGCTCCGCGCCGCCGTGAGGTGCCCCGTCAAAATGGCCGATCCCGCACCGGCGTTCAACTCCGCTCTCTTCTCTCCCTCCAGCAAGATGTTCATCGGCGGCCTCAGCTGGCAAACCTCACCAGGTAAGGACCGACATCCCCCCTTCTCCCCACGCCCCCCCCCCCCTCCTCCTCCTCCTTCTTCCACCCGCGTCCCGCCCCGCGTGGGCCGCGTCCCGCCGCGCCGGGGCCTGGCCGACCCCCCCCACCCCCCCCATTCCTTCCCCTTCCCCTCCTCTGCCTCTCTGCTTCTCTCTCTCTCTCCGCAGACAGCCTTAGAGACTATTTTAGCAAATTCGGAGAAATTAGAGAGTGTATGGTCATGCGGGACCCCACCACCAAGCGCTCCAGGTAAAGCCACCGCCGCCCACCCGAGGGGGGCGGGTTGACAAAACTTCGCGAGTTGCCGCCGGGGCGGGTGGACACCCCCCATCCTCATCCCCGTCCCCCCTCCCCTCATCATTCTCATCCCCATCCCACTCCACGCATGGGGGTCTTCCCACGCCGCATCCCTGTAGGAAACAAAGCGGCCGGCGCAGGGGCGGCGGGTCGGGGCTCGTTACCGGCGGCTTTGGGGAAGGGGAGGGGGGAGGACACGGCCATTTATTTTTATGACTCCTCTCCTCGTCGCTAGTTCTCATCATTCCCCCCCTCTTCCATCCCCATCCCCTCGCTCTTTGTCTCCCGCAGAGGCTTCGGGTTCGTTACGTTCGCGGATCCGGCGAGTGTAGACAAAGTCCTGGCCCAGCCGCACCACGAGCTGGACTCCAAGACGGTAGGTGGGCGGTGCGGGGGGGGCCCGGACCCCCGCTCCCCCGGCTGTGACCGGCGACCTGCCGGGGACCCGGCCCGCGCCTTCGCCCGGGCTTTGCGGGGCCGTGTCAGGCTGTCATTGAACGGGATTGAACGGGGACTTCGCCTGTTTGGGGTTTTTCCTTTTTTTTCCTCCTCGAGTCCGCCTTTAACTTACAAAAAGTGGTAACTTTTTTTTTAAATCCGGATTTAGCCATACCGACCGATGGCTCCTCCCCCAGCCTTATATTTTATTGAGCGGTGACATTGAAAAAATTGTAGAGTAAAATCCAACTCTTTTTTTTTTTTTTTTTTTGGTGTTGTGCTGCAGAATGCTTTTTGCGGGGAACTTTCTCCTTCTTTTGATTGATTATTTATTTATTGGTGTGCGCGTTTCAAGGTGCGAGTGACTTAAGTGGCAAATCGTAAAAGCTGCTTCTAGTGTCATTTCCCAAAGTCATTTTTCGGAGAGGTTCCCCTCACCTGTGATGCCAGGGCCCTTATGAAACGTATGCGTGGATTTATGGAGAGCTGGAGAGCAGAGGTGGTAGGGAAGCACAAATCCCAATTCGCTGTTGTTTCTCCAAGAGCATTTTGCTACAGTCTCCAGTGGATAACATAAGGAAAATGCTCATGAGATTGAGCTGGTCTGTTTATTTTTTAAATAAATGTTACATTGTTACACTTGCCTTTTTTTTATTTATTTATTTATTTTTTTTTTTAAAAAGCCAAACAACCAAACCCACATGTGAGTTTCCCCCGTGACCTGATACAGTTTTCCGTATTGGGTCAAACAAAAGGCATGCGTGGCTTTAGGCCCTGCTTTTCTCCCTGCCATCAAGGCCATGCAAAAGGGTGAAGTTTTCGTGCCTCTTACTTTCTCGCAATTTTTCAGCCTCAGCAGAGGTGGAAGGGGCGGGGGGGAAGGACGCGGGTAGAGGTCATTCTGGCTTGGTACGGCTCGGTCTGAAGGGGGTCGCGCATTGGGAAGGGAAGGATGGTGCTGGTTTAACTGTCTGGCAGAGAGCTGCTGCTGAACGTATCCGTTCCTCGCTGTAACTGTCTTTTACTGTGTGTGTTCAGGATTTTAAAGGTTTTATTTTAACATGAGCATGGTGTTAGGAGGAATCCTGTCTCAGTGCAGAAGCATCTTGTGTGTGCCTGTGTGTATGAGATTATAGTTAAATGAAAGAATAGAAGAAGCAGGGAGCAAACATGAGTGTATGGTTATTTTGGTTTTAAAATGCAATTTATATGAAAACAAAAAGCCCAAAGCCCTCGTGGAAGCAGGTGGAATCTAGTGTTTTTTAATTCGACCTACAAATTCTGCTGGGCTTGTCTGAACACGTAGCCCATACTTTCACATGCCTTAATAATTTGATTTTAGGTTTAATCAGATATGGTAAGATAACTGATTCCAGTGTGCTGCTGAGATTAAACTCACCAGACTTTTCATGTACAGCTATATTCTCTATGTGTTTTTAAAGATAAATTTAGATAAGAAGAACAAAGGCAAACAGTATGTTGAATGAGGGTTTAAAAAAAAATCATGGGAGGACACCCTGTCATATTTCTGACTATAATTAGGTCCTCCCCCAGCTTTTTTCCTGTATCATGGTCTGGTCCCTACAATGTATTAATTTGCTCCTCTCTGGGGGAGGGGTGAAAAGCTTGACCAGGACAAATTTGCCTCAGTTTTGGTTGCGTGATAATGATTGAATCAATCCGAATAAGAAATCGACCTTAGCATCAGTAACGCAGCTTAAAAGTAAAACAGACAACTAGTCAGGTTCCCTGTCAGGCATTTATTTGTAGACATATTATAGTAACTGTTCTTTAGTATAACATAGCATTTGACTCTGTTTCAACGTTCAGCACAGGAGGCAGATCGGTTGGGTATTGGCATGGAAACGTCGCTCTTGTTTACAGTTACGTTAAAAGCTTTGTTTAGGTAATGGCCATTCATATCAGAAATAGTATTATAGTCATTTCCTAGAGGACTTGTAGATACAGTAAGTAGAATTGTACCTAACTAACTAATTTTTTTTTGGTAGAAGTTTTTTTTTTTTTTTGGTTGTTGTTTAAATAGTTGACAGGGATATGCAAAAGGTACGGATTTGCCATGTTGATTGCTGGTGTTCCTCTTCAAACGCTGATGGTGTTCATCCAAAAGGTTTTGTGAAGGAAAATTCAGTTATTTGAGAAGGGGTGTCGCTGTGATGCAAAGAACTCTATGGTCTTTGACCTTCAAAAATGAAGGTGTTGCTTTAGAGTTTAATGGCTCTTCCAACTTTTTACCAGTGGGACTTTGCAGCGATGTCCTTCTGGTGGGAGTGGTGTTCTTTGTTGAGAAAACTTTTGCTTTCGAAGCAAACATAGAAATGTGCATATTTGCATCTACCTTTGGGTATCGCTGTGGAAAATCCGTACCTGTTGTATTTCCCCAGTAGACAAATGCCTAGTCAGTGCTGAATATATTTGTAGATAATGTTAATCTCTATGAAAAGGTTAGCTTTCTAGATAAAGAATGTTACTTTTTATGCTTTTTGAACAATAAAGTGGCATGTAATCGCTCATTTCTCAGGTGTGTCCCAAAAAAGATACTCCGTTTGTATCTGATGTAGACAAATCAGTTCATCAGTTGCACATCAAATGTTTGTGCTATTTCCAATTTTGACAAATTAATTGAGTAAAACTGCTTTTTAGGAGAGGCCCATGGTTATTTATCAGTGACAGGAGTATTTATCACCCCAGGAACAACAATACCAAATGGAAACATCTCCTTTTCCTAATCAGGGTTAGCTTGAGGGGGAAAAACCCAACAGAAACCAAACCCAAGCTATGAAAGAAAGTCTCTACTTCTAAATATGCCTTAACACAATCAGGATTAGTTTCATCACTTTGTTACACAGTCGTCAGAGATGACACTGAAAGCAGTCACAAGTTGCACAGTTAAGGTGGGATTTAGTCCTTTAAAAAAGCCTTTTCCAGACTCTTTCTTTAGAACATGTATGTGTGCAGGTGTTGCGGAAAAACAGGTGAATTCAGCAGCACGTAGACATTCGATTGCAATCATTTTTTAAAGATGACAATTTAAGATGGGCAGTTGTTTAAAAGGTATGATTTTTATTTACATCTGGATGTGCATCTGCAGTGGTGTCTTCTTGTTTTTAAGGAATTTTTGAATGGTAGAGAAGAGTCCCTTTTTAAAGAGGATCCATGTGGAAGTTGTTTTTCAAATTGCAGAATTAGCATTTTGGAACTGCAGAGTGGACACGCTTTCCAATTTATGCAGTGCAATGGGAGTCAATGTTGCATCTTAAACGAGGGAGCACGGGGTAAAACAAAGATTTGTGGTTTTTTTTTTTTTTTTTTTCCTTTTTGTCTCTCTGGTGGCATGCTTTATTCAAGAATACTTTAGGTAACTCCTTCATGGAAAATATTTTTTAAGAACTTGGTTTCTTCTGGTTTAAAATGCCTATGCGTTTCATTTGTGTCTTGCTCTCCCCTCTTGCCACCCCTTCCCATAAATGCCCCTTTCATGGCTCACAGATACTCTTTGAGGGTGAGCAAAACGCATCAACTTGGCGTATTGTTGTGAAGGATAATATTGTAGTCCTTCTAACGTTTTAGTTTTAATAATTGAAATGTGAATATTTTGACTTTGTGCATGGTATTGCTAGTCAGTTGGCAAAACAAATCAGAAAAATAAAAGAAAAACAAAGTAACCCCAAACCCAACTGAAGGAAGGTGCAGGTGTCGAACCCAACAGCTTTAGATCTTGATCAGGAATGCTGGCTGTCTTTCTGCGCACCCTCCAGAACATGCAGATAGCGTTTAACGAGCGGTTTTGGTTGTAGAGGCAGCACCCAGAGGCTAAGACAGGGCTCCCTGAGCCCCAGCGGAGGTTGCTGCCCAGAAGGTGCTACAGGAGGTGTACAGAAGGGATGTTTTCTTCCTCTTTTCCCATCTTCCTTCCCCAGACAAACCCAGACTGTGATCCATCAGTTCCAGAGTAGTTCTAGATGACCCAGTGTGCTGAATTACAAGCCTGAGAAATGAGGGATTACTAATTCAGTGATTTAAAAAAAATAAAATATATGAATTGACAACAAAAGCTATCTTGTTGATTTCCCGTTTCTTTTTCCTCAGATTGACCCTAAAGTTGCATTTCCCCGACGAGCACAGCCTAAGGTAAGTAGGAGGATCGATAATAGGATTTTAGGCACACAGAGAATCATTGTTGCCAGGCAGTTCAGGTTTCAAACAGGGAATTGGCAATGAAAGCTTTTAAAGCCGGAGTGCATGGCGTCTTAAGGGTATCAGCGTATGGCTGTGAAACTACAGGAGAGCTGCTTTGTGCGATATTGCGTGTCTCCAGTTTAACCGTCTCCTTGCAGAGTCGCGGTCAGTGGCGGCTGGCTGGAGAGCAGAGCCTTCTCTAGTTCTGGTGGGAGATTGCTGCTGCGGTACTTGGCGTTTGTCATGCTATTTTATGCGATATGTTTTGCATGGTGTTTATGAAGAGCGTTTGGATTAAGTGCAGACTTCGGGCTTGTTTTGAGCTGAGCTTTCAGTTCTGTGGTTGTGTTGGATGGGAATATATCTCTGCCTTCATTGTTTGCAAATTTTCTTTTGTATAACTTCAGAGATGCGTTTGGAGACTAATAAGCATTGGATAGCAAGTTTCTGATGAAGCTCTGAACTCTTCAGGCCATGGGGTATTCTTTTGCAAGAACAGTGAAACAATGAGCTTTAAGTCTCTGAACCGATCGGGCTAGCTGGAGAAGTGACCTTCTTCTTCCAGGGCACTCTTGCTGTAGCGCGGCCGGTCTCCGCGCTGGGACAAAGCGGCCGTAGCCATGTGCCGAGGAGCTGTGCCTGCGCTGGCTCTGACGCAGCGCTGGGTGCCATTGCTGCTGGAGGAATTAGAAGTGGCTGTTGCTCTTTAGGTTGTGCCTAACAAAAACAACACATCAGTTTCAAAGCCAAACGTGCAGTCATTCGTATTTGAATTTTGAAAGGCAGAGGCTGAAGGAAAACTTTTGTAATTTACTTTTTTCTTTTTTTATTTATTTGTTTTTGATGGCCTATTGGAATAACTTAATTTAGCTGGTGTATGCCACTTGTGTACACTCTAATTGTGTTGCGTTACTACAGTGTTCCGTTAAACAGCGCAAAGACAAGGCTGCAAAGTTGTGGATGCAAGTCAATAAGGAAAAGTGGTTTAACGTTGGTGGCATGAGACCACCTGAATAAATTCAGCCTAACAATTTTATTGCATATAGCTCCTCATGAAAGCAAGCAGTTTAATAGCGTGTGGAACCATAGTGTTAAATACTGTACAAAACACGCGCCCAGGAAAAATGATGTGTAACTTAAGAACCCTAGGCATGTAGCAGGAGAGACGCTAGTGATTTCTCTAAAAGAAAAAAAACAACACACAAAACCAAAACCCAGCGGCCGACTTGCAGAATTTTAAACCAAAATAATGTAGTCAAATATTTAGAGGTTCTTTTCTTCATAGGTCGTATCTAATAACTAATTAGTGAATAATGGCGTGTCTGGCTTGCTTCTGTGCTAAGCAAAGAGTTTATAGTTCGTAGGGCTTGTGGCTTCTGGATTATGTTGTTGGATTCATGCTGTCTTTAAGATAAAGTTTCAAGTTATCCAAATTTTGAAGGGTTTCATAATTAAAATATGAAGATGATCTCGCACTGTGGCTGATGCTCCTTTCCCCCTTCCCAATACCTTTTAAAGGCTTATTTACATTTTAAACTGTCTTCAGTTACCAGTTATCTGTTTCTACAGTGTTATTTGTAAAAGTTTATAACGCTTACAAGAGAGCTGTTAAGCTGTCCCATGTGATGTCTTCTATAACAATAAAAAAAACCAGGGCATGTCTTATGCCGTGGGTATTAGCGTGTTAAATTTTCTTGTTAAAGAGTGCAAAATCAGGTCATTTTTACAAAGGGGATTTTGTTTTTCTCCACGTAGTTGGGTTTTTTTGTGTTTGTTTTTGGTAACAGACATCTTTCAAGCGTGGGGCAAATCCTGGAACTTACGCTGGATTCCACTCTTAGCAGGAACTCGCTCTCTCTGGAGAGGTCAGCAGTGTCTGTTTCTGCTTTTTACACACTTGTCCTTTCTAAAGTGTTGGGATTTCTACAGGGCACTTGAAAAAAATCTTAAGATTGGAAGGAGCCTCATCAGGAAACTGGGGAAAATCAGATGCAATAAGGAACAGATTTTTACATCAATTATGACGTATTATTCTGGACTGCATTTCATAAGCTGGGTTTTTTGTTTTCTGTTTTTTAATTAGATACTGAATTAAGGTTTTGGACTTTAGTTGTTCATTTATCCCAGCTGAATACCGAATGCTCAGCGTTAAAATGTGACTGTACTTTAGTCTAATTAACTAGCTAATGCTTGGGTCTGTGGAGATTAATGGCATTTAATGAAATGTCTCTGTCTCTCTCTACGTGCAAGGGGAGATATTTCTCTTTTTTTCTTTTTTTTTTTTTTTTTCCTGAGTAGTCTCTTCCTTCCTGGTGTATTTAGCAAAATGGGCATTGGCCCTTTTTTCAGTGGTCTTCCTGGCAGCGGCTGGGTGCTGAGGTGGAGGCAAGGTGGCGGCGGGCGCGTTCCCCCTTCTTGTGCAGGCAAACAGACCTTCTGGCAGCTTCCCTCCATCCATCCCCTTCCTTCGGGAGCCCTTTTGACCTGCCTCGGCTCGATTAACTCTTCAGTGGGCAGCAGCTGCGCTGGCTCTTGGGCTGCCTTCGCCTCCTTTACCGGATCCCATGCTCGCTGCGGTCTGCGGGGTCACCCGCACTTATTTGTGCACGCACAATAATTTGTGCTCGTTCCTTCCCCGCTTTGGGTTCACTTTAATTGGCTGGTCTTCCCCTTTCAAACCACAGCCCAGTAAAATGCTTTCTTTTGGGCTTTTTAAACTGCATCTCCATGATTTGACACCTCTCTGGTGATGCAAATTGGTTAGTGAGCAAGAAGTGGCAGGTTGTAACAGCAGAGCATTCTTCCCTTATTTTCTCAGAATGACCCTCGCAGAAAACCCTCGGTGGTTGCCTCTGGTGGATTACGCCTTATGTGTAATCCTGCTCTCCTTGTGAAGTCCAGGACGACTTGAAGCCATTGTTTTAGGAAATGTGCTGCAGGGGTTTAACTTGTTGAGGTTCTGGTGTATGGCTAACAGCGCGATGAAAAGAATATACGTATGCTTTCTCGTGGCTGCTGTTCCTTGATAAAAACCTGTCTTGATTCCAAGTGCTGGAAGGCGCTCTGTAACAGTTGATCATTTATAACTCTGCTGACTTAAAGATCCTTAAAAAGCAGCAGTGATTGGGGGGGAGGCAGTAGTATTGTACCCCCTTTTGAATACTGAAGACTACGATAATTTGACTTTTTAATATTCATAGCCTGTCAGTTCTGACATTACTTGCTATATTAGGTTGGAGAAGCCTTATCAAATTCAGCATGTTTCTTAGATATTTTCAAATGTAAGCAATTTCCATCCTCCTTCCCACCTGCCCCCTTGGTGATTTATCTAAAAAACAAACCAAACCAAACCTGAAGAGCAAAAGGACAGCAGCCTCAGTCCGTGAAGAAGCTCCTTGGCCACAAAAATACCCCTATGTGACTTACTGGTATAGAAATTTGGACGCTTCGTCGTGCAAAGCCACGTATGAAACAGGCAGATAAAACTTCAGTCAAAGTTAACAGCTAGTGAGGCTGCCCACTGAGTTGTATTTTGTGCTTGGGTTCCTCCAGGATGGGACCGAGGTGCCTGTTCTTCCCGTCACTTACTACAGGGGCATAACGCGAATGGTTGGGAATTGCTCCAGCAAGTCAACAAGCTGGAACTACCTGTAGTAGCATTTAGCGTCATTCATTGGCATCATACATGTGACCTGCTGGCGATGGTCTGTGCCCTTCCTCTTCAGCGGTGGTTAAATAAAAAGGACAAGCCGATGACTGCTGCTGACTCCTGGAGCTGCTGCTGGAGGTGGGTGGTGTGGGCTGTGTCTGGGCGCTGGGTGTCCAGCGTCCTGTCTGCTCATGACCCAGAGGAGAGGTGGTTGCTGTCAAGATTGTGTATCGTAATTTGGGATCTGATCTGCTCTGGGTGCAGTATTCTGGTGACCGTTTGGTCACAAAATAGCAAAAGGGCTTTATTGGGTGAGCGAAGCCTTTTGTCTGATAGCCTGATGGTGATGCTGAGTACTGATGTTTTTATTAGATGTATTTTATTCCAACAGAGGACAGTGCAGAACTAGTAACTGGATCTGGCATCTCTGTGCTCCAGTCAGTTGGGCTATCTGGAAAGTGTGCGTACCTCTTCTGTGGACTGGCTGGTTTCCTGTCTGGCCCCACACATGGGCTGTAAGAGGTGCAGTTGTGCACATCTGTTCCTCCTTCTTTGGCAAAAAAAACAGTGTCAACAACTCTCCTTTCATTTGAGTCGCCCCTGGTTAAAGCCACGTGAAGCTGGCTATTCCCGAGCAGCAAATGGAGGGCATGCCCTTTTGGAATAACACCCAGGCTAACCTGGGATATTTTTTTTTTTTTAAAGCTAACCAGTGTATTTGTATGTCTGATTCCAATTAAGTTAACTGTGGGTGGGGTGTCTGCATCCCTTGGCTGCCTGATAAGTGTGAGCCAGAGTAGCAGAGAGAGATTTTACTCCAAAGCAAATGACGGACCTTGAAAATCAAGAGTTTTGTTGTTTGTTTCCTTCCCTGCTTTTGCCTGTGAACTGCTCCAGGTTAGTCCCACTACTTCCCATCTTATTTTAAGTACTGTGTAGACTTTGAAGTCTCTTTCAAAAGAATGTGAACTGAACACCCTAGCAGAACTCAGGATTCTTCCGTTCCTGCCACCCTTCCTTCCCCACCAGGCTGTAAAGAGGAGCAAGGTCAGGCCTTTGCCCTGTTTTTTGCTTTTCTTTTTTTTATTCTTTTTTAAAATTCCCCTGCAGGTCTGGATGAAGTAAGCAAGGAAGCATTTCCTGCTCTTGGCATTGGGCATAGATGTGTACCTTAATAATGTCGCTGTATCTTCTGCATACAGAGTAATACAAAGTCCTTTCCAGGTGGTATGAGGGATCTCTTTGTGTGGCTGATGGCTGGTGTTTGGGTATCTCGTTCGGCCAGCCCTGATGCAGAACCCTTGTCCAGGGTAAGCTGCTCTGAGAATTTGTCTCCCTCTGGCATCGGAAGGTCAGATGGAAAAGTTGATGAGTCTGAGTCTTGGCCGATCAACCCAGGTCTTCTCAGGTAGTAGAGGACCAGGGTTTTGAAACCCGTTATTCTTGGGCTCAGATTCTTGCTTTCTGCGATCTGTTGGAGGCACACCATGATCTCTGTTCTTGGCTGCTGGCAGACAGAGGAAGACGTGGCCATGCGAGGCGTTCTGTGGAGTGCAGTGAGATTTGTCAGAAGCAAGAGCTGAGATGGATTTTTGTAATTTTGTTGGTTTTGGAGATGTAAACATTTATTTCTTCTCCCCAACCAGTCAGGTAGGTTGCTCATGTTGTCCTTAATCCCCACAGACTCTCTTGTACTTGTGTAAGATGTACGTATTTCCATTACCATTGCCTAAGGATGTCTTTCATGTTAAGAATCATCCTAATGTACTTTCCTTCCCTTTGACTTACTGCTAACTAAAAATTAAAATTGAACATCATCTAACTTGGGATTTGTTTGTTTTGTTTTTTTTTAAAAAGGTGTTTCTACATCCTCTGTGCTTTTCTGTATTGTTGGATTATTTTTAATGGCGTCTACCAGGTAACTCTTCTGCACCAAGACCTTGCTGCTTGGATATGCTAGGGAAGGGTCCGAAATGACGGAGGTCAGGGAAATGGAAGGAGTGCTAACACCCTTGTGCGTTCCTCTCTGCTTCCAGATTGAGTACATCTCGTCTGCAAAGTGCTGAGCCTTTATCAGCTTGGGGGTAGGTCTACTAATGACTGATCTAAAACCATCAAATTCATTTATTTGTCACTGCCAGTGACAGGCCAGTTAATGCTAATGGATTCTTTTTTTAGCCTGTTGACTCTGGTGATAGTCTCATAAATGTTGTGAAATCCAAAGCATTAAGGGAACTTGTAACTTATTTTTAGAGGAGAGCTATTGAAACAGGGTGACGTGGTGTGTGTAGATCAAGGCATATGTTATGCTGAGAAGGAAAAAGCACAACTCTTGTATTTCATTAAGCCATAGATGTCTTTTCTGTTCCTGATAGTTATTTGACTTCTCAGTTGTATTTTAGTGTTCTCCTTAAACACGTTTTGGGTCATGCTATAAAGGGAGGAGAGGCTGTAAATAGAGCCAGTCATCTTAGGAAAAAATGGCTTGTTTCAGAAAATGGTTCATCAGCAGGGCCTGAATCTTCTCTGTCCCTATTGTGCGAAGGCACTTAAGCATATACTTAAGTTGGCATAAGCATGTGGGTAAGTGCTTTGCTGAATCAGGATGGACTAAAAGCATATTATTAAATGCTTTGTTGAACTGTGGAGCTGTAGCAGAAAAAGATTAAAAGATTACTTTGTGTATTTGAGAGTACTTTGTATGTGGTCTGTCCCATCACTTCTTCAGAGATAGTCGGTTTCATCTCTCCCACTTTCCCCCCTTCACCAGAGGATTTCACTCGCAAGAAAACATTAATCTGCTGTTTCCTCAGAAAAGTGACTGCAAGGGCAGTGTAGCATCAGACTTAAAAAAAAATTAAATAAATTAAATAAATCATTGTCTAAGCTTAATTTAGTCTCTAGCTGTGCAATCACACATTCTATTTGCCTTAGTCACTGGAATAATTCTGTAAACTATGTGAGTACTGTTCAACGTGGCTTAGGTTTCTACCATTATTGCTGTAGAAATTGTGGTTTGCTGAGTAATTTGAAAGTTAATGTGAATCTCTGTAGTCAGATCAGCATGCGGTATTAATAAGTTACTGCTAAACTTTGGCATTTTGCTGCTCTCCTGTTGAAAATATTTCCTTTATTTTTTGAGTGCAGAGAAAATGTGAAGAATGTAAGGAAGTTCTTCTCCCCTGCTCAGTCATTCCTCGTGCTGGGGCATCTGCAGCTGGGTGTAATGTTGTGACTGAGTAGGCTTAAACCAAGTATTAAGATTGTACTCTGGGAACTTTGTATTATAAAGACAGACCCTGCCCTGCTAAGACTTAACGCAGTTCTCCACATTGAGGAATAGTTCCTGAGACCTCAGGAAGCACAGTTAAATGTGGACGAGGCTTCTTAATATGTTGATGAAGTGTATGTGGCAAGAAGGGTGAAGGAGAAGAAGTACTGACAGCAGCAGAAAGGGTTGCTCCCTCTGCCCTTCTCTCCCCCCAGCAAAGACTTGCATTAATTTCCCATTGACTCAGATGTACAATAGGGAAGAGGTTTCAAGCTGACTAAAGGGGCAAAGGTCCAAGAAAACTACTGTAGCAAGAACTGATGCAGAGTGACAGTAATGAGGTGGCCTGGCAGGTGGGAGAGAAAATGGTGGGGTCGGGGAAAGAAACTAATATCTAGTGAATTAAATAGTTCCCAGGGTTTGAAGTTGTTAAGTCCTGTTGGTTTTATTTTCCTCAGTATGTGCCATACAGCTATGAGCTACGGCTGGAGCAAGGCCTCGGCTGGGAAGGTGGGCAGGCTCCTGGTGCAGCTCCAGTCCTGGTGGTTCAGGGCTGGGTTGCTGGGAGTGCTGGTGTTGCCCAGAGGATACTGAATTCTTCTGTCGTGTCCCCAGACCTGCGCTGTGCTGGTTTAATTTGTGTTTCAGTATTCCTGACTCTGAGCTTGTCTTTATGTTGTTCTGTGCATCAGTTTTGTATCAAAGAGAAGGTGAGGAACACAAGGTGAAGAGGTGTTTTGAAAATTTGATTTATTTAAAATAGGGACTGTGAAGTTCCAGCAAGACTTTCAGCTTCTTGAATGATTGTGGAAACGGAATGCCTGCTAGACAGGGAGTCGGTAAAGGGTTTTATAACAGTTGCTGAATAAACATTGTTCAGGAATCTTCCCAAAGGGTAATTTGGTGTGGTGTGTAAAGAGGTTGCAAGGAGCTGAGCATTTGTCCGAAGTATCCGTAAATCCTACTGGACTGAGAGGTATCGCTGAAGTTGGAGGCTTGGATTGTGGCAAAAGCTTGGCAGCTGCGAGCCCCCAGCGCTGGCAGATTTGCTGTTTGTTGCGCTGATGGAAAAAGGTGTTGCTGAAGGGGACATCACTAGTGATTTTTCTGCAGTGCTTACTGAAAGGGTGAAACTTCTGCAGAGTTTTCCATTTGGCTACGATATCAATCATTTATGTTCAGAGATGTGCTGGTGCTATTCCCTGCTCTGAGCCCGAGCTGTGCGCAGAGCCTGACACAGACACTGAGCATTTATCCTTTTGCCAAAGGTTTGCAAAGTGTTGTAAATGAGTATAAAGATGTTCATTTGCTGGTGAATTTTGCCTACTTCGGGTGTTGTATTTGGCAGACCTACAAAGCCTATAGCAGTGCTGTGTGCTCAGTGAATTGTGGAAGGGAACAGAAAACATTGAAAAGAAACCTGAAGTTAATGCTCAGATGTGAAATATGATAGGAATTTTCTGAGCACACGGGGGTATCGCCTCACCTTTTGGTGCAGGGCTGCTATCGACCATTGTGTTGGATAGTGTCGGGCCATTGCTCTCTGCCACGTCCTGAGGATCCCTGGCAGATCTTTCATGTGAGACCCGAAAGAGCCCTGCTGAGCCAACTACAGCAAAAAATGTCAGCTTCTTGTGGCTAGGGGTCCCTCTCCTTAAAAGGTCTTCAGTATAAGGTGTTTGGGGTGGGGTTTTTTGGTTGATGTGTTTGTACTAGACAGCTCACCTTCCTCCCCAGTCGCTTTCACAGAATCAGAATGATTTGGGTTGGAAGGACCTTAAAGACCATCTACCCACCAACCCCCTGTCCTGGGCAGGGACACCTCCCACCAGCCCAGGTTGCTCCAAGCCCCGTCCAACCTGGCCTTGAACCCCTCCAGGGATGGGGCAGCCACAGCTGCTCTGGGCAACCTGGGCCAGGGGCTCACCACCCTCAGAGTGAAAAATTTCTTCCTGATATCTAATTTAAATCTTCCCTCTTACAGTCTGAAGCCATTACCCCTTGTCCTGTCACTATATGCCCTTGTAAAAAGTCCTTCCCCAGCTTTCCTGTAGGCCCCCTTCAGATACTAGAAGGGGCTCTAAGGTCTCCCTGGAGCCTTCCCTTCTCCAGGCTGAACACCCCCAACTCTCTCAGCCTGTCCTCATGGGAGAGGGACTCCAGCCCTCTGAGTGTCTCTGTGGCCTCTTCTGGACCTGTTCCAACAGGCTCATGTCCTTCTAATGTTGGGGGGCCCCAGAGCTGTACGCAGTACTCCAGGTGAGGTATCATGCGACCTTTCTGTAGCTCAACTTTATAACCGCGGCCCTGGATGGGTGGCCAGCTGAATAGGCAGCATAGATAACATTTGAACTGTTCTAGTAGCAGTTGGTGAAAAAGCCCCTTGTAAAACCTGCTGCGGTAATGTCCCAGGACCACTGTTAGCTGGGTTTGGCCACTGAGGAAGCACAGTGTCGCCATCAGTAAGAGTCTTCCTTGGTGTACGAATGCCGATGAGGCCCTGGCAGGCCTGGCACTGCTGCTGAGCCGGGAGAGGCGAGGGGCACAGGGGAAAAGGGCAACCGGGGATTATCCAAAGCATCTCAGCTTTGGATGAGGCAGAGGACACGGCCGTTTAGTGACGCCCAGGGTTGGCACCACAGGGTAAACGGCCGCCCTGTCCGAAGGAGATGTTGGGAAGGAAGCGTGTGAAGCGCAGCAGTGTTGTACACTGTCGGCTCTTTGTGCGACTTGCCTTTGAGGGGTTAAACTGAGGTTTTTCTGTATTTTTTTTTTTCTAACGACTTTTGATTGGAAAATTTATAAGGGAGGCCCTGACTGGAGTGGCGGCGCTTTGGTGCGCGGCGGAGGTTGTAACTGCT
Source organism: Rissa tridactyla (assembly GCF_028500815.1). Lineage (NCBI taxonomy): Eukaryota > Metazoa > Chordata > Aves > Charadriiformes > Laridae > Rissa > Rissa tridactyla. The sequence goes on from NC_071472.1 coordinate 48,826,344, forward strand.
GGCTCCCGAGGTTCCTGCCGTACGTTGGGGCTTCCGAACAGCGGCGGCGAGGCCGGGCTGCAGGGAGGGGGAAGTGAGATAAGGACGCTAGGCCACAGCATGTGAAAAGTAGTTTGTGGTATGAATTATGGCTGATGCCGGTCACATGGTGGTTACAAACTAGCCTCGGGGCTGGGACGCAGTGCTGGGAGGCAAGGCGGGGGCTGGCAGTAGATTTAAGTGGGCTCAGCGGTGCGTTGCAGCGCAGGGCTGGTCTCGGTGCCCTCAGTGAGGAGAGGAGGAAGCGCACTAAGCTGCAGGTGTCCTGGAGTCCCTCTGCCTCCAGATAAGCGCTGGCTCCTCTCTTCCCCGCAGAGCTGGGCGCTCAGCCATGCCGGACGCTCCTCCGACCCCATGGTCCCGCTCCTGGAAGCCGGCTTTCTCCTTTGTGCTGCAGGACTGTACCCGTTTCTCCCTGTGTGGCCTGCCGTTCCTCCCTGTTGGAGCTTGGAGGGATGGCTGCGGTGGTCCCTGCGTCTTGCGCAGACGAGGCGTGTGTCCTGACGTGCTTCCACTGCGAAGCGCAGCGCCGGAGATGGGCCGCACCATTAATTGCTTGCCTCTCTTGCCCTCTGCCTGCCGAGCGGGGATTTCCTGCCCTGCGATCCCGGGGGTGGGTGGATGGCGGTGAAAAGCACCTGGAAAGAGTCTCCTGCCACAGTACCTTTGTGCTTTAAATTCCTGACTCACCTCATCCCGTGAACTGTGATCAAAGCAGCAGGTTCTGCATGCGATGTGCCTGGCAATCTATGTATGAAGAGGGACTTGTGATCGTCTTGTCTGATTTTTATTTTTTTTCCTCTTTGTCATCTGGGTCACATCCTCTATGTCATTAATCTTCTGGATCAAATGCAATGATAGTGGAAAGTCCTCCAAAGTTATGATTCCCCCAAAAGTTTTGTGAGCGTGGCTTTGACTTTATTGTAGTTATTAGAAGCCAGTTTCGATTTCTGGACCTCTGTTTTGTCAGTATCTCCAGTGGATATTTTAGTAGGGGCATTTCTCTCAATCAAATATGTGTATGCAATAGGAAAAGAACAAAATACAGAACAGAAAAAAAAAATTGGAGCAATTTCGTTACCAGTCCGAAGACTTCAATGCTAAAGAGCCATGAAGAAACTTTATTGGAACTATAATTGCAGACATAAGCAGTGATTATCTGTCTTCATGCTTTTATAGTCCCCATCACTGTCATCTGAACACATGAAGCTGATGAGACTGTTTGCAGAACGTTATTCAGCTGGTGCTGTGTAATCCCGATCTCTTGCGGTATCTGGAAAGTAAAATAAAGTGTCAATTCATTTGAAAATGACGGTGAAAGAAAAATGTGGGGGAGGGCAAGTGTCCTTGCAGAAAACATAACCTTATTTCATCCAGCTTGCAGATGAAGGAATGCAACTGGCAGGGTAAGCTTCTTATATGGACGTGGTCAAAAGAAATTTTGCTGTTTCTTAATGTTCTTAGAGGTCTGCAGCAGGTGCAGCCCTTCATCTATGGAGGGTGCCTCCCTTTGTTTCCTCGAAATGTTCTGAATTTCCTCCAGCTGAGAGAAGGACAACAGCACCTGTTTGTCCTGTGTTCCCAAGAACTGGAGATCATTGGATCAAGGCAGACGAATGGATGCTGCCAAGCGCTTCTTGAGGTGGAACAGAGATCAGAGAGCAAGTCCTGAATTGCTTGACCTGATTATTGGCGCTGGTTATGCAGGTGAAAATGTGCTCTGGGCTGTAAAGAGGCAGAGGGAGGAAGAGCTAATTTGGTGGTTATATGCAAGATTTGTTTCCTGCTGCTTGGCAGGCCTAAAGATCTGAGATGCTCGGTATTAAATACCCGGTAGGTTTTGGTGAACTCGCTGGCTCTTCAGAGGACTGCTCACATGAGGTGGTGCTGCTCTGCAGAAGGGGAGCTTGCACTGCTGGTACAATTGAGTGACCAAATCTAACATGGCATTCCTGAACCGTGATCTGGTGCCCATTTTGTAAAGTGACTTTCATGTCTCTACTGCACTAAGAAATGTTGAGTGAGAGACCTTCTACTGCATTGTAGCTGGAGTGCTAGAAGGAGTGGTATATGCAGAGCTCTGGCATTTTGCGTTGAGGTTGGTAATCCCAAGACAGGCACAGTCTTAGATGGTTTAAATTTACTTGTTCCAGGCGGTGTTACTAGGACTCTGCTTGCTGTCCTTTCTGCCCCTTGCTCCTGCCGTTAGGGTGTTTCGGGGAGGTGTGTTCATTGCCTGAAGTCAATTTCTAACTCTTGTAATTCTCATTGCCATCACCTGCCCAGGGCTACCTGGATGGAATAAGACAGGAGCCAGAAGTCCTGGGAGACTGTAGTGAGCAGTACGTGAATAGTCCGGGGCTAAGTTTGGGCCTTAAGAAGGTAACTGTTTTGTGGATGACTTTTGGGTGTGGGAGGCACTTGTTGGACAGGAATGGGTTATACTTTTTTCTTTTTTTTTTTTTTTTTAATTTGGAGGCAAAAAGACAGCTATTTTGAAGGAGGAAAATAGATCCAGAGGAATCCAAGACTTCTAAATCTTTTTATTTGTTCTAGCACTGAATTAAGACCAGGGAAAAAAACCCCCAACTGACCATGTATAGTTTTGGTGGTCTTTTCTGAATTTCTCCGTGATGACTGTCTTTGCTTTCATTGAAGTTAGCTGGAGTCAGCCACTAGCTGCTGTTGGAGCAGGTCAAAGCTTCTAAACTGCCTAGTATACTCAAGTTCATTTTAAAAACAAAACCAGAAAACTACTAGTAAAATACCTAGATACACAAAGAAGTAGCTAATGCAGTTTTTGGAGACGTGTGCATGCCATCCTCTATTTGAAATCAAAATCAGAGAGTGATGTTTTGAAAACTTCTGGTCTTCAGCTTAGTGAGCTGCCAATGAAAAACTGGTTCTTGGAAAAGTTTTATTCAAAATGTAGTTGCAAGTCTGTGGGACATTCCTGGAGACATCAGCATCCTACGTTCACAAAAGACTTGTGTGCTGAAATGACTTAAACTACTTTAAATCTGACCTTTATTCTTATCATATGGAGATGAGGTAAGTGATTGTCATCACCGGTGTTTTATGGATGTGGAAAGCAGAAGTGCTGCTCGCGTGGTCTGCAATACTTGTAACAGTGGGGAATCTCTGGTGCCTGGGGAGAGGTGCTTTGGAGGTGACTCCAAACCCGATGCGGTGCTGGGGCTACACCTGCTGTGTGGTGTGTTCCCAGGTGTAGGTGACGAGGGGAGGCACGGGGCTGAGAAGCTGACAATGCCGGCTGTGCCACGGTCAGTGCTGTGGGAGTAACTCTGCATTTTCTTCAGTCCCCGTGAGGTGACGAAGCTGTGTGCGAAGATTGCGTTAGTGTTGCATCATTGGAGACGGGTGTGAGTCAGTCATGAAAACCCTCTGTAAAAGGCTTTTGTAGCTAATACTGGCTTATTAGAAACAGTTGTTCAGAATAGGCCTGGTTTCACTGGGCATTTGAAGCATCTTAAGAATGATGCTAGTGGTGCTCAAAGTCTAAGGGGTGACACAAACAGATGTGAGGGAAGGCTATAAAATGTTTAAGATGGAGGGGTGAGTGCCCGGAAGAACAGGCTGGATGCAGCATGCCCGTCCCACGTCTGACCGATGCTTCAGAACCTGTAGTCAGCTCCTGTACTCTGGGGCAAGAAAGGGAAGGAACGAATTTACAGCTGCTCCCTGCCAGGGTCTGATTAATGTCTGGGGGAGGCTGTGTGTGTTTGTGAATAGGTAGCAGCACGAAGCAGTGCTGGAACGCAGGGCTCTATGCGTGAAGGTGTGCTGGTGAACTTGGGTGCTGAGGAGTTTTGCCGTCTGTGTGGTAAGGGGAGGCAGCTGGAGCCGGCAAGGCGGCACTCCGTGCTTCTTTCCGAGCAGCCCTTCACCTCTGTGGCTGCTTCCATCGCTGTGAAATGCTGCTTTTACGGCCACTGCTGCTGCCGTAGCTCTGAGCAGCCTGCGTGGGCAGCCGTCTGCCCGTGGAGCAACGCTGCCCTTCCACGCGCCGGGGACCCGCCTGCATGGCACGTCTGTCGAGGAGGAGACATTGCAGCCCGGGCTTCTGGGTCCCAGGCTGAATACCCTGAAGACCATGCTGTCCTCCCTCGCTGCCACAGGCTCCTCTGCCAGGCGTGCTGGAAGCTTTAATTCATGTGCTTTGGGATCCTCTGTCAGGCAGCGCTGTAGAAATGAGGAGTATCATTGTGTTTTATTGTGGCTTCTAAGAACGCAGTGTGTTTGTGCTTTGGGGAGCCCCAGGGGCTTTGTTTTTCACCAGGCCTGAGCCATTCTTCAGTAGAGCCTTCCCGGAGCGTGATCTAGTTCTGCCCATTAGGAGTGAGAGACGGGCCTGACTGATTTCTGCTCCCTGCTGCATAATAAATCTGATACTAAAATTAGTGCCGGTCTCCCTAGGCCATAATTCTTGCTGAGATTATAGAGAATTGTGTGTGCAGAGAGGAATTGTGGTTGTGTGTGTGTTTGGGTTTTTTTTTATAACCTTGAGTGTCCAATTTCCAGGTTTTTTACTTAACCCCCTCCCCATCTTTTTCCCCTTTTCCTGTCTTTTGGGAAGTGCTTAGCCTTTCTGTGTATTTTGGCTATTTAAGCCTCTGTCACTGCAGGCAGATGAGTTCCTTGGGAGCTCTTCTGAAGGTTTTGTAATTGAGTCTTTTACCACGGCGACAGGATATTATTAACCTTCAGTAAAGCAATTTATTTCATACTCCTTTGTGGGGATAAGCCTTTTTTCCCCCAGGAAAATATGTATGTGGAAAAGGTTTTACGTACAGGAGTAGCTGGACTTGCAGCAGTGATTATGATTTAAAAAAAAAATACAATAATTTACATGAAAAAAAGGCAGTTCTGTTTGTGTCGGTTTAAAAGAAACCTTTGGTCCTGAATGACTCCCACCCCTGCCCCAGCGTTTTATTTTAAAGAACGTACTTTTTGTCTATCATTGGCTTTGAAAGGAGGTTGTATTTCATTTTAGAGCTCCAGCTATTTAGCCCCTGTGAGCACTAAAACATTTTGTTTTCATCTTTGAGACGGCCTTAAAAATGAACTGCGAGCTGGAGGGAGGAGTTCCTTGCGGGGTCTCCCTCTTGGCTTGGCCTTTGCCCTGAAATCAAATGCAGACTAGTCCAGAAGTCGTTAAAGATTGGATAGCTCCTAGAATAGCAATTTCCAGTGAACGAGTGGGAATGCTGGATAAGTGGCCAGCCTGGCTGAATAACTTGTATTTTCTATTGAGCGTGGTGACAAAGGCTTCGGTCTGGGATTCAGGGGCTCTGGGCTGGTCTGTTACAGGCTGTTGTGTCACTTCATCTCCCTGCGCCTAAATTTTTATTTGAAACAGAGGAAGAGAATCTTTCTTTTCCCATGTCTAGTTAGACTTTGCTTTTTTACTTCAGTAGACTTTTAAACTTTAAAAAAAATAATTAGCGACACGCTTGTCCTGGTTTATGTCTGACTTGAAAACTTTGCACCGTCGCAGAGCCTGCTTTCTAAGGAGTTCACCGTACCTTGCAGTATGAATATCTTCTTTCAGCAATCATATTAGATAAAGAGGTGGTATCATTGCCACGTTATACAGGAGAGCTTGGATGAGCGTTACAGTGCTTTGTCCAGAGCTGTACGTTTGTTAACACACTTGGATCTCTTGGCGCTGTTTGTAGGCTTTGATTGCAGAGTCATCCATTTTTCACCACTCTGCCTCTTTAGCATGCTGAACTGCTTCTGCCTTGCTGTTGAAACGGGCATCCTAGAGAAAGTATTTTGGTCTGTGAGGCTTTTAGTGACCTTTGTTAGGGCTGTCCTCCAGAACCACAGTCTCCCAAGCTGATCTTCTTGCGTTCTGCCACTTTCGTATTTTTCCGGATGCGTTCAGTTATTTTTATCCAAACTTTCTAGCTTCAGTGGTTCCACCCCTTTTACATGAGATGGGCTTTTCCGCAGGCTGTGTCAGAAAGCCCTTCCTCCAGACCTGAGGAGCACTCGTCTGCTTTGTCTTGGAGTGCGGGCTCCTCGTGGCAGGGCCTGTGGGTGCTCGGTGGGCTGGGCTTCTAGCAGTGATGGGGTGTCTGGCATGTGTCTTGGTGCCAGGAGGGAGGAAGGGCTGCTGGCCCATAGCAGTGGCCATGCTAACTCTGCCATCTCTGGCAGGAGGGCACCAGGCTCTGCTGGTGTCCCCAGCTCATGTGGGCTGAGGTTACAGACCATGGAACAGGGTGGCGAGTGGGGTGGTTGGAGAAAGGATGGGGCTGAGCCTTCCTTAGGAGGCTAGGGACGTCCTAGGGATGGCAGGCATACTGCTTTCTCTAGGGTGTCCTGCTGGGGGAAGATAGTGATGATAAAAATGTTTTGAGGGGAAAAACCGAAAGCGCTTTGTGCATGCTGTCCTTCAGCAGTGGTGTGCGCAGGTTTGCAGAATGGACTTGCTCCTTCCTTTGGCGTTATTGGTGTCTCTGTTTTGTCAGCAGCAGTGAACTGAGATTCTTTTTAAAAACAAAGATAAGTGCCACGACCTTGCTTTTATACTGCAGTCTTCAAACGCTGTCAGTTCAATGTGTCTTCTGCCTGGCCTAGCGCAGTGCTGTGGTGGAACTGCTTTGGGGGAACAAAGGGCCTTCTCCAGAACCTGCCCTCCCGTCGATGCCTCCCTTGTGCCTGGCCTGTGCTCGGCCCCTTTGGGAAAGGGCACTTTCCTGTGTGGTCCTTCAGCCTCTGCTAAAATTCCAGGGACGTGTTACATGCAACACAATGTTTTTGTTATCAAAAGACTTTTTGGCCCCTCCACATGCTGGTTTTGTAAAACTTTACAGCTGGTAGATTCATTCTTACGTCTTCAACGAGAGAATCTTTCTATTTTAAAAATGCTTAAAGTACCTTTTTTCCCCCCCTTTTTACTATAACTGTTGTTGTAAATGAGCGCCACAATCTGAAAAAAAAAAAATTAAAAATTTCTTTAAAGCTTCCCCACCAGAGATTTAATTAAAATGTTGTGAAAGGCAGTCATTGAAAATGAGAAACCTTTTGAGTGGAAGGCACCCTGATTTCCCTCTGCGGAGCTTTTTGTCACCATAGAGATGAAAAGAGAAGCTCAAAATTGCACTTTCCCCTTGTGCGTTGCTGCCGAGGGGACATGGCTGCAGGTAGCAGCTGTGCTAAAATCAGCAGGGCCGGAGGACTGGGGAGGCACGACTGGGGCCGCAGGCTTTAACTCTTTGCAGGGCACAGGATGGGGATTTCCTTCCCTGGTGGAAGCGTTTCTTCTTAGTTTATTATTCGGTTTTAATTTCCTGTACTTCAGGGCTGGAATTTATCTAGGCTTGCGAAGGGAAAGGACGAAGGCGCCCGTCCTTTTGTCTCGGTAAAAGCATAACTAAGCAACTTTCTGCGCAGCAAGGCCTGTTGGGTCGGCAGCGGGGCTGTGGGAGCGGGCTGTAAATCGTTGCATTGTTCTGGAGGTGTTTATGCAGAAAGCCGGTTAAGTAACGGTGTTGAAATCCGACTCGGCCTTTTTAATTTTATCGTGTTAGTGTATAAATCAGAACTTCTCTTGCTGCTGTGCAGAATCAAGCCTGTCTGATTCTTACATAAAATATCTAAATGTTGGAGCTTTTTGTTTGTTTTTATTTTAAAATAAATGGGTTAAGGTTTCTTTTTCCTTTTCTTCCAGTAACCCCTCTGGAAGTCCAGGGATTAGTGAACCAAAAATACACGCTGCAAGTGATAAAACTGCTCTGATACAGTTTCAAAGACAGTGAAGATTATTGGAGGGTACATAACACTGGGCAGTGTTATGCTTTTAATAATTTTAAAAACAAATTTTTCTGCCTAATTGAGTGAAGAGCAGGCTCAAGTGGATTCTTGGCACAAACATCTCAGACAAATGAAAGTAAAATGTATATTCAAGCTGTCTGCTGTTGTATATTTTACACCATACCTGTCTTTGTGCCTGATCTCAAATGGACATAATGGTTTAATTTTAAGCTGTTTGAGCGAGACCTGTTGTGTTTGAACTTCCAGACAGAACGTGAACATAACCCATGTAATGGCATTATTAATAGGGTGTATTACTAAATTGTAATTTGCAAATTAATGGTTTAGCTCTGAGATTAAATATACAGCTGTGTTCTTGTGTAATGTTACAAGACAAAATTAGATCAAGCATTTAAAACCAGAAGGGCCTCATCCAGAACCCGCGAGTGTCTTCCCAGGGACTTCACTAAGTTTCGCATTCGGCCTTGTCTACCCCGCAGTGAGGGTGCGGACCTGTATCACCAGCAAAGTTACTTAAATGTGTATGAATAATAAAATTACTGGTTTCCATGGTGGTGGTGAGTAGGGCCACGTATGTGATGGTTAGGTCCAGCTTGTACCTGGCAGGCTGATCTAGGTGATGCTGTTGTGAGTTCTTGCAAGATTATACATAAATTTTTAAATGAGACAGAATTTGGGAGCTGGGCTCGCCTCTGATGCAATTTGCCCTTGTGCTTTCCTTGGCTGTTGTTAATAAGAAGTGCTGGCCTAAATCAGTGTCTTAGAGAATCATCGATTCGCTAATTGCAGATAATCAAGTCCCTGCTCATGCTGAGACCACTTTTGTTTTCTGCCATTCCGCCAGGATTCGGGCAGCGTCTTCCAGCCTTTGACGTAACCAATACAGTGGGTTTTGAGCTCTCATGTTGTTAATTCTTGGAGGTGACAAAGTTATTGGTAGTCAGGCTTGATAAACAGGGAGCTATTATACCACTGACCTTTCCTGCTAAAAGAAGATGTGAAGGTCAAGGCTTGCGGGTTGATTTGGGGAGAGGGGGTGCTTGGAGAGCTGCGGCCACAGAGACTTTGGCAGCACTCGCCTGGAGTCACTGCAGCCGTAAGCAGTTGTCTGGCTGCGCCAGCCTGTGGAAATCATTCTGAATACACGTGGTAGTTGCTTCTTATTTTATTTTTTTAAGATGTACTTCTTTCCCCTTCTGGGTTCAGTTAGGGAGGATGTTTCTGTGTGCTGTAGATTTTGCAGATTATGTTTAAAATGAAGCAGGGGCTGATGAAAATGTCCGCGCTCTGCAGTTATCAGTCCAGAGAGGAGAGGAGGCTGCTGCTCCGTAGTGACTTCTCCCAAGTGTCCGGTCCCAGCGGCAGGTATGCCGATGGGTGCTCTGGCTCTCTGCATGTCCTCTTCAGCAAACCACCCAGCGCGCCTCAGGCCTTTTTGCATTCCCTTGCTGGACTGAGTCTCACTGAAGGATGTGGAAAGAGGGGCAAGAGGTGCTAATGGCTGGCAGGCTTTTCTAATGACTTTATGTAGAACAGCAGTTGATCCCAGACTATGAAAAAGCAGGAGGAAATAAGAGCCTTTCTAAGGAAGACCCCATTAGCTATTGGGCATGCCTTCTTGTTGTAGGTGTTGGTCTTCTGGGTCAAGGAGAGCAGGGCAAATCCTCTTAAACTCCCCTTGCTTTGCTTTGCAGGTGAAGAAACTGAGCATATTACCTTGGCTGATGCGTTTTGCAAATATAATGAGGGTATTTCAGTTTGCCCGTCTGGGTGGGAGCTGATGCTGTGTGCAGGGCAGTGCATGCCTCAGAGGTGGAGAAACAGGTTTGCTTTTTCCAGTGCCTCCTGCAGGGACTTAGGAACAGGACGTAGTGTTTAAATGGCGGAGCAGAACCGACTTCAGCCCTGCTTGTGTGCTCTTTGGTCGGTTGCCGCATAAAACGTGTGTTAGCCGATCTTGCAGCGGAGAAGGGGATAATGCGGCACGTTCGTGGCGCACAGAGAGGAGGACAGTTGCGTGAGTCTCAGGAGTGTGCAGGGACGCTGGATGAGTGGTCCCCAGCCCCGGGCCCTGCCGGAGCTGGTTGCCAGCCACGCTGCTACTTTAAAGCCAGGCCAGAGGAGCAGATGATCGCTGGACAGCTTAGGTTAGATAATCTCTTCTGGGTTTAATGTCAGGCCTCCCTGAGCCCCATCCAGTGCCAGCTTCCAATCTGGCTCGTAATACTCCTGAATGTCCTTTTAATTTTTCTCTTTATTAATAGTTCTCTTACTGTAGTGTGCTCTCTCCCTGGCTTTGTGTGGTATGCGTGCCTCAGAGTTCATTCCTCTGCTCACAGAGGTCTCTGCCGCCCCTGCTTCCCGCTCCTCCGCCAGCCCGGAGCTTTTCACATGTGTTTTCTTTCATAATTCCAGAGGCATTTTTGAAAAAATGTTGTGGGGAGGGAAGCGGGAGGGCTGACCAGGGATGGAGCTTGCATGATGAGTTGGCTGTTTCCATTTATGAATGAAGCTCCTGAGGCTGTGGGGGGGAACAGAGGCCTGGATAGAGACCAGCGCAGTGGTGGTAAAGTGATGAAGCTGATGATGAAGGTGAGAGAGGAGAGCCCACAGCTGGCCAGCTCTGGCTCCACCTGGATGGAGTTCTGCTCTTTGCAACTGCAGATCTGTCTAAATTTTTTTTTTTTTAACTTTAGCTTGCTCGCTTCTAAAAGGGCTGTTTTGTTTCTCTATTCAGTTTTTAATTTTTATAAATAAAGCTCAGGCTCTGTGCTGTTTTTTTTTCTCTGATCACTGGGATGGAGTAAAGACCAGCAGTCCTGTAGAGACAGAGCAGCAGTGGGTTTGGATGCCAAAGGGTTGTGTGATTCAGGATGCCAGGGCTTTTCCCCTCATCCCTAACTCCATAAGTAGGTGCCTTTGCAGTAATTCTCCACTGCTGCTAGGATTGTCACTAATTTCTTGTATGCGTTCTGATGGCTGCCATTTTTCTGAAAGCCCTAGCACCGATTATGCCAATTATCTTTATTTAAAAGAATAACATAATTAAAAAATATATGGATACATATATACATACGTTTGTAGAGGGGAGGATGATCTGAGATGTTATTTCAGATCCAAGTCTAGGAATCAAGTAGAAACCACAAAATATGTGTGTGTAGAGTGGACTTGTGATTTAGCAGCAACCTCAAGCACTCAAAATACTTTTGCATTCCCTGAGACAGCTTCTCTTACATGAGCTGTTGCATAACATTCTTGTGTCAGTTAAAGCAGTTGAAAAATATTGCAGGAAAAGTATTTAATGCATTGTGAACATCAGTGCATTGTAGCAGATGTTTAAAATAATAATAATAACATTTAGAGCAGAGAGCAGTACACAGAGACTGCTTTCTGCAAGCACATTGGTAGCATGCTGAACCAAGGGGAGAGGATTCTGAGCTCTTCGTGTTTTTTTACCTCTTGGGTTCTTGAGTTATTTTTGCGATTTTAAATGATGGTGTAGCTAGTTGGGAGGCAGGAGCTAGGTGAGGGGGGAAAAAAGGCAGGGAGGTGGGCAGGACAGATGTGTTTATTGCAAACATAAGCAAGTATTGCCCTTGCTACCTTGTACGCCAGTAGCTAGTACTTCCTAAACTCTGATTGTGAGTAAATTATGAAGGAAAACTGCTAATGCCATCATGATCTTGACTGTGAGCCGAGTTGTGCAAAATCCAGTAATATGTCTTGTCTATCTAAAAAACCAAAATAAATCGCAAAGTGCCGGTAATGCAGTCAGCTGCTGCTATTTGCCAAAGTGGGGGATTGCAGTCTGTGATCCCTAGGTGAGTAAGTCTCTATATGGTATTCAGAGATGGTATATGGCATAGCATTATTTCGCTGCATAACATAAAGGAGCAAGAATCCAGGACTGTTATTTTATTTTCTTTGTTTATTTTTTTTTTTTTAGTTTATCGGCTTAACATTTTGGGCTGTGTCATTTTGCTAGTAGGTATGTGCAAATGGAAGTCAAGACCGAGATGTGTGGGGGAACATTAATTTTATTTTATATATAAAAATATGTATGAACACACACACATAACGGATGCCACAATCTCTTACACATTTGTGTTTGCTCAAGTGTACAAGAAATGTGATTGACACCACTGAAAAAGGGAGAGGGGAAAGCAAAATGAGTTATAGCTTTTGGTCCCTAAACTGCTATTTCTTACTGTATCCTGGAAGAGCCTTTGCACTAATGATGCTGAGCAATAAATAACACAGGGAAGATGAATAGCTGCCTATGGTAGCAAATTATAGTTGATTTATTGCACATAATATATACAGGTGCAGCTAATTTAATTAAACACAAGACCTTTTTAATGCTGTAAAGACATCCCTCTCTACAAGCGAAACGGCATTGTGGCACTGTAATAAGGCTTTAAGTGAAATAAGCAGCATTACAAGCCGAGCTCTAGTTGGTCTGATCAGCCTCTCATGTATTTGGGGGAGGGAGTATTTTTCCATAACTATTAATGCCACTTTAAGTCAACTTACGCTGTAACAAAGTCCAATTTAATATACTGATGCAAGTTATCCCATCTCTGCTTCATCATGTAACAGCAGCTTCCATAAAACGGCATATGTAGCTTGTTATTTTCTTGGCTAACTTAACGGTGCTGCGCAGGGGAGGAGGGTTGGAGCTCTGATGGTGTGGGATCTCACCCTGGGGATGTGAACAAATAACAAACAAGAAGTCATAGTTCCCTGGAGCCTCTCCACTTGCTCGTGGGTTGTCTTCTTTTCATCCCTCACCCGAGACTGAAAAAGGGGACTGTGTTAAAAGAAACTGTCTCCTAGAAGAGCTCGTACATAGGTGTACACAGGCAATGCTCTGGGTTAGCTTGTCTACGCGTTTGCTTTTTCTGTTGTGGTGGGTTTTTTTGCCTTTTTTTTTTTTTTAAATCCCCTTCTGCTCCTTTTTTCAAATTGACAAAGTAAAAAAGTTGAAGTGGGTATGTGTGTGTGCGTGTATGCATAAAACCACAACTTTAGCCTGGCTTTAAGCTGTTCCCTCTGCTCCCTGCTGTTGTAATCTTCACATGAGCAGGGGATGGGGAGCTTGTCCTGCAATGCAACCCCTCTCAGCTCATCATGATGCGGAGTTAAATGTTTTTCCCTGCGTATGATAGGGAAGATGCTCTACGATACTTTGCCACCATTACTTGATTATTTGTGAAAGTGTAAAAGGCTCAAGTAGCTGATTGATTAATTTTTTCTCTAAGTTTTTCTTCCCTCTGTTGCCTTCATTTGGAATATGTAATCAGTGAAGGAAAATGTATTAGGAATAGATGGGTATGCATATGAATGCTTAATTTTTTCTAATTCAGGCATTCATGGGGGCACATGTATCCTGATGCATGCTGTGCTAAATAAATCTCTTCCAGCACTTGCTGGAGACAGATGAGTGACTTTGGTGTGCTTTTCTCTTTCAATACTACAGTTTCTCTATTCTGAAACAGGCTGTTACTGTTCAGGCTACTCGGGGAGTACGAGGAGTGTCCGTGGGCAGGACTGGAGAGGGGTGCGTGCGAAGCTTGGTATCTCATAGCGCAAATCAAATATCTACTTGACCCTTCCATCCCTCACCGCTGGGAAGTAGTCCAGCAGCTCTTTGTCGTAAATCTTTCCAGGCTGCTTGCTTTGGTCCAACACTTCAGTTAGTCACAGTTGAGGCTTCCGGGCTTAGGTTTAAACAGATATTTGTTACCAGAAGCTGGTGGGGGAAGTGTGGGGAGATGCAGGATCTCCAGCGCGTGTGCTGAGGTTGGGAGAGGAACGGGATGTGGTTCCATGTAACCCTGAGTGCCTGCAGCCACCTGGGAGAGGGGAGAGCGGTGGTGGAGAGTGAGTTACGCGTGGCTGTGCTCCCAGAGTCGAGTAGTGGAAGTGATCCTGGTGGTGCGAATTAAGGTGTAGGAGGAAAAAAAAGCCCCAGATACACCTGCCGTACAAATAGGCAAAATGTGCTATTTTAAATACTCTTCCAAAATAAATAGAATTCCGAAGCAAAAGGAAACAAATACTATCTCCTATGTGTTTTCCAGGATGTGTCACAGAAAATTCCCCTAGTCTTGTATCTCTGGTGGTATTTGTTTGCATAGTACTCGCATGGGGAGAGATATGTAAATGTAAATGGATTTTTTATTTTGAAAGGCTAGAGATTATGTATTTTCATGGGGTTGTCAAAACTCTAGCATCAGCTGATGGCAAGTACCAAGTCCACCGGCCTGGCTGTATAAAAGGAACTGCCCTGTTGGTTGATGTGGTGGTTCCATCAGAAAGAAAATCTCTGATTTTCTTTTTTTCTTTTTTAATTTCTTTTTCTGTGGAGTCCTGTTTTCTGGATGAGGATCTCCATGCCTCAGTTTCTTATCTGTTTAATGGACAGAGTAACAATTAATCTCACTTCTCAAGGATTCTGTTGTGAAGTGCTTTTGAGAAATCTGGGCTGAAATGTCACATTTGATAAGGCTACTTGAGAGCTTCCATAGAAACTACTTTTAATCCAAATTATGTTTGATGATGAAATACTGCAAAATGTATTGCTCGCCTCTGTTTTTGCTCTTCTCTGTGTTCACTTTTTGTGTTAGGATGTGGAAGGGAGCTGGGAACTTGGAGCCAAAACGGGAACATTTTTTGACTCTTTGAAACCTGTACGGTTACTTTTACGATTTGAGCAGGGCGCGAAGAATTGCCTGAAAATTTCCCTGAGAGTGAAAATTCTAACTTTGTGTTTTAATTTCCCGTGAAAAAATTAACACTGTGTTCTAACTAAGGTCCAGTATTTGCCCTTCTGTGCTGTACTAATTCTTCTTGTACTCGTAGTTCTGATTATGTTCCCTCAGCTGGTACTTCAGGAAACGTGTTTCTCTTAGAGCGTGTCTGGTGACTCAGAGCCGTGTCTCCTTAGCATCTGGTGAGCATAATTGTCATTATTAATCTGCCCCATGCCAATCTGTCTTCAGAGTGGCGGTGGGAGGAAGGGAAGGTGTTACGTGACTGGGTGTACATCCCTGGGCCGCCTTCTACAGAGAGATGTGACTTTTGAGAAAAGGTTAGCAAGAAGCCTGGGCTTGGCTGATGTTCTTTCACTTCCCGTCATTGCCTCCAGTACCATCACAAATAACCAGTCAGTGCTTGATGGACGTTGTTGATTTGATGTTTTTAAATTGCGTTTAGAGCATGACTGTATGCAGAATGATTGAAATAAGAGTCTGAAGGGAAGCGGCTCCATGTGGATGAAATATTCTAAGAGTTGTTTTTAATGTACGCTGCTACTCTGGCTGGTTTGGGCTGCAATGGGAAAATTTTGGTGTGAGCAGTTGCACATGCCCATTGTCTCTTTAGAAACTGTGAGGAGGTTTACTGGATCCCACTGGGTTTTCCTAAAAGCTGCTTAGTTTTCGTATAAGCCTGTCAGTCTCTCTTACAAAGCCCCCACGCGCTGGTGAACGCACGTATCGATGAGTGGCTCTGCTCGGTTACAAGCCAGCTTTCATGGCTCTGAAGGAAGAGTTAATTGCTAAAGTGGCTGGAATCGGTGTCCTGCCTGTGTTTGGACATCGTTAGCCAATGCGACCATCTTCAAATTATGTAATGCTTCTATTTTTGATGTTGTGGGTGAGTGTGTTGTAAGTTAATAGCGTGCTTTAGAGTCCAGAGATTCACTGGAACCAGATACAACTTGGCATTATGTCCAGAGCTTTGTGCATTTTCATTTTTAAACACGGTTGAATGAAATCTCCCACAATAAAGTCCATTCTTTCCTCTCTGGTTCACGCAAGGGTTCTGCTTTCCTGTGCTCTGACTACAAGGTGGGCAATGCA
The DNA here is from genome assembly GCF_028500815.1 of Rissa tridactyla. Classification (NCBI taxonomy): domain Eukaryota; kingdom Metazoa; phylum Chordata; class Aves; order Charadriiformes; family Laridae; genus Rissa; species Rissa tridactyla. Next base: position 48,842,054 of record NC_071472.1, read on the forward strand.
TTTGTTTTAAAATGATCTTTTCCCCTAAGCCCAGACACGCTCTCACAATGCCTGTTCTTATGGGAAGGCTTTAAACACTTTTTCTGCTGTCTATCTTTAGTGCTGTAACTCTCACTTCCCAGTTCGCATAATCACAGGCTTTTCCTTCATTCTCCTTGTTCATCAAACTTGACTGCCTGCTTAATGCCTTCTTTCTGGGTTTTTTCTGACATCGTGATTTTTGTCATTGCCTCCGTAACAGCAATTTGTTGCCTTTGGCTTCGTAATAAATTGGGGAAATTAATAGTGCATGATTGAGAGCATGTACTTTAGAATAAGTTGCACTAGAAATAGATATTTTTTATTGCTATTAAAAATATCTTTTTTTGTCAGTCCTTTTGTTTTGAGCAAAGGGCAAATTCTGCTTTAACAATTTTATCATATGTGTGCTATTGTAATTTACATAAATGAATTTTAAATACAGTTATAAGCTGTGGGAAGACGTTATTGTCTCTGCACAATGAATGTGGAGATTTATGCTGTGCATACATCTTGCGTTAGATTAACATTTGTTCCCTTGTCTCTGTTGGATAGTGTCGTGATGGAGCCTTGAAATCTTTACATAGGTACTTCTCAAGCTTATTTAAAATAGCATTTGAATTATTCTTCTTCCGGTCCATTCATTTCATGTAAATATGTCTTTCGGATATTTGACTCAATTCTGATGACATTGACAGAAATAACAAATCTTCTGTTAGGAGCGACATGGGAGCTGCTGTTAATGCCCTCCCACCCCCCAAATATAAACCGATTCCCATTTTTGCCAAGGCCTGTGTGTGCGGAAGTCAAGCGCTTGTGCTGTTCCAGTGAAGTCGGTCCAACCATGTGCTTCAACTTCTGTTGCTTTGATGGATTGGGACCTTTATTTTCTGCTGTGTTTGTCTGTCTTTTGTCCAAAGCCATCAGTGGCAGAAGTGGGTTTGGCTCCTGCCAGGATTATTGCGGTGCTCGGCTATCCTGCTTGTGCCCTGGGACTGAAGAGGGTTTTCAGATGGCGAGGTGGAAGCCCCTACCCCAGGAGGTGCTGGGTGTGTACCCCTCTCCTTGGGATGAAACCTCAAGCGCAATACAGACGCGCTCGGTGTGTCCCAGGGGCGTGTGATGGCAGAGTTTTAAACTGCATTATAGCAATTTGGAATGAGGATCCGCTCTCTTCCCACCCTTTCCAAATCTTGCTTTTCCTCCAAGGGGAAAACAACCTGCACAATGGCTGTTGGCAGATTCTGCAGATTCTTTTTCAAGGCGATGTGATGATGAAGTTAAGGTAGTGAAGCATTCCATGAAAGAAAGGATTTCTTTTTGCTGAAGAATCTGGGTGTGGACAGGATGGCCACATGCACCAAAATGAGTAGGGCAGCCTTTCCAGACACGTCTGGAGAGGAAAGCTAACGAACTGTAGCGCGGCTGCTTGCTGACTTGCCAAGTACAAGCCTCTGGAAAATGCTCTTGTGGGGACCGTTAGCATGCGTGTTGTGGGGGAGGAGAAGAATAATTTGACTTGGGGCTGGTAATTACTCTGTTGCAGTGGTTGAATTTCTTTCAACTATATTGGTGGTTTGAGTTCTGGGGACAATTACCAGCTCGATTAGATGTCTCTTTATTTCCACAGCTTAAAAATGGCCATTTGGGGCAGATCCACCTGAATATCGTGGCTTTCTTTCAAGGCTACCTATTGAATCCTGACTATCAAGATTCAAATTTTAATGCTTCCCCTTCAAGTAAGGGCCCGTTGCTGGGAATGGGCTGTGTGTGCATGGACACGCAGCAGCGTATGAAGGGACGGTGTGCACCCATTTTCTGTGCACGCCACAGAGGGATAGATTATTATTCTTAATTTGTCATCTGCACAAGCTTCCATCTGGATTATTTAAAGCAGACTTTGTTGGACAGCTGTTTAATTAATCTTACTTTGTGTCAGAGCGCTGTCTCGAAGAGGTGTCTTTTCAGCTGCAAGCATCCCGGGCATGTGAACCCGGGCCGTGGAGTTTCACGTGTGTGGTGGTGGCCCAGTGGCTTTCCCAGGGGCGGATGGACCTGGTCTGCTGGGGTGCCAGGTGCTGGCGCTCAGGGAGTTGTGGGGGCTCTCGCTCTCCTTCTGTGCTACTGGAGCTTGTCCTTCGCTGCCCGTTTTGCCACTCTGCCGGCGAGGGCATGGAAAGCAAAGTGGGCTCTCCCAAGGCTGCCATAGCTCATCAGCTGAGGGAGGGATCCTGAGTCCCGCTCAAACCTTCTCATCCTCCAGCCCGTGATGTGGGTGTACTTGGCTGCCAAAACTAGTGGCGCTGGTGTTTTTTAACGTCACAGGTTTTGGTTTCCTGCCAGCTGGAATCTTTTCCCGTTGTGATGGAGAGCAATGTACTTACCATAAATGTTTCCTCTTAAAATAAAACTTAAAACAGAAAAAGCAAGAAAGCGTGGGGCTGTGCCGGAGGGCTCCGTGGAGCTGGCTGGCAGCTGGCTCGGTGCCGGTCACCTGCCTGGAGCCCCTCTGCAGGGAGCCAAGAGCCCGTGGTCCCCTGCGTGGGTCTGGGCAGCCTCGCTGGGGCTGGCCACGCTCCCTGGGGGGCCACCGGTGGGGTGGGGAGGGGGGCAGAGCGCCGGATCGGGCCCTCCGGGGTCATGCCGGGCTCAGTGGCACTGCGTCACTCGTGCCAGCGCGGCTGTTGTGGCTGGTGATGTTGGGACGGCTGGGCTGCCGGTGCAGGGGGGGGCTGCTTTGTGCCTGCTCTTGAGTTTTGTTTTTTCAGCGGGCGAGTGGCAGGGACACACAGCGAACAGGGCTCTGCTCTGTACAACCTGAATTTTCTCTGCAAGCTCCGGAGGGAAGCGCTGCCAGCTCTGCTCAGGGCGGGAGCAGTGTTATGCAGAGCCATGATTTTAATTTTTCAGCTGATTTGGAAGGATGTGTGATGAGAGAAGAAGGCTATAGTCAAAAAGGGGAGAAAATTATACAAATAATCCACATATTTTTTTTGTTCTTGCTGTTTTTCTGTTCAAAAAGTAGTTTACTTGTTACAGGTCTGAGTAATGACTGATTATCTGCAAAGTAAAATTTCTTTTAAGGGGCCTTGGAAATGGAAAAGGTTTGGTCTTATGGGGTAGTATGTTTTGGTTCTTTTTTTTAATCTTTATTTGGCTGAACCAATTCTGTTTCTAAAAATGTTATGTGAAAGTTTCAAGGAGTCTTGTCTGGTTTTTTTGTATTATCCAGTTGCTACAGTGAGAGTTTTGCGTGCTTTAAGCTTGCATTCTTTCTCGCGCTCTCTCTACTCCTGCTCTCAGTGTTGCCTTTCATGTTTGAAGGAATGCCGTAGCCGTACTGTCTTGGTTTTGGACTGTTACTAACTTTCATGGGAAAGGCATGAATAACACTTATTGTTAGGTAAATAAAGATGCTGTGTGGTTCCCCCTAGCAACCTGCTCACCTGGAGGTGCTTTCAGACCTCTCCAAGGAGTCACCTGGAGGATTTGGTAGATTGATCTATGGGGAGATGTCCTCCTAGGCAAACTCAGACAGGTTCCTCTGGCGTCCCAGCTGAGGGCCTGGCAGAGGTGGTCTGGGAGCCTTCTTGTAGCCTGTCTGAAGTCACCTCAGTGGGGGAAATAATGAATTGGCATTGTGTAAGAGTGTTAGTTTTAACTTCAGCTAGCTGTTAGGATTTCAGAGATTGGTGCTCCATGATGCAGGGTGTCTGCTGCAACTCTTTATCTAGGTAAGCCATTTGCTCGTTGAGGACTATGAAGGAAGGCAGCTTTGACAAGAAGTTGCCAGGCCAGGGTTGCAGCCATTTGCATATGACAGTGTTGATTAAGCTGCTGAAGAATAAGTGCCCTGGAACACAGGGATGTTGGTGCACTGATGGTCCCTGCCTCACCCTCCTGTAGTCATTACAAAAGCATGAGAAAAAACTGTTTGGAGTCAGAAGCTTTATGTTATGAGACAAGGATGGTGCCTGGTTTGCCACAGAGGTACAGCGTAGATTGGAAAGTCAGTTGTGATTGTTGCTGGGGTGGATGCTGTGAAGACTAGAATAATCAGAGGGGGAGATTAAAAGATGGTGGGTGCACATTTAGTGTCGTAAATGTCCAAAGCAACGTGCAATCATTTAATCTTCCATTGGTAAATATTACTATGCGTTCCACAGGTGTAGAAAACAAAGGCACAGAAGCTGATAGATGGGTGACAGTCTGTGCCAGAGTGTATTTAAATGAATGTAAAGACTTGAAACCCAAGTTGCATTAACTAGACTTCATCGTGATTGCTGACTGGAGCTAATCAAGACTACGGTAGGCCTACTGAAAACTACTTGGGAGTCTCTGGTTTTCTTTTCAGATCTGTAACTGAACATGACAGCAGGAAAATACTTTGAAGTTTAAGAATAGTCAAATTGAAACCAAAGCCCTGCTTTCTGCTCAGAGAGGGACAGGCTGGAAGTTATTGCTGCAGGAGCTTGAGACCAGTGCTATGGCCGAGTTCAAACAAACCACCTTCTCTCCCTCCCCGTCATGAATAAATTCATGTTCCATACGCTATTTCCTAAAAATCCAACATGGATATTTGAAGCTGAAACGTACTAATGCACAGCAGAAAACAGGAAAAGTTTCTTGCAGAAATGGATTAATTGTATTGTACAGATGCATAACATGAAACTTCAGTTGCCTTTTTTGAAGCAATGAATTTTCGGTTAGAGCTGAAGGCAAAAAAAGTACAGAGTAGATGATTCAAATGTCTTAGTATGCTAATTATGTACGATATAGCCCTCTTCCCATGCTCTTCTCTCGGAGGACTGCAGGAACAATGGCATGCTTCCCAACACCTGATGTTTCAGTTCTTTTTCTTATCTTTTTCTGTGTTCCTTTTCATGCTTTCATGGGGTCAGAAGACGTTTGAGATCCTTTGTGCGCAGAAAGCAGTGTAAAATCGGTCATGGAAACGAATGCTGAGTGCACTGGTTAGTGGGGTGGGAATCTAGAAGAAAGTTTTATTTCATATACTTGCACTGCAGTAGTGATGAGGAGCGGCTGTTCCGGACTCGGCACTAGAGGAGGAACACACACAGAAACGAAAGGTGGTCTCCTTCTCCAAGACCTTTTATTTTATTGAGAGCAGGGGGGTAACCTGGACATCCCCAGTTTGACCTTACTTTTCTGGCTGCTTTATGGCTGGGGAAATGGCCGAGCCTTGAAGTCGATGTAGAAATTTTGTTTTGCAGACTATTTTGTCTTTGGTGTCTTTGAAGGTTCCAGCTGGTGTTTCTGGCTGGCCTCACCCATCCCTTGGGAAAAACATTAGGTCATTCAGACTCCGTTTGCAAAGGCACTGAGCAGGGTAGAAGGCAGCAGTTATTTTAAGCTTCTACTGACCAAAGCAGGATTTTAGACAATAAAAAATACTTGTGTTCTGCTGCCCGTTACCATCAGTTGTCCAGACTCAAGGTTTTATATCATCTGTTTGCAAGTTACCATGCAAGAGGAAAAAATTGGATGTGGGAGTATGTTTGTGCAATTCTGTGCTTTTGGTAGGTATTTTTAAATCCTTGGGAAAACCTGTCTGTGACAACTGTATGAGGTAATACAGTATATTGACGTGCTTTGGGTTGCGCTGAAACTTTCTGATAGTGAAAGAAACACGTGGCATGCTCTCCCTCACGCTGAATTGCTGCTGTAGCTTGTTGTGTGTGTTGATAGTCGTGTCTTTTCACTTCTGAGTTTTTCCTGTGTACAGTGCCTCAGAACCTGGGGGTTTCAGACTATTGCAATGAAGACTCGACTATCAAAGATGAGCTTAAACAGTAAAAAGCAGGTGGGGTCAGCGGTCAGCCTGCTGTACCAGGTGTCTGACCTGTGCTTGGCCCCTTCCTTTGCCTGAGTTAGGGCTGGCAGGTGTCCTCCTGGTGCCTCCAGTTCTTTCCCGTCTCTGTTCATCTCTCTGCTCTGTTGTGAGCTTTCTGGAGCAGGGACTCTTCTTCTGTCTCCAGGCAGTGCCTTACTCGGGTACGACCCTGATCTCCTCTGGACCTCCGTGGGGGCTGCCGTAGTATGAGAATAACAGCAATGATGAAAGTGTCCTTAAATGCCTTGTGACACACATGCAGCTCAAATTCCACTTACGCCAAAGGAAAATATTGTGGGCAATTTAATCCATAATGCAGGGAAATGGCAGGGAGTTTTAAAAATATTGCAATGAAGAGCCACTAGTTCCAGAGGTATGGAAACGGTGGGATTGAGAGAAGTTCTATGTAGTTTCATTCACATCTTTTTTTCGTTGGTTGGTTTTTTGTTTGTGTATTTTTTTTGGGTTTTGTTTAGGTCACCTGCTGATGTAATTTCAGGTTTAGCAGAGTCTTGTTGATCCAGGAGTGGAATTTAAGGGCAGAGAAGGGAATGTTTGCAATTAGCTACTTACATGATAAACATATATATCATAGTGACTGATCTATCTATCATAATATGATTTCCATCACTTTGATATATTTGGGTGATATTGAGGGGAGAGGAAGCTTTCTTTCCCTGAAAACTGAATTTCAAGTGCACGTTAATGTTGCTTTCTGTCCTTCCAGTCTCCTCCCTGGCAGAGTGTAAAGTTTGTGGGGGAAAGTAGCTTTAAAGCCATCACCGTCATTCCCTTGCATCTTGAAACGTTGCTTGCAGCTGCCATCCTACAGATAAAAACTTGTTTCCTGAGCCAGCAGGACTGCTGTTGGAAAATATGATGCGTTCCCTTTTCCCGGCGCTGAGAATTCCTCTTTCCCTGTGGGTGAAGTCCAAGCACCCTTTGGGTCCCCCGTGAGGTGGTGACTGTGGCTACGGGGCCCGTTGTGCTTGCTTTTGTGTAGTGCTTGTGGCATGGCTATGTATTTCATGTAAGAGTCATGTCTTGGGAAGAGTAGCGGCAAGTGCTTACTATTAAGAGCAATCTCCAGAAAAAGAGTAAATACCAAGTCCCTCAGGGAGAAGATGCGTTTCCACTTTGTGGAGGAGTCCCCGAAGTCATGCTGAATGCTGGCAGTGCAAGGTGAGGGGACTTGTCTGGCTGCTGTCTGGCCTGGGGGTGGCTTGTAGTGCCCCATTTCGGAGTTGCTGAAGGCTGGGGGCAGACTTTTTTTAAGTGTCTGTAATTTTGGAAGCTGAACCTGTGAAATTTGAAATGTGCCTTGATGTTTAGAAATGGGACTTGGTCCTGTAACAGTCTGAACCTGAAGAGAGAATTTCAGGTTTGGTGCATAGTTAAATAAAAAAAAAAAAAGAAAAAAGCAAAAAGAAAAGGAATAACTTCCAGAGCTGTGAGCTTGGCTCGGCAGTGCTGGAAGGTGAGCTCTCAGAGAAGGGAGGTCCGCATTGGTTCTGAGGTTTGCTGGTTTGTATGTATGATGTTAAGCAAGTAACTTATCTTCTGCTTGCTGTTTTTTGTGGCTTTTTCCTTGTTTAAGAATGGATGCTTGAACTAAATGTTTGCTGAAATCCTGGTTTGCTGGGAGATCTGAATATTTGCCAAAATATAAACATCAGTGACCTTGGAATTTGGAGCCCTCGTTCAAGGAGCTGGGCAGGACGAGGTCTCTGCTGAGATGTTGACCGTGACTGTGCGTAGCAAAGCGTGCAGCAGGCGAGCACTGCTGGAGCTCTTTGTAGCCGAGCTTTAGGATCCTGCCTAACTTTTTAAGGATATTCCTTGATGCACAAGCTGTCCAAAGTAGTCCAAAAGAGGGAAAGTTTGCTTCCTGAATCAGGAGGGGAATATTGCTAAATATGTTGCAGCATAAAGGCCATCTCTTATTAACAAAATTAGAAGGGAAGTTTGCACTGAAAAGAATCCCTTGAGCTTCTTTTAATGAAATGTGAGGAACATCTTTAGTGCTTTCTTTAGATGGGATTGCTGGTGAAAATGCAAGAACTTGGTGGCAGGGCCAATGAGAACTTGTTTCAGGTGCAAAGAGTCTCCTTTCTCTTGTTCCTTCCCATCTTCAGCCTCTTCAGTGGTGTGTGGCTGTACTCTTCCTGCTCCAGCTTTGCACAGCACCCAAGTCTCCGTAACAGAGATCATGCACTACCAGAATATGGCTTACTGCACACCTTCGCTAATGAACTGGAGATCCAAGTCTAACCAGCGTGAAATGGAAGAGACTGAAGCAAATCTTCCTACCTACCCCATAAAACTACTATTTTCTTTTCTATCGTGAAAACTTGAATGATGTTTCTCTTCTCTTGACTTTTATAAATGATGTCTCCATAAGCAGCGGTCTCCTCTTCCATAGATAAGCCTTTGATCGTTGGTTTTGCTTTGGAGCAAAGCGCCTCCATTGCAGCGGGAGGGCAGTTGGTATGAAGAACCGATCGATACTGGCTTTTTTTTAGCATTTCTAGTTTCAGAGATTAAATATTCTACTAGACTTTATGATTTGAGGTCATTTTAACCTCCTACCTCTGGGCTCAGACAGCTCATCTGCCTCTCATTTTTCAGGCTTTGTTACATATGTATTTGAAGCCATATGCAGAATAGTAAAACCTTGTAGCTCTCTTATGGTAGCAGTTAAAAAAGGGAAGGAGTAATGTAAGTGCCACGGGCTGTTTGACAGCCAGTACTCCCCCAGCTTCTGATTGGAATTCAAAGTAGGTTTACACCATTTGCCTTCCATCCTATGTTACCACATTAGTGGTTAACCTCAGCAGTACACTCCCATATTATTATTATTTTCTTTCAGGAAAATTGCCCAAAGAAAATTAAGTTCAAGTTGTATCAGGCAGATATTTTTTTTTTAAGCCCATAAGGGGAATTCCTTCTGAAGGGGGCACTTGTGGGGAAGGAGGAGAGGCATAAACCTTACCTAAAAGAGAAGTAAATCAGGAGATCCGTCTCTTCCCACAGACAGCTGTGTCTGGAAAACGGTGATGGTGAAAGAGGCTGATATTTGCCCTCCTTTTCCTTTTGCACATCTTCTGATGACATTAGCCAGCCGAGATAAGTGAAGAATATTAATTCTGGTGCTACTGCAGTGGGAGTTTAACATGTAAGCTACCAGTTGCTGAGGGTTCCGTGGCACTTAAAACTCAGGCCTCCTTTCATTTTACTTTTTCAATAAACTAATCTTGCCTACCTGAAATTCCTCCTCCTCATCTTTTCTTTCTTTGTTTCTGGTTATTTGGTTTATCATTACAGCAGTGGTTGTGTTTTGCTCCGGAGATGACTGTGTAGGTCTGACCACGCTGCAGCCGATAACTTTATTTGCTTTGGAAAGCAACTGGGATCCTTTTGGAGTAAAAGTCTGCGTGAATGAACGTGCTTTCCCGGTTTTGTGTGTGTGTGTGTATATACTTTGTGTGGCTTAGTCTGTGTATATTTTTGTACTTTTTTTTTTACAACAAATGCATACATGATGGTTTCAAGGTTTCTTTAAGGGGCATTTTACAGGATGAGGTTGGTGCTGGGAGTGTGATGCTGGTGTGTATGCCCCCCTTCTTTCCTGAGCAGTTGTTAGCATTCAAGTAGCAAGCCCTTGTGGATGAGTGTTACTCACCAGACCCGAATGCTGCACAGAGGGGCAGGTGGTTTGTATTGATACATATTTCCATTACTCTTAAGCTGGATTCTGATTTCAGCAGCCAGGTTTCCGTGTCCTGAATTGGTTTTGGTGATAGGAAACGCTTACTAGAAAAAGTGATTTGCCGTGCATTTCTCTTCCCCCTAAAGGAACATTGTCAAGAATTGCAGGGGAAGATTAAGCACTTAGTCTTGCTCTCCTAATCTGAATTGTTCTGTGAAAGCTTAATTTTAAAGAGTGTGCTCCTGAACCAAATTTGCTGTTCCCCACTGGCAGTCAGTTTTGAAAGCGTATCTATAACATACACACAGGATGGTGAGGAGGAGTCATTTTAACCTCTGCCAAGAGGAAAACACAACAGTTGGGAGAGGCACAATGTAATGATAAATATTTTATTGACATGTTCCAAACATATTGGATGTAAATTTACACACTATCTGAGATTTGTTGAGTTTCCTTGTGAATTTTTATGTTCCTGTAAATCCTGGTTCATTAGTTGGCTGTAAAGTAACAAACATCTGAGCCAGCAAGGAAACCTGTGTTAGCTGCGATGGGCGATAATAACCGCCCTGTGAAGACAACCCCCGGCACCCTCTGAGCTCAGCTCCCCCTTCTGTGCGCCTTGGGAGGTTCTGGCACGCAGGAAGGCAGTGCATGAAAGCCCTGTTGGCTTGGTTCCTCTCCAAAATGCAGGGGAGATAAAATCCACACTTGCGTAAATGAATGAAGGATGGGTCAGTAGGCGTAGAAAATTATTTTCTGGCTCCTAAAAAGGGTAGGGGGTCTCCAAAGAAATTGAAAGTCAGATTTCCTCTGTAAACTTAATTTGAATGATAAACATCTCCATTAGATGTGCAATAAAAGTTTTTGCTCTTGCAACATTCTGAAAATGTTTTCTGATACTTGTCCTTGGATGTTGGCTTTCTAATTGGTGATTATTAAAAAGAAAAAATAAATCCAGTTTTGGATGTACAGTTTGGGTCCAAAAGGTTACACAGCATTTATTTCACTGCAGTTCTTGTAAAATTCATTTGCTGGAGTATTTTGAGGCTTTTGTGATTTTTAGTCTATCTAATTAGATTTCTGGGGCTCAGAGGACTTAGCTAACTCTGCCAGTTGGGCGCTGTCAGAGCTGAGTCTTTGATGCCATGAGGGATCCAGAGGCAATAATGATATCTGTATTTCAGTCGTTAACTGCAGGGGTTTGCAAGAGCAAGTGATTGGGAAGCTGTGGCTTTCCAGCTGAAGGTGGCCCGATTGTAGCTGTTGCTCTCCTAAGTTGGGGTGGTGATGTGTGTGTTTGTGTGTTCATTCATTTCGTAGGTTTTCCAGGAGTTCTATCTTCCATTCAAATCCCAGGTTAAGAAAACAGCTTTTAAAAAAGAAACAAAATGGGCTTGTCTGCCTTAGTGAATCTCCTCTTTGGAGCCTCAAAATAACTGAGGCGTTGCTAAATTTTTTTGAAAGATGCCTCTTTAGAAACTAAGAGCTTGGGTGTGTGAATAAATTACTGGGAGGAAGGAGGTGCCTGAACCTGGTGCAGAACATCGCCTGTTCCGGGGCGTACATGTGCACACACATCGCTGCTGCTGCTGCAGGGGTGGTTTAACTAACCCCGTCTGCAGCCACACCTTCCAAATACCAAATCCACAAACTTCTGTCTCATCCCCTCAAGAGAGCACGACGTGAAGGATTAAGACTTCAGTAAGGCTTTCAAGAACAGGCTGGAACACCTGTTCTGGTTAAAATTTAGATGCTGATTTGTTAAATGTAAATTTTCTAATGTTTACTGAGTTGCCACAGGAGGTAGGCAGGAAATCTGTATAAACGTGTCTGTTATCCTTCATTTAGTAGCATGTCATGCATTATAGGTACCTAGTGATAACCCGTTTGTTCATCTTGTACATAGTTTACTCTGGTGCTTTTTTGAGCAAATGTTTTGGAGACTGCGCTCCTTGGGGACAGCAGCGCTTGTCCCGCCAGTTCCAGCCGCAGCACCCCGCAGGGACAGTCCTGTGCCAGCAGTAAAGTGTCCTGCTGCTGTACTGCAGTTCTCCTGCTGGCTGAAGTGCAGTTTTAGGTGTGCAAATGTCCATGACAGTAATGGGAGAACAGACAATATTACTCTGGAGGCTGCTCTTTTGCTACCTAGTACTGCTAACAGAAATACTGTTGGAGTCCTACGCTGTTGTCTTTTTACCTGCCTTCTTTCAGTTCATTTTTTTTTCCTCATTGTCTCTCATTAGATTGGCTGTTGGATTAGATGCTAGTGATTACAGTCTCCGGCTCTGCCTTTTGGAAGGAGGACCTTCTGGGCAATCACAGAAGAACAAAACAATTGAACTTGCCAATAGCCGTAGAAAACGTTGCTTGAAGGAAACAGGAAACACAAGGCATCCATTATAACTTTTGCCTACAACCTAGGTTAGAAATGCTGTGCATCGTACAGTGTCTGTCCCCGTACCCACCTGGGATCCTGTGTAGTCCTGTCGAGGATACGAGTTCACATGCTGACACCTAGGAATGTAGTTCACGGTTAGATCTGTAGCTCACCAAAGAAAATGACTTAAAAAATTCTGTTGGGGAGGATAAAGGGAAAGATCAAAAGGAGCCAACCTTTTGTCATCTCCTAACAAGCAAAACACTCTTCTTAAATGTTAGTTATGGAAATATCCCTTTTCACAGAAAGAAGTGTAGTCCCCCCAGCATTGTCTGTCTAATCCTCGCTTGACCTGAGCACAGGAACTCTTTATACATATGGACTTTTTTTCTCCTGCATCTGCTTTTATCTTGCCTTCGCTCACCTGGCTTGGGCCTGTCTAGTGGTATGTGCAAATGTGCCAATGCAGATGTGATAGGACTTGAAGAGAGTTGCAAGATTAGCTGAGCAATGCTATTTTTTTTTTTCTATTTTGCTGTTTTAATCTTGGTTAAACCTCTTAGTCAGTGGGTGATTTCCATTTCATCTTGAGTTATGTTGAGCTTCTATGGCTCATTTCAAGCTATAGCTTGCCTCCTTAAACTTCTGATGTAACCCCTATTACTGCATTACCCCGGTGGCTGCTTGCAGCCATGCCTACTCCTGGGTATATAAATATTTTCTATTCTTTGCCTTCATTTGTCAGACATTTGGGTTTGGTATGAGCATGGATGGAAAAGTTTATTCTTGTTTCAAGGCGAAGGCAACAAATGTTTATCTGAATGATCAAAGCAGAATTTATGGGGAAATACAATGGAAACTATTCCTGGCTGTTTAGGAGCTGATGTACAGGAGTAAGCCAAGAGGAACAGAAATGAGTGTACTCAGTTCACTTTTTCTTCTTAAGTAAGACTTCTCCTGGTCCTGTCCTGAACTGCAGTGAGTTTCCACTAAGTGAATGCGCTTTTTTTTTTTCCTCACGTGTCTAATATTTACTATGGATTTGTGATGTGCAACAAAGGGTTGTGAAAAGCAATGGCCCTACTTCTTGTGATGTGCTACTTCGGTGGAGCCATGGAAAGTGACATGTATTGTGACATGAAAGTGACATGGAAAGTGACGGTATTTTATCATCTAGTATTATTTTATTACTTTTCACTTTCCTCATCCCTCCCCTCTATCTCCTCCCTACCTGCCATGGCTGTGTACCACCGTGTGCTCCAAGGTCGGATGGAAACTTGGCGTTCCTGCGCTCTGGGGAAGCTGTGTCCAGCGATGGTTGCTCCACTGCATTCCAGGTTAATGAGCCTAAACTTGTATTCTCGGGCTTTCATTTTGTGTCTCATCCAAAGCTTGCTCTTCCTTGGATGAGGGCAGCATGCCTAGCCCACTTGACCAAGCTGTCGTCATTACAGCCAGGTCGCTTATCTTCTTAAGTTCACTCTAATGAAGTGTGACAGCCTGACAGAGTTCAGGCACCAGCCGCTGGAAGGGAGCGGGTTCTGTAGAAAGTAGGGGTTCAAGTGTGGGGGTTACATGGCTTTAGCAAATGTATTTCAACACTTTAAAAAGTTACAACCGATTTAACGGACCTGACTGAAGACATGCTTGACACGAAGTTGTAGCAAGTCTGCTGGTACAGCAAGACTGTAACTAAACCGGATTCGTTCAAACAGGCGAACTGTATACCGTGTTTTCCTCCGCTCCTTGCATCGGGGAACCTGGTAGGCAGCTGGTAAGCTGATTCTGTGCAGCCTCGGCAGCAGCAGGGTGGTTTGTAACCCTTTCCAGGCCAGACCTGCTTGGAATGGCTTTTCATCTGCAAATGCTTATCAGTGCAAGACCCGGTGGCCTCCTTCTTTGGCTTTGGCAGCCCGTGGCCTCTCCGTCAGAGGACAGTATAATGCCTCTTGATTTCTTGACTGAACTTGATTATTCCTGAGGAAAAATGAGTGTTTGTGTAAGGCTCATTTGGTAACAGAAACCATGGTGTCTCGCTGCTGTTTGTTTTACTGTGAATTAGAATCCATTAACCTGAGCCAGCTTTCTTCTGTCTTGTTGATTACCTGCCTTTGGGGCCGCAGGCGTGAGACCCTCTGCCACCACAGCCTGGGCTGTCACTTACGTTTCACCTGTGCTGGTCTTTCAGTGTGAATACGTCAGCTCTGTCTGTTTCTGCTTTCTTAAATACTTTTCCTCTAAGTTCTTAGTTTTGTTCAACTTGCTGATACTGGGTACACCCCTGTGTGCCCAAGGCAGGAGGATTTAGGGAATACTTACTCTCTTATTCCTTGCAATGGCAGCTTCAGGCTGTTGCTGGACTGGGAAAGCCCTTCATTCTTTAGATGGAAATCGATGTAGTTAATGTCATGCCAGCTAAAGTTATGCTGTTTTTAGAGGACTGTGTGCTGGAAAATGAAAAATTTGTGGAGTTCGAAGGCTTCTGTTGCTTGCTTCAAATTCTGTATCCCCCTCCTTCATGCTGCTTTGTTTAGAGATAGGCCTGTATAGCTTCTGAGATCTTGCAGAACAACATTCCTGTTGTTGTGGAGCTCCTGTAGGCCATTCCCAGATGAATATAAAGCTTACAAGACGCTGAATACATGAAGAGTGTTTTACAGAGTGGGGAGAATACTTAGTGGTGTCTCATATTAAATGCTTTTGTTGTCTTCTTAATGACAACCATAGTAGGTGTGTCAATGGGGAGCGTCGCCTTTTGGTGTAGAAGGAGACTGAGCCAGTGACTGAGAATTGGTAGAGGCAAGACCTGCCCTGTTTGCGCCAGCTGATTCTGCCCAGCACTTTGCAGACCTGTCGGTACAGCAAGACTCTCCGCTGCCCTCGTCGCGATCTCTTGAGTACAGCATCGTACAGCAGCCCGTTTTAGCCGGCTGAGCCAAAGGTTAGCGTGCAGCCTTTCCAAATCCATGACCGTACCATCTCGCTCCCTCCCACACTTAGCATTTTGAACAGCAGTGTCCAATTATGGCCAGGAGACGCTGCAAGAGCTTCACAGAAGGGTCATTATTTTGTCACCTAGGTGACAGTTTGTTACCCTGCCAGTTGTCTGGAGTGCAGCAAGGCACTTCACATACAGCTGACATGGTTTGGACACTTTTTAGTGAACAAAATGGGTAGCTGTATCCTTAGCCCTTGTCTCTCAGAAAAATCAGTTTCCAACTGTTGCATCTGTGATGAGGCTGCTTTGAATTGGTGAATTTTGCAGCAGTTGTCTGCTTTGTCTCTTTTCTGCTCGAGAAGGTGACATGAGGAGGGTTGCCCTGATTTAGAAGTGCTTTCAGAAACATCAGAAGGCGCTGGGAGATAGGAAGGTGCTGTTCCTCTTTCTCAGATAGGTAAACTGAGACGCGGTACCGTGACTTGTGCAAAACTGCCAGAGGCCAGCCAGGGATTGCCTCTTAGACTATAAACAGGCTTCTGTGTTTATATTAACATATATTTATAATCCCTCCCTTTAAGAGGGTTCTCCAGACTGTCCACTGTGGATTTATGCTGCAGGTCATGAATCTGAGCTGGTGACTCCTCTTTGGAGATGCCAAGTATAGGTTCAGTTTTTTAATTCTTTTAAGTTAGATTTTTATGATGCACCTTGGTAACTAATGCCGGGGTTTCTTCTTTGCCTATAGCCAAGTACTAAACAACCATCCCTTGCTTCAGGGGAAAGAAACTACATCTCTGCCGTGTGCCTCTTGCTCTTCTTCAGGGCTGGATTATGCATGTAGCATTAATGTCGTGTTGCACGTAACATCACGTTAAGTGTTTAACAGCTCTGGTTGCCACAGGTTGTGTTTTAAAGGAATCCTCTGCTGCCTCCTCGCAGGAGGAACGAGATTAATTTAAAACTATTCCTTCCATTTTAAACATGGGCTTTGGCAAGGCTGTGAGACCAGGTACGACTTTGCCATGTCTGTCTTGAGCAGCACCGCTTGTGCCAGCGTTTAGGAGGTCTGGAGTGCACCCATCCCTGTGCTCTTGGTGGTGCGTGGGGGCAAATGAAACTGGTCAAAGAGTAGCCACTGGGAGTAAAGCAAGCTGATAGCACTTGCCAGCTGATTTTTATGAGCGGTCTACCCTCTGCTGCCTCTTGAGTTGTTTGTTAACAAAGGTACTCTCAGCTTGGGGAGTGCACTATAATCCTTACAAGTCATTTAAAGCGGTGTAGGCAGTTAAAGATTAATTTTGCATGCAGTGACCTCTTTATTTTTAACTGCTTTGCCTCCTGCATCTTTAGAAATAACAAACAAATGCTCCAAACATACCAACCCCCTTGGAAGACAATAATTTCATTGTGGCTGCGAACATGACATACATTATATAAATATTGGTGCTTACATGCCTGCTGATCCTTTGTCCTTGGATGCCGAGTCGTCCGGCCCCGCTGGCCATGTTTTGTAAGAGCTTGGGAGGAAACACAATCAACAATTTAAGACACTGACGTTACTGATTGATCAAGACTGCTTTTCTAGCTTGGTCTGCTTAGCAAGGTGGATATTTTTTTATTAACGTGATAGGACTGGTTTATCTGTTGCTTCAGTTTAGCAGACCACAGCTGCTGTTGCACTTTTATGTATTTGTTTTGATCTTTTCAATGTCCTTATGTTGGTTGTTGCAGGACACAAAAGAGCTTTACAAACACAGTTCAAGCCTTGTGTCATCTCTGGAAGAAAAGTAACAAAGCCTTATCCCTCTGAAGGCAGGGGGAGATGGAGGAACGGTGCACAGAGAGACTGGCCTTGTCACACGCTTGTGAAGTGCGTTGCGTTACGCCCCTTCCTCCCACGTGGCTTCTGTGCATGGGCAGCAGTGCGTTCCTCCAGCGCTGCAGTCGTGCTGTCTTTTAGCTCCAGTGATGGGGTATGGTGTTAAGGAGCTGCAAGTCCCAGTTTTCAGACCCTGCTGGCGACTGGTGCTGGAGGTAGTTTTAATTTCCTGAAGACTACGTGTAACTCCAGTGGAGCTGAGAGTTGTTCTCTGCTTGTGTCTGTAGCTAGGCCACGCTGCCTTGCAGGGAATGAAATCTAAATCTCTACACAATCTAACGGTTGTTTCCTAAAATATGAACAAAATAAAAGAATGGAGAATGTGTGGTGTTCAGAGCAGCTTGAGAAGCTGAAATATTGACTGAAGTAGCTGAGAGAAAAGCAAGTAGGGGTTTTTATGTTGTTTTTTTTTTCTAGATTGTTTAATGTGTTAAATTAATCTTTGCTAGCAAAGCCTTTTAAATTGAGTCAAAGTAATGGTGTATATGTGCTCCTGTAATTGTAAGGTCACTATCTGGATACGGGCACCAGAGAGGATAATTTTTGGTGCAGTATCTTGCTCCTTGGAGCAAAGATATTTTATAAAACTGCGCTGCATGTGTAAGAGAACTGAAATGCAACCTGCATACAGAAACTTGGGGGTGGGAGGAATGTCTGATAGACTTGTTTAACCTTTGAATGCCTCTTGGCTTAATGGCCCTTGGATACTGCTACTTCATGGAAAGAGTTCTAAATATAGTACTCGTTTGTTGTTGAATAATAACTTTAGAGGGTGGATGCTAGAGTTTCCAGCTCCTTGCAGGGTGTAAGCTGTGCAAGAGCTATATACTGTAAATGAGACCCTTAATAAGTATTCAGTCCAGTAATACTGCTGAGCACTGACACAATTTACTTGTTATTTGTAAACATTCAGTTGAAAGTGTGTTTGTCATAAAAAGCTCCCTAAGATGAAACCTGAAGCTCGTTTTGTCCTTAAGATTTGTTGCCTTTTCGTTGCCTTTTTGCCTGGTGTGTATCAGCTGCCAGACATGGCACCTCTCTATCCGCACCTCTACTTGTAGAGCTGAAGAGATTTTGAAAATAAATAGAATGGGCAGGAAATGTTTTGGGGAAAGGGGTCAACAAGATCATCTCTAGAAAAGAGAGAGAGGAAATCTAAGGAAAGGTGAAGAAATTTGCCAGGAGGCCAGTGATGAAGCCGGGGTCTGAAACTCTTGTTTTTCAGAATCCAGTCCTTTAACCAAGATGTCATCCCTTACTGGAAGTTCAAAAACCCTCTTGGTTTTAACCACCCAGTGAGTGAATCTGCTGCCTTTGTTGCTCTGTTCTCCCAGAGCTTTTACCTTAGAAGACCCTGCCATCTTGAACAATTTCCCTGTATAATGCTTGCTTCACTGCTGTTTCATTTCACTAACTTTCACTTGAAAATCAGATGCTTCCCTATCTTTTCTTTTGACTTCCTTATACAGCTTTTCCCTGTTGCTGCTGCTCATTAAATTGTGCAGCTGTGTGTTATTTAACATCATAAAGCGTTTAGAGATATCATTCATATAAAAGGATACAGAATGAATGTGCATTATAATTCTAGTCTCAAGATAGCAAACTTCGATGTGGAGTAGTGACTTAACTTTCATGGCTTTGTAAAAGCTTTTACTTACCCTTTTTATTTAGTGCTTTTCTGATTCTTAATGATTTGTGTGTAGGTAAATATGTTTATAATGCTGTTATTAAGTAATCTGTATAATTATGTACATTAATATAGGTATGAAGTTGTATGGAAAATGTCAGTTATTTTCCTTTCCTCGCGCTCGGCAGCAGACAGTGCGCTGAACTGGATTGCTACCTGCTGGCACCGGTCCCCGCGTGTGCCCTGACCTGTGGTCAGAGGGTTCCTGTTCTGCTGAAAACTGATGCAAACAAAACCACGCACCAAACCCGTGCCCTCGGGGGAGGCAGGTGTGCTCCTGCCGAGGGGCCAGCCGCAGAGAGCAGAGAAAGAGGAGACAATGGCAAAGCTTTCTTTTTCAATTATTTGGTAATGAGAATCTTGATGGAGTTTGGCAAGGCAGGTTTGAAGCAGCCATGCCAGCTCTTCTGTATTGTATCGGGTATTCATAACTCATGATTGAAATGTAGCTGGCTTTTGCCTCTGCTTTCTTTTTCTTTTTTCTTTTTTTAAAGCAGGTTACTTAGCATTTGCGTGTCTAGGTTTTCTCTTCTGAGGCGTGAAGGTCATGTATTTCTTCTCCAGGAACATGGGGAGACTTTATTGGTGTCAATCACTCCAGAAGCCAGGGATGATACCATCAGCTCTGCTGTATCTGATTTTCCTGATGGGCTTTTTTGTGTGCGTGCGCATGTGTGGTTTGTTGCTGTGTGGGCTTGTTTGTTTGTTTGTTTTTTTACATTCAAATACTCATTTTGGGGCCTAATTGCCATTGTTCCTTCCGGTATTCTGGATCTGTGTCAAGCAGTTTGCCGGTAGCCCTGCAGAGCAGTTTGGACGAGGGAAGCGCTGGTCTCGCGCGGCTCTGGAAGCAGCAGGGGCACGGCAGCAGCGAGGGCTGTGGTGTCCCTTCTTTCAGGAGCTGCAGCCTTGTTCCTACCAGGGGGAGAAAACCCCTCAGCGTGGTCCCCGGGGTGACAGGTGAACAGGGACAATTCGCTTGTTGGCATGTTTGTGTGTACAAGCCTGTGCACGTTTTCAAGGGTAGCGGAAACTGTCGATGCAGGAATGTGTCCCACGGGGCAGGGGCTGGTGTTTCCATGAGAGCCACTTTGCCCATCTTTTGCCTGGCAGTGGAAACGTCTTCCCGGGCAGTGGTGTGTAGGAGACGTCTCTTCCCCACTTTGCTCTGTGCGTGTCGGTTGTATGTCTTACAGAGTGAAAGTAGGATGCCTTTAGGGGAGTGTCCTTGTGTCTTGCAGAACATCTTCGTAATACCTTTTCACATACCCCTTGAATAATCATTAAAAGCATTTTCTCCTTATTTTTCTTCTTTTTTTTTTTTTTTTCCCCCCAGTATCCTGGCCAAAGCAAATAGGATAAGGAGTTAGAGCAAGCTGAGGCTGGTATAATGTACTAAACCATGACTCTCACAGCAATTAATGCAAAGGAATGAACATTTTACAGTGCCCTGCAGTTATCCTTAGTTCTCAGTGGTAAACTGAAGTAAGCCTGGTATCTATATACTCAGTAGACTAACTGCCATTTTTATTACATTACATAGTTTATTGCTCATTTTTTCTGCCATTTTCAGGCTTCTCTCAGGCTATTCTCCTTCCCCTTTCATAGGCACCCCCAAAGAAGAATATTATAGTTAGCGCAGCTGATTTTTGATGCAGTTGAGTACTAATACTTGTGCATGGTCTGTACCACTCAACATTTGACCACGTTACATGCTGCCAGGACTAGAGGTGGCGATGGGAGCCTGGGCCCTTCAGGGGTGATAAAAAGGCAGAAGGTGTGGTTTGCAGAGAATTCACTGACTCGGAAGTGTCTAAGTGCATGCCTTGCTTTAAGCTCAGGGGGGTTCTGCTAACTTTGGTGGAGCCGCTCATGCGGTCGGTCAGGTCTTCATCTCCCTGTGTCCCAAATCTTTTCTCAACGAGCAAGATGTCCCACTCGATACGCTGTACAAATAAATCTGGTTATAGCAGCACGCTGTGCCCCGTTGAGAAAGATGAGGTAGCTTTATACTCTTACTACACACATGTTTGGGTTTGGACTTGCATAATAATTTTCAGTAAGAAACTTGTCGTCTTGGTACTTGTAAGATGTATGTAAGATTCTTGGTACTTGTAAGATTAATGCCAGTTTAGTTTCTTTCCTGTTTAAAAGGTACTAATTGTGCCCCATTGCTCTCCCCAGCTTTGTCTTGGACTCTTTAACTTGCAGTAAGTTTGGGGTACAAACGGTACAGAGAGTAGCACAATGGGGAGCTTGTTTTGGTTGTGGGAACCATGAGACAGAGAAGATCCTGGCTGTCAGTGCCTCCCCAGGCAAGGTTACCCCATCTTGCCCCTCAGCCCTGCCGCTTCCCTGTGTGGAAAGGAGGAGGCGGGAGAGAGCCTGAGCTCTAGGAACTTGCTGCATGTGTATAATATTGCTGTATGAAGAACATCTGTGTGAAAACTTGAAGAAATATACTCTTCAGGCAAGAAAAAGAATGTGTAATGTAAGAAAACATTGTTACTTAATACATTTTTTTTTTTTTTTTTTTTTTGCTTGGAAGCTATAGTCAACACATGCTGTAATACTTCTCGCTTGTGTGATACAGTAGCAATGTGACACTTCAGATTTATTATTTTTGGTTTCCCTTTAAAGAAATCCTGAATCTGGAATCAGAAGAATGCTTTTTTTCTCTTAAGCTAGAGAAGGGAAAATTTTCAAAATGACATAAATCAAAAATATATTAAAGGCCAACAAAACAGATGAAAACTTTTTTGGAAGATTGTCTATAATATTTGGCAGAAGAGACTAGTGTGCTGTGGTTTTTGGCTGAATTTATAAATGTGAAATACTCTAGGGTCCATCTCCTTGAAATGAGCTATTTTTATGTATTTTATCTATCTATATAAAACCCACCAGAGGTGACTGTGTATATAATGTATGTATTAACATGTGTGTAATTTATGTTAAGTATATAGACTACATCTTATATAAATTCAGTTACAACTTTATATAGAGTATTCAATTACAAAATTATTTTTGTAGTGCAAACACTCACTAGATACCTTGATCTTAGCCGAGAAATCCTGTATCCTCATGTTGACTACAGGGTTGCAGTACCTCATTGTTTGTGTAGGTTCATTTCTCTCCAATACCTGGCCACACGGCTGCAGATACACTTTGCTGCAATTATGTTACTGTATGTATGTGCTCAGCCTTTTTTTGATAACCTGCCCCATCTAATATTAAAAAGGTGCAGGAGGGACTCGTGAGGAAAGGCAGGAGTTTTTGAGGCTCGCCTTTTGTCTCGTAGCAGCCGGATGGAAGTAATCAGGCCGAGTGGATCAGAATGAGTTGGCTTTGAGTGTTTGCTCTTCAGTAAACTTTTTTATGACATGTTTCTTCCCCTTTTAATGCATTTTTAAATTTAGTTATGTGGTTGTGTTCTGCGTAACCAAGTCGCACCACAAAGGACGTAGTGTGGGATAATCAGTTAAAGCCACTGCTTCCTCCTCTGATGCCCTGGCCTCCTGCCTCTGATTTCTAGGATGTTCCTGACATTTTAAGCATGGGCAGTAACCCTCTAGACTGCTCCTGCTAGTTTACTTTTAATCTAGGGAGGTTTTTTCGATTCAAAAGTTGCTATAACCCTTCCTCCTAGGCTGGGAATCTGGTAGGATCTCTGCCCTGTGCATTAGACAAAATGAATACTCTTCTTTTCCTCTTTCTCCCTAAATGGAGACTCTGAAGTTTTGCAGGGGAAGAGATTTGAACCCTCCTCATACCCTGGTCGCTTCGGTGATGCTCTCTGACACAGTTTGTGCTCCTAAACTCAACTGCAAACTTAGGGCTCAGGTCATCTTACAGAGATCTACACATTTCCATTTTTAAAAACACATCTTTCCATAGAGGAAAGCTTGCATGTCTGTGTGTATAACAGTTCCCAAATTGTTACTGACACTGCTTAAAGTGTTTACAAAGAGAGGGCAACACTTAAAAACTATCAATTAGAAATGACTAGAGCAATGACAAAAGATGTGAAAACAGTTATCGGTTTGGTTTCCAAAATAAATCTTCGGGCTGACCCTCCGGGCATGGCTGTTGGGTTTGGAACCGACAGCTCTGGAGAAGATGAAGCCTTCCATCTGCTGCCAGCAGAGGCTTGAAGGTATCAGCGGTTCAGCGCAAGCTCTGCGGAAGCCAGCAAGTGTGGTAAATGAACGGACTCCAGAGTAGTGGAGACTTATCCTAAAAACTTGTGTGGCAGAACAGGAGCGGAGCGGTTAATCCCGTGCTGCTGCGAGGAGCTGGCAGGGCAAAGGCTGCGGTTGAACCTGACCCAAAAGGAGTCCCCGTTTCGGGGCTGGTGGTGCAGCAGCTTCCACGATTCTCCGAGCTGAACAAGGCAATGCACTGTAAAGCTGGGCTCCCGCTCTTCACGTTTTATTTTCCTTTCTGCTATAACTCTTTCCCTAGGTGCAGTAATGCTGATAGTGCTGCCGAGTTTTGCTGTTTGCAGTGGGGACGTAACAAGTAAAAGCTACATGTAAACAGCTTTGTTGGCTACTTTTACTTTTCTTGCTTATATTGTACACCTTAAATGTGCTATTTCTTTTGGCATAATGGCAAAATCGCTGCTTATGGGAACTGCTGTAGATAATACAAAAAGCTCTTTGAAAAGAGCTTTATCAGAGTACAAAGTACTTGGAATTGAAAGCCCCTAGAGGGTTGCTTTATTTTCCCCCTTCATTCAAACTTGTAGTGGTGTAGGATCGAGATACATCATGCCCTATTTTCAGCTGATTTGCATGTTAGAGAGAACGGAGTAATTGGTGTTTAACCAGAACAAAAGAGGATCTGTTTGCTAAAAGAAAAAGAATTCTTGAAGTAGACCCTAATACATATACTGCCTTTGTCTCTTCTCTCATTAAGAATTGAATAGGATGGCCTAGTAATTAGAATGTGGAAGGCATTGCTTTGGTGTTGATGCCTTTTGAGCTAATTGGTTTGAAAATTATATTTGATGTAGCTCTAAGGGATGTTGGCACAACACCTTCTTGGGACATGGACGTCCTGTACTCCCATTTAACGGCAGAAATAGGCACTTTGAGGCAGGGATTTGTCTTTTGTGTTTTTTTTTTTTTTTTTTATTAAAACCGTATTTACCTTCTCATTTGAACACACAGGATGCATTGCCACATGTAAATAATTCTTCTCTCGCTGGTATGAAAACCTTGAAATGACCTTGGAAAGAGATAAGCCCCTCTTTTCCCAAATAAGTACCTAGTTCAGACCTTAGTAAAGCAGAGATTGGAGCTAAGCTGGGTTTGGATATCTGCCTTTGCATTCTTGGAAAGGTTGTGGTGGTGGTGTTTGTTTGGTTGTTCATTTGTTTATGTTTTGACAAAAAGATTTAAAAAAAGGTAGTTCTTCAGCAGACTGGAATAAAAGACAGGTCTGGAAACGTGCAGGAGGCTTTCTTTGATCAGTGCTTGTGCTCATCTTCAGCCCTGTCTGTGATGGGGAAGACATCAGGGAGATGTTGGATGCCTCTGTGGATCCTTTCTTTGGATTCTGAAATGGGATCGCTTTAATCGGAAAACTTTGAAACTTCAGAAACTTTTTTTGGATCTCTTGAATTGCTGAGGGACTCTTTGCTTTGGACAAGCCCCATGGAGGCCTTCTGATCTGTATCCCGTATGTGTACAATGGATTTTTAGGGTGCATGGAGGTACTAGGAAATTCAGAGAAGAAAGATGAATTTCTTAGACAGAGAGATAAACTCAACAGTAAAGATTCAGCTATACAGAATTTAAGTGTGTTTTATTTGATAATGCTATTGTTTTGTGGTACAAATTGGAGTCTCAAACCTGTTGTTGATTCTCTGCAAAGCCCTATACAATCATCTTAATAAAGTATTACAGTGTAGCGGAGTTGTTATTTATTATAACTTCTGAATTTTCCCCCAAGGTTTCAGAGATAGAAAGAACACTTTTAAAAATGACTTGAGGTTCTGGGGAGTATTTATTTAGCAGTGTTTTTGTTATTTGAATGGATTCAGTCTTGCAATGAACAAAAAATTTTGCTTTTCTTTATGTTTCAGCTATGTCTCTTCTCCCTTCTCATGGTGGGTAGGCACGTGCCTTTTCTCCCTGCTTTTGTTTGGCTGCCTACAGGTGTATGTCAAGTCAATATTACAGCTCTGATCCCGCTTTAAGATTTGCTTGTGTGTTTATTGTACTACAACTTCAATGGCCTTTAGTGTCTTAAGGCTTTATCTTTAGGTAGCGTAGGTATCTAGATGTTTCGGATATCTTATCTTTAGTTAGGGGTAAGTGACACTAAGCTGTGTTGCAAGTTTTAAAGTACTGGGCAGGACTGATGGCCTCTGTAGTCCATCGCAAAGCGATTCTCAGAGTAATATTTTACTGGTGTCTCCCTTGGACCTCTGCTTTTCAGCGTTTCCCTCTGTGGTATAACTAACCCCTGCCGAGGGATCACTCTGGATGGGAGCTAGCCATTAGTGCAGTTTTCCTGCTGGAGACACGAATGCTGGCTGCAGAGCGCCGCTGCTGCGCCAGCCTCTGTCTCCTCCTCCCTCTGTGCACGTCAGCGCGTCGGGCAGCTGCCAGCTGGGCACCCAGGCCCTTTGGGCTGTCAGCGTAAGCTCCTTCCCAGCTCCATGTCTCCCTTACTGCTTGTTTAGTAAATCATTCCCTTCTGGACTGTCGGCCGGGGGCTTTTCAGGCTGCAGTCACAGACTGACGGGTCTGGAGGTGTTGTCAGCCATTGGGCCCTTCCCAGGCTGGGTGCGGGTAGGGGTGGTCCTGGGCATCTACTCTAGTGGTGTGCCCGGACAGGATGGAGTGTTTTATTTAGCTGGCTGGTACATACGCGCTCTTACATTTTGCATTTACACAGTCCGCTGGTGGCTCAGTGTGGTTTGCTGTGTTGATGTGCCATTCCTTGTTGGCTGAAGTCTGGGTACGGCACCCAAATCCTGCTGCTGGTGTCTGGGGCACCCAGCGGCACCTGTGAGCGCACCTGGGGGAGGTTTTTTTCATAAATAGTATCTCCATAAGGTGGAGCTTGAAGGAGAAGGGTAGGAAGAGAAGCTTGAAGGATCAGACATAAATTGGAGGCCACAATGTTGATATTTTCTAAAGCAAACTCCTTTTTTTATTTTCCTCACGAGTTCTCCTTATGTAAAAGTATGCCTAAAAGACAGAAGGTTTAAAAGGGGTTAAATAAACTGAAAAAACCCACAGTGTATTTCCGTTCAGAGTTAAAACAAGATGTTGTGGATTGACTCAAAATGAAATTTTTCTTTTCTTTTTTTTTTCTTTTAAGTTTTGCCAACAAACTGGAAACATGTTTGTTTAATCATAGGCAAATTTATCCTCCTGTTTTTGGTTCTGTTTTGTTTTCAGTTTAACCAGCAAATTGAAAAATGAAACTGTTCTGCCAGCGCTACTTCCAGTTAGGATTGCTCCGAGGGAGCCGTGTGAATCTCCCCTTTCTATGCTTTATCTAGGAACCATCAGAATTTGTTCACTGATTAATACCTTGCAAATTATAAATTAACCATATGGAACTACTTCAGTTCAAGTAACTTGTGTGTTCTGATGATAGCTAATCCCCTTAAAACGTGTTTTTAATGACCAGTTTGTTTTCACCTGAGGTCATTAGTGCTCTGAAAATGGCTGTTAACTGCACCAAAGACTTTTTCTTTTTTTTTTTTTTTTTTTTTTTTTTTGCCCAAGGAGGAATGCTGCTGTGCACCATATTTAATGGTCTAATACTTTTTATTTCTGCCTTACCTTCCGGATGTGCTGGCTATTTTTAATGGCTGTGTTTGGAGGGGGGGTAGGGGGGGGAAATAAATGTTTATTTTCTGTCCGCTAATGACCGATCTTCCAGGCAGCTGGCGTGAGCGATGGGAAGCGTGCGGAGCACCGGAGCAGTGGTAGGAGCCTGCCACGGCTTTGGGCTCGGTGCGAGCCCGGCTGCGCAGGGACAGGGTGCGCAGGCACTGCCTGCTCTTGCAGGTCTGCGATACTGTGAATCATAGAGTCGTTAGGAATATTAAAACTTCAGACAATGGGCCGTGGTAATTCTCCTGCCTCCTTCAGCTTAATCTTTGTGCTAATTTATTGCTCCTCTGTATTCCTACTTCTGTCACCTAAATGCAAATGCACTGGCAGCCTGCTTTATGGATAACACTTAAAAAATAATGGTGCAATAATGAATGGTGAATTGCAGTGGAGATCTTGCTGAAGTGCTTGCAATATCCGCGTTAATTTCAAATGAATTAATTGCAGTTAATACTATTGTATTTAAAACCTGTCAGAAGCCATAACCGTGATTAGGGTGTAAGTATAAAATGTTATTTCAGAGCAGCATCAACATGTTTTAAAATAGCAATATGTGGCGGTAAAGTGTGTCTGACCTAATGGCCATCAGCAGCAGCTTTTGTGCCAAGCCAGCCTACAACAGATGAATCAAAAGTATCTAATTGAGAAAAAGAGGGGCCGTAAACCCGTTCATTTTTCCCCTTGATCAGAAGCGAACGGGTTCTTTACCTCGGTGCTGTAGTTAAGAGCTGTGGCAGGATGAAGGAGGGGTTTTATCTGGGAGGGCTCTGGGTCTTATCGATCTCTGGTGCTGGGCTTGCACACACTGCTGCCAAACCTCATCCGTCACCAGCGCGTGGTTCCAGCACAGACGCGGGGGAAAGTGGAAACAGACTCATGTAGCTATGAAAGAAGCATTTATTTAATATTTATTTCCAGTCCTTCAGAACAAATTGATGCTATGGCAAATATATTTATTACTCAGTAGTTAATACTCTAAAGCAAAAATGTCCCTGTGCCTTTTGCTTGAGCCCTTGTTGGTGATGCCTTGAGCATCTGCAGCAGTTCAGTGAATTTTCCTCTTGGGAATGTGTCTTTGCTAGAGAGGTAGATGGGGTGGCTGGTACCTGGCTAAGGTACCTTTGTGAGACGAACTGACACTGCACTGATGGAAATCCCAAAGCCTGCAGTGCTGCGGGAGGCTGAGATGCTCCTCGGCTCCTGGGAACGAGACAGAAAATTGCCTGTCTTGGTACAGGCTGGGAGCTGTGTGAAGGTGCTGAACAGCTAACAGCACTTGGTGATTCACCCCACAAAGTGGGTGACAGCGGGACGTGGGCTCCAGTCTCTGCGCTTCCCACCGCCCCCGTCCAGCGAGCGGCATGGCCCAGTTTGAGCACCCCAGGAACTGGGGGGGAGCGCCTTCCACGTAAAGAAATCTGCAGTGATGCTGCAGGGAGGATGCGCCGTGAAGAGGCTGGTGCCAGTAGATCATCTTCCTGATTACCGTTCTAATCAGTTGTTGAGGGCTGCAGCAGAAGCGTGAACCTTCTGCACATCAGCTCCTCTCTCTGTGCCCCCGGCCCCCACCAGCGTCTGCTCTGCTGGCCTTGGTCGCGTCCGTAAGACCGGCCGTTGGTCCAGCTGTATCTTCACTCCTGCCGCCTGTAGTGAAAGTTAAAGCTGAAATCCCTCCCCAGGCATTCTTTGGTGAGGGATCAGGGGTCCTTGAAGTTGGGCAGTTTGGGCAGTTAAGGTCAAAAAATCTTTTCTTTTAAGGTGAGGCAAGTACGAACGGAACTTTTAGTGCTTCCCCCAGGGTGAGGGCTGTCAAAGGCTAGAGCCAAGGATGTGGTCGCACACGGGCAGAAGACCTCTGCTCTGCTGCAGCTTGTGGAACCTGGGGAGTCAGCGGAGCAGGGAGCAGAGCGAGCTACCGCTGATGTTCTACAGCCGCCGTCTCCTCCCGTGGTCCTGCCATGCCATCAGAGAGGCTCCTGCATCTTCACACCTGGCTTAGAGAAACAGGCGTGTAACTTTTTTCAGTTTAACCACTTGCATTTCTATTTTAGTTCTTACTGTCTGGCTTTGAAGAGCACTACACCTGCGGCTCGTCTCCTGATAGTGGAAAGCACAGAATATCATCTACCAGTTTAAGACAGCTGCATTTTGCTCATTTCAAGCATGAGTTCTGCTTGACGATTTGTAGATACAGTTTCCATCTGACACAAAGGCAGGGACTAATTCTGGCATGTGTGGGACTGATAAGATTTCAGGCCAGATCTTTCTTTAAAAAAAAAAGAAGAAAAACCCCTTGATATGTTACATAGTTCAGTAATCAGTTTTTAGGTTCTTTAATGAGATCTGTGCTTTAGCTGATTTAGCTGCATGTCTCAATACACAAATGATTTATAAAGGGGGAAAAAAGCACGTGTTAATCTCCAGTGGGTGATATTCCGTGCTGAAGTAACTTTGCAAGTAACTTTAACAAGGAATTTGAGTTCATTTTTTAAAAGGAATAACAGAGCCATACAGTTGTGTTGCTAAAAGCTTTTTATTGATGTAGATTTGTATGTATGTTTACATTTATATGTAAATGTAATTATTTAGTGAAGATTAGCAGTCAATTGAGGCCCTATCTTTCCATTTTGTGTGTTACTATTCATTTGCAAAGTCATTTTGGTGTAGGTCAAAAATTATGGTTACCATTATATTTAATGCAGGAAGTATTCCTGATTCACCGTTTCCTTGGCCAGCCCTTCTGCTGCAAATTTTATCTGATTTCTTTCAAAAGCAGCGGAGAGTTCATCATAGACTCTCTTGTTCTTAATCCATCCCCGCACGGTAGTTTGGTAGCCACTTCCAGATGAAGAAATCTGTGGAACCTATTGAAACCATAGATAACTCTCTGTTTAATCAATTAACTGGTAGTGGAGACATTTGGAATTCCATTAGCGCGTCTGAGCTCTGAACACCCGTGTGGGGTCAGGCTGTGCTGTGTGGATTTAGAGGGTCTGACTGCTGTTGTCTGGTGGAGTTTCTTCCCCATCAAAGAGCAGAACTGAGCTGTTCTGTTTGTGGCACCTTCGCCGTGTGGCAGCGTCGTGTTCCTTCTGTGCTAAAAGGCCAAGCGGCTGCTGGACGTGGTCCACATGGTGCTCCAGGAATGATCAGAGCAACTCTGCTTTGTCTCTTCTCCCATCTCTGCAGTTAGAATAGAATTCGGGGCCTGAGGCTATCCTGGCTCCTTCTTGTAATTGCATCATTCCCACTGTTAACTAAAGACAGCACATTCTTTTTTTAATAAACGCTTCCTCATATGCATTCTTGAGTGTTGTTTTAGTTTGCAACTCCTCAAATTGGAAAGCATCCAGACACCAAGTCCTTATGTTTTCTTCGTGTCCCCAAACTCTCTTATGGGTAATTTGCATTTCAGCACTGCTCAGTTGCACTTTTGCTCAGTTTAGGGGAGGGAAGGTCCGTGTGGTAGCGTATGCTCATTTACATATGTTGCTACTACTAGCTAATTGTAACGTGGATGCTTGGCTTCCTTCAGGCAACCAAACCAGGATATTTTTGTTGTAATATCCTGTTGGTTTAAGGTGAGAGGTAAATCGCTGCTTGTTCTGCTTGATTTACAGCTGGAATCTTGGTTTGAGGTTTGGTGGTAAAGATCTGAGATGCTTGGAGGATGTGATCAAAACATGGTGAGCTGAAGGATATTACTTTAAGAGTTGCTGCAAAAACTTAGGAAAATAAAGGTTGCGGTTCGCTAACTGCAAATAATAAAGGAAGGGAAGAAACACTACAGGGCACTGTTGAGTAGCAGCGTGACGTGTCATTTGATGTCTCAGCCTTTAGCAAACACTACGACATCTCCAGAACTCCACCGCATGGCAGGCAGTGCCTGCAAGAGCCAGCTGTACAGGTTTGCCATCAGATCCCAGAGGTTTGTTTTCTTGAAAATATAGATGTTTCCAGGTATCGGATCATGCTGATTAGCCTTCTGTGGTTTTTAACAAAAATCAAGATTGGAGGGGAAAAGCTATCAGGAGGCGAGATCAATAAGTTGGCAGACAGGGGAGTGCTGGCTAAACTTGGAGGATTTTTTTGTCATTTTTGCATTAGAGCTGCATCGATGTAACTGCGTCTTCTTGTGGGCCAGCGTGCGTAAGGAACCCACCAAGGCAGCGGCCAGACAATACGAGTACCGAGCTTTTTTGCTTTGCACTGGTTTTGCATCTGCTGAAAGGTTCTTGGAATTTCAGTGAGCCATGCTCAGCTGAGCCAGCCTGGGAAGAGGTTCTGTTTCTGATCTGTGGTTGTGTTAGATGCAAGTGATTCTGAAGCCTCCCTGAAAAAGCATTCCCTGATTTCTTTTTGAATTTGGGCTTTCCCTTCCAGAGCTGGTGGGAATGTCCTGGTTGCTGTTCTCCATGTGTTTTGTAGCTACAGTGTGGCTTAATGACAGAAGAGAACCTCATACTGGACAGAGCAAACCTCTAAAGCATCCTAAAGTGGCTCTGGGTGCTGCCCACAGCATCCTTCCCAAGCGCCCTCGGTGGCTTTTACGTGGCTGTGTTCTAACTTTGGTAACAGCAAATACGCTGTTTGTGTTTTGAAATGCTCTTAATTTGCGCTGTGAGGAAATGGACATAACAATAAAATGGGACTGCGGAGAGATGTCAGATTAAATTTAGACTGTGCAGCAAGGGCTGTAGATGGTGACGGTGCGTCTTGAGTCCTTGGTGATGCTTCCTTCCCTGAAAGCTTTGGACTGGTTCCCTTACCAAAATAATAACACCAACAACAATAATAACGATATTATCATTAATATAATAATAATTATATTATTCGCAGTGCTGGTGAGTGAAAAGTTCACGGAGGCAAGGAGCAAGGCGCTCGCCCGCAGGGCTTGTTGCATGGGGAAGTGGCAAGTTGACCACAAGGCTTGTGCAGCTGTTGCAGCCAGAACCACTGCCGTGATGCATCCAGAACCCAACCGCTTGGGTTAGGAGGACGCTTATGATGAGGCGAACCTGTGCTTGATAACAGGATTGAGCTTTCCAGCTCATCTTAGGGTTCTGGTTTTGCATCTGTCGTGTTTGCTGTGAGCACGGAGAGCCCTCGAGCAGGTCTGTGCGCTCGCTTTGGGCAGGGAGCGCCTGCTGCGAGATGGGGAGAGCGGGCAAATAGAGCAGCAGAGACGCTGCCGTAGGAGCAGAGGATCGCTGATAATTGCCAGGTTAGTCTCAACAAACAAACTGGATGCGGTGTCGGCTGGATTTAAGTGCAGGATCCTCAGAGCAGCCAAAAGCTTTCTGCGTGCTCTGACTCATGAAGCTGATTTTAAAGAAAATGGGTATTTTTTTAAATCCTATTTTCCTTCCATTTTTGTCCTCCTTTGATGAAAACACTTGAAACACCTTTTTAACTCTACGTTTTAAATGCTTTTTTTATAGCCATGAAATATAACCTTGTGTGGTTTTCAGGTCTTTTTAATTTTTAAAAGCCCTCCTTATTGCTGCTGCAGATGGAGAAATTTTTAGATTATGGCGAGAAGCAAATGTGACATTCTGTTCTGTATTAAAAGTTAATTTAGGGCAGAACTGAAGACCAAGAAAAGTGTCTTTTCTTTTCCTATACCTCCTTGTAATGTAATTGACCCCTAATGCCTCTGTAAGATCTGGCACTCAGGCAGTGAAAGCTAACTGCCTGGGGGCACAGCGCGCACACAGCTGGAGGAATTTGCCCAACCGGAATGAAACTTGCTATATCAAGGGGTTTAAAGCAGGTCTGTTAAAGCATGTTCTTGTCTAAAGCAAGTGTTGTGGTTCCAGATTTGGGCAGCGAGGGAGAGCATGGAGGTCTGTTGGGGGGAGCGCAGGCAGCTTTGTACCGGGCTGGAGCGGAGAGTTTGCCATTAGCCAGAACAGATCCAGAGCCTGGCCCTGGTTAGTCGTGGTGTAAATGGGCTGGAAGAACCCCTGGGCCACAGGGCCCCAATGCAAACCACGTTCTCTGTTACTGAGAGCTATAAAAAACTGCTGTGCCCCGGCCGTGCCCGTCCCCCTGGGCCACACGGGATGAGGTGTAATTTGAAAAGCATAAATCGTGCCGGTGCCAAGTTGTAGCCCTGAGTTGGTTTGCGTCTTCCTCTCTTACAGGAATGCTTTGGTCTTGTGCTGTCTTTGGGCATAGCAGACTATTAAAAATGACAAATTAATTCAGATTGTGGTCATGGAAACAAGATTTTTCCCTGGGACAGCTCTTGTCACTGCTGAGATTGATAAAAGCCTTCGATACCATGAAGCTGGAGAGAAGAATAGGTTTGTATAAATATATAGGCAGGAGAGATCTTGGATGGCCTCAGCCTTGTGGAAGAGGAAATAGAACTTTGCCATATTCCTTATGGTTCCCTTCCTCCCCGAGTAGCGTTAATGGGAACCTCCCTCCAAAGTGTTTTCGCAAGCCCTGGACCGAAGGAGTCGGAGGCATCCTCCGTCCCTCCAGGTTAGAGCCGAGGCTACGGAGAAGACAGTCCGGCTGCGTCCCTCAGCGCTAAATTAGCTGTGCGGTCTTAATCAGAGGTAGCAACTGGAGGGTTGCTACTGAGACTTAATTATGCAATTGTAATTTTCTATAAAATGTGTCATAAAACCTATTCATGCCTTATATTGGCTTGAAAGAGTTATTCCAGCCTCTCCAGTTGTAGAATACACACTTTAGGAAATTGCCTAAATCTGTGTTTTTCTTGGAGTGGTGCTAGTCATCCCCACAGGTTGCTAATAAATATTTCATAACCTTCTATGAAGGATTATTAAAATAATTTAAATATCCAAATGACGTGCTCTCTTTGGCCCAGGCAAAGCCCAGAAGCAGGAGTTGGTTCATTTCTGTGGCCTCTCTTGGCGTGCCATTAGAATGCCCTAATTTGTAGACCCTACATAAACGCTGACTTGTTCTTATTGGCTTTGAATTTCATCTGCCATTAAATCCAATTTATTTTTTTTTTAACACTCATAGGTAAAATATATTTTTGTACTTCCACAACACTTACAGTGAAGGGTTTAAAAATATCTGGCATGCATTAATTTAGCAGGAACTCCTCCATCAGGGTTGAGGAAACACTTTTCCCATTTTAACAGTCAGAAGGGTGGGAGGAAAACCCGCGTTTCCACCTGCTCAGTTCTTGTGTTGTGTTTTATCCCTCCCATTGACAGAACAAATAAGAAATTCGAAGGGGAAGAGAGAGAGGCTGACACAGCAATCATCATAGCTGAGAGAATGGGCAAGCATACCATTAATTTCCTGCAAGTTTTTTATTTTTTTTTCCAGAGTGAATCTACACCGATTATAAATACACTTAAATCACCTTTTCCCTCTGGAAGAGGCCGTGCCCCTGCGGGGCACTGCACATTGCTGTTCTGCGGCAGGGCTGCCCGGCATGTTTGGGGATTGAAGCCCTGAGAGCAGGGTGGTTGCGGGAGGCGTTTGTTTATTGCGAGCTGAAGCACAGATGCAGGAATGAGCACGTTTAGTGATGAGCCGAGCTGTGATTGCTCGGGCGCCGTCCTCCTCCGCCTTGGGAGAGGTACTTACTGCTCAGCGAGGGGAGATGTGACAGCCCGGCTCCTCTTTCTGGTGGGGTTACTCGCAGCAGCAAGTCGTACGCTTGATGGTGTTTGTAGGCTTTCAGGGCTCTTCATTCTGCTAATTTGACATTATTGAAGTTCTGTTTCCCAAACTGTGCTGTGGGTTAAAGAGAGAATGACAGCTTGATCTTTATTTGTGTGTGCAATATTTATGTATGTAAATTGCTGGGATGTTTGCCTTTATCTCTAGATATAAATACAAGAGATGTATACAAATATAATGAGGAGGCACAGGAAGCACGTTTTGTTTAAGCAAAATGCAGCGCATTAAGCCGTCATGCCCTGACACTTGTTTCGTAGTGGAAAACAAAAAGGGAAGCGTCTTGCCTTTGTTGGGAGACATGAAAGTTGCTGCTTCTTTACATATTGGGTATTACGGCTTTAGCACGCCAGAATCATTGGGGTTTTTATTATTATTAGTTTTCCTTTTGGTGAAGACTGAAAAAAGACAAAGGCTAAAAATAAAAAACATAATTTTTGATAAAACTGTGGAAACATGGTTAGTTCTATCACAGCAGGTGGCTAAGGGACTCAATCGGCAGAAACCAGCAGTGCTTTCAGTGCAATCAAAGTTAAGTGCAGAAATTTAATTAAATGGTAGCAAGGCTGGCAGAAACTTTGTAAAGCAGCAGTGCATTGTCAAATCCAACAATTATTTCAAGGAACACAATCCACAGATGGCGTCTAATTGATAAATTAAGGTTCTGGTGCCTGATTCCGCTTACATTTAAAAGTTCTCTTTTCTTAAACAAAACCTTAAAATTTTAAGGCTGCATCACTGTTCCAAAAACATACCAAGCTGGCCTGGGTTTTTTGGATTGAGAAATGCATGCTTTTTGTGTTAAATGGAGAAGGTGCTTGTTTTAGATTTTCTTTGTCCGTGTTTCATTCCAGAGGAGATGTGGAATGTTGTTGGTAAGGCTCTTAACTGGAACCTCGGGTATTCGGAGCTCAGCTCCTGTGGACCTCCCCTGTGTGCTGGGGCAGGTAGTCAAATAATCTCTCTCAGCTTTTAAAAGCTTTTCAGCTTGCCTGTCTATACCTTAAAGCTGTCTTGTCGACTTTTGCAGCTCATTAGCAACAAATGCAAATCCTTCCGGGCTCCATATCCTGCTTTGCAAGCGCTTTCTGGCACGAGGCTGTTCAACCTGGGGAGCCAAGCCTGGAAGGACGGTTGACTAATGTCTTGTTACTGGGGTCACTTGCATGCATTGCATATCTCTTTTTTTTCTTTTTTGGGGGTGTGTGTTCTGGGCTGGTTTTATGGTTGCCCCCTTGCTTTGGTGTTGCTGAGGGCTCCCCACCGCTTTTTGTTGGTGGGAGGGAACCCAGAGCCCATCTCCAGGGGTTCTGCTGGAGAGCTGAGAAAAGCTTCATGTGACGTTATGGATGCTGTAGAGTTTAGTCAGACAAACAGGCCCAGTTTTCCCCCTGTTTAAACTGAAGGTATATCAGGGATATTTTGTCTCTGTGTGTTTTTGATTTCCATGTGTAAATACAGTTGCCTTTCCAAGGTTTAGCATAGCACTTCAGAGAAGGGGGCAGAAAAGATTGCATCCAGCTCTTCAAATACACTTTGCATGTTGTCCTTTAGAGCTGGAGAGGGTCTTTTCCCTAAGCTAGTGGCACTTTCCCTCTCAAAGTAAGTGTTTTGAACAAGGATGGGAGTTGAGAGAGAAAGGGCATCAGGCTACATAATGGATATATGGTGTGTATATATATACACATGCACCTGTGTATACAATATCCATTTGCCCCTTGCTAAAAAGAGAAGATGATTTTTTGACCTTGCACTTTCATGCTTCCTTCTTTATTTAGGCAATGTTAGAAGATGCATGTAAGAGAGAAATGACCGTTTCATCATGTATGTTGTAAATCCAGGGTACGAATTTCCTCATTGCTCTTCTGAATGTCTTCTGTGTCTTTTCTGGCATTGCCCTTGTGGTAGTAAATTCTCCATTAGCCGGATTCTACGCGATAGAGCTGAATCCCTTCCGAGTGATGTAGCTGAATCGGGGCTTGTTATTTTTGGTTACTCGCCGTATACTTGAATTCAGTAACTCGCCTGCTCCCTTCCCCCTTTCTCCCCTCCTGTGCCTAAATATAACCAACCAGTCAATCAGCACTGGCAGGCATCAGTGCTATGGCTGTCGGATTGAGTTAGCTGGGGATAGCCTAAACTACTGGCTTGTTTTCTGGGGGCTTGAAAATGTATTCAAATAGTGGCATCATCATTTGACTTGCAAATAAGTACAGTCTGGTAATGGGGCCCTTGTATAGAAAGAATGATGCAGCACTTCAGACAAATATACGTCTCCTTCCCATGAAGCAGGTTAGAAATAATACAATATATGCTGATGTTTATGGCTACACGCTTAGTGAACAGAGGCATTTTCGAATTTTCATTAATGGTGGATTTTGTAGTTCTTAATAGAATAAAGAAAAAACACTGGAAATCAAAGAAATGCTAATGCCTTCCTGGGAAACTTAGAAAACATTTGGTTTAGAGGCAAATCTGCTCTGGTCGTTGTTTTCTCTTTTAGTTTTTTCCCCCTTATTTAGTTGGCTGGTTGGTTGTTTAAGAGCAACACTTAAGTGAACACATTATCTTTGTTGCTGCTCCCTCCCAAACTGAAGGCAGTGGCCTTTGCCGGTGACGGCATAGCGATTTCCACAGCAACCAGGCAGGATGTCACAAATTCAGAAGTGTGATTTTACATGCAGAACAGCAGCAGGAGCAGATGGATATTGGAAACAAAATCCCCACCCCCTCCCTCTGCCTTCTTACACTTCTTCCGAAAGAAATAAAAGCAGTTCTCACAACGTCTCTCTTTGCAGATCTTCCAGCACGTGGCATAACTTGCATGAATTGTTTCCGCTGTGCAGTTGAAAGGCAGCAAATGCTGGGGTGCAGCGTGGTCGCCGTGTTTGTGGCAGCAGCGCTGTGGCAATGCCAGGGTGCTGGGACAAGGCATGGAGAGGAACATCAGGTCTTTTTGTAACTTTGGGACTGACAGAGGGAAGATGAGCTCGCTTGGGAATTTGGGCTGAGGTTTATCTCGGAAGTTGTTTCATTACCTTTAGTAGTAGCCTAATTCTGTTAATCTTGAACTTAACAAAACACATAAACAAACACTTACCGTAGGTATTTGGACACATTTGGTAGCCATCTTGCATAGAAGTTTGTCGTAGCACCCACCCACTGTGTGGGCAAAAACCTTGGGAACATATGCTCAGTCTGTTTTCTCAAAAAAGATAATATTGGAAACAGATGCAGAAAAGGTTTTGCAGTTAATAAAATTTGAGGTTAGGGTCTCTGGTTTGAAAAACAGGGAATTGGTTCAGCGCCCCAGTTGAAGACTCTCCGGGCAGCTTGCAGAAGTCACCGTGGGATGGGCACACAGCAAATAAAGCTGGGGTGCAAAGGAAACCAAACAAGTCGTTCTTTGTGCTCCCGGTTGAAGCCTGACAAATGTATGAGGAGTGAAGCCAGATGTCCATTGCTTATCACCAGGTTGTAGGAGTCGGGTGGTGAGGAGCCGTAATAACGTGCTGGGCCATCCTGTGCTGAAGCCTTCCAAACTGTACGGGGAGAGCGCTCTGTCTCTTGGGCGGATGTTTGGTATTTCCTGGGAGCGATTGCCCCCACTTGCCCATGGGCTAGTGCTGTGCAGGGGCTCCAGCGGGGACACGCAGCCTGTGGGGACCCACGTTGCACTCGCCAGGTTCCCTGAGCTGAAGCCACGGGTGGTGTGAAGCCACGGCTGGAGCTGCAGAGCACCCACTTGGTTCCAGAGAGGGAGCCACCTACACTCCAACTCATTTTGTGCTGGAAGTTTGTTTCAGAAGTCAGAGAAAAGGTAAGATCAGTTATAACAACATCAAACCAATAGGTATTTGTATGGCTTGACCTTGGAGACCTGAAGTGGTCTGCCAGTCTCTCCGAGTGATCTCATAATTTAGCAAGTTTTCCCTTGTATCTATCTAAGTTACATCTGCTGTCCTGCAGGCTCAGCTCCTGCCTTTCTATACCCTCAAACTTGGCTAATGGTTGGTGCTTGCTTTGTAAATGTTTTCGTACAGACTGGAAGACAGAGCTTAAGGCTTTCTCCTTACTGGTGACCACTGGTGAGTGAGTAACAGATAGCGCGTTGCTGGTGTCACTCGGTGCTCAGTGTATTCCTTCCTGATAACAATAATGCGTCAAGGAAATACCTGCCTGGTGGTGGAGTGAAGGCTGGGCACCGAGGGTGCAGCATCCGGCCCGTTGCTGACCCGCGAGTGCCGGTCCTGTGTCATGGCCACCTCTGACCTTGCGTTTCCTCCTCCCATCGAAGTAACTGTGTCACTTCTTTATCAGCCGGATTGATCGTGTGGAGCTGTAATAGAAATCATTGGGTTTCAGCAAGCG
Organism: Rissa tridactyla; assembly: GCF_028500815.1. Taxonomy (NCBI): domain Eukaryota; kingdom Metazoa; phylum Chordata; class Aves; order Charadriiformes; family Laridae; genus Rissa; species Rissa tridactyla. Next base: position 48,880,423 of record NC_071472.1, read on the forward strand.
TGCCAGACCCTTGCAAACGTCGAAGGGATGTGCCTCTGTGGGCTTACTGTTAAGGAGGAGAAGGCAGGTAAACCTTAGTTATCTTCTGCCTGAGCTGACTCTTGGTCCTGCAAAGCCTTGAGCAGACTCTTCTGTCAGGCTTTCACTTATTAGAAAATATTGGGTGCTTCTGTGTATTACAGCCGCTCAAATCCTGATACAAGAAAGAAATAAGACTTGGAGAGTCATGGAGACCAGATTACTTGCACAAACCTGGCCACAGGTCCTTGGAGGCTCCTTGTTGTGGTGGGAATTGTAGGCTGTGCTCTAGTGGGTTGAGGCACTCTGAAATTATGCTCAAGTTTAAAGTTTCAAAGGAGTTAGGTGTCAAACTTGCGCTGACTTGAATTTCAGTAGGAGCTGGGTGTCTATTTTTGTCTTGTAGCAGGAGGGACCAAGATCCCCTTGTATTTTTATTTTGTTATTTGACTTTGAAAACACCAGCTGTGATCCTCTATACTGTTATTGGTATGGATCAGATGAAATTTTAATTAGCTTGGGTGAAGGGAAAGGAAGTTCTGGTAATTGATTTAATATACAAATGCCCCTCTGCTTTCTTTGGTTTATGTGCTGGAAAGATTGTATTAGAAATTTTCTATTACAAGGGAGATTAAAACGTGTTTTTAGGATTTTCTTGAAATCAAAAAGTTAAGTGCCTCTAAACTGTTCAAATGAACGGTACTATTGATACTTCACTATTTCAGATAGAAGGAGAAAATGTTGTTGTTGTTATTATTAGCTTAATGGAGCCAGTCACTGGTGGTGGAAATTATGCGGTTGGAGGTGACTCGACAAATCCAAGTGCTTTTTGGTTCAGCCAGTTGCAAAGCACAATCCTCTTGCCAGGAAAGTTACAGCACATTTTATTAGAGTGGGATACAAAGCATTTTCATCTGCATGCGATAGGAATTCATGGATGTAGCGTCCTGTTTGTGAAACGCAGCCTGACGTTACTGTCGCAGTCGTTCCCGTGCCTGAGGGCCGCAGCAGGAGCACAGCTCTGCTGGTGATGCCCAGAGTGGCTGCTGAAAAGTGAACGAAGTGGGTATTGGTACTGTCGACAATGTATCATCCGAGGTGTATCCCGAATGATCAGACTGTGATAATGTCGCTATGGTCATATGTTGCTGGGTGGCTTTGCTGGTAGATAATGTATTTACCAGGTTTTACACTCCGTGTCCATAGAGGGACATACTGGGAATAAAGTATAGTCTTTGTGGTTTCTGATAGGGTACTTTCACCATCAAAAGTGTAAACTTTTAAGACTCAAAACTGTTGTCAGAGAGCAATATTGAACTGCTCTAGGAACGGACATTTCACAGCTGATATTAAAATGTAATAAAAAAAAACACTCCCCACCACTATTTCGTATCTTTAAACCTGGAACTATTTTGTGTGTGTTGGAAAGGGCAACTGTAGCCAATGTCCCTCACTTTTGAAGAGGAGTTAGCTTGAACTGTCTCCTTCATTTTGCTTGGCAAGTTGTTTTCCTTCGGTGCATCCCAAAGCTTGAAACATAGTTCACCTGCAGCTGGTTGCAGAAGTTAATAATCTTCTTCCTTTTTTCCTCTTTCAAAACTTTGTGGGATTTTCTTTTATGGCTACTTTCCCACAAAATTTCTTGTTAAGAATGGCATTTTTTCTTGGGGAAAAAAGAAAGCATCAAAACCTAAAAAGCCCCCAAGCCTACAGGGCTTTGCCGGGAAGACATTTGACCTCCTTTAGTCCATGTGTTTCTATAAAGGGCCATTAATTAAGCTTCTTGTTTTCCAGAGTGCCCAGAAATTCCCTTTTGGGATTGGGAGATTTGTTGTGTTTGATGCTTTCCGAGGTCCAGCACTGGTCCTGGAGAGCTGTGTCACTTGGGAGGTGCCCTGGCAGATAACGTCAGGAGGACTTGGCTTTGGCGGGCTGATGCTGAGGTCGGGGGCTGCTCGCAAACCAGGACCTGTCAGATACGAGTTTCTATTTTAGGGAATTATCCTTTGCTTCCCCCCTCTCCTTTCCTGGTCCATCTAGTATTCATCTGCAGTCCCACTCCTTTCACTGTCTTTTCAGTCTTCCTCCCAGTTAATTGCCTTGGGAGATCATGCTAACTTTCCTTGATTGGGGCTGCCACCATTGCTTTCTCCTGATCTAGTATGCACGGACTCTGTTCTCCGCCTCTTCGGTTCCTGAAAGTCTGTGGACAGATTGCCTGTGCTTCAGAGAGAAGAGCCCAGGCACGGGAACACCGTTTCTGCAACAAGTGGTTGTGTCTCTGTGGACTGACTTTATCCTGAAGGCCACATTTTATTCTCAATATAGACATGCTGTCAGCAGCAGAACTTCCTCTGCTTACCTATCCAGAGCTTTTGGGCTTTCCTTCTGCCTCTGTCCCTCATGCACTTAATTTCTGTTTGTCTTCTCTGCATTCTTTTCTTTTGTGCTTCTTAAAAAAACAAGGAAAGATTAAAAAAACCCCTCCAAACTCTTCAGGTAACTCCGTAAGAAATACGGCAACGCTGATATTAATACCTGTTCTATCTGGGATAGGCTGTTAGTGCTAGAAATGATCTCTATTCTCCCCCAGTATTTTACAGATGAGCACTGAAAAGCGTCTTTATTCAGTTTGACTGTTGCTATTATGTGGCGAGGCATTCAATAAAAGTTGTGATTTATGAGATGTGTGTGGCCGTTGTTGTTTTTTGCTCTGTCATCTATCAGGGAGAGAAAAGCCAGGCCTGATAATTCTTGGCACATAGCTTTTTCAGTTAAGAATGTCAGCTGTCAGGCTGTCAAGAGAAGTTATTTCTCTGGGTTTTTTTTTTTAAATAGGCAGAGATCCTGCTTCTTACTGTGCTACGTTGATAAGGGAGAGCTTTCTGTATTGCTGAAAAAGTGCGTCCCATGGTAAGGCCCTTAGTGTATGCCCACTTAAACTTCCAGGGCTTTGTGTTTTCAATGTGTGACAGCACTTGATTGCTTAATATAAAAATGCATTCGGTTTCTTTTTTGCGGCTTTTATGTGGGTGTTTTTCCCCCTTTCTCTCTTACTGAATGGAATGGCTTTTTTTCCTCCCTTCTCTGTGACTAGGTATTTTAAAAGTGCTCTTTTGCAAAATATGTGCACATTAGATAATCTGGTGTTGCATAAAAGCTCTTTCATATTTTGGGGGCTTCATGCATGCATAAAGTAGACCTAATTGAAGACAGAGGCTGTTTGTCACAAATGTGATTATAAGAATGGGGGACAGAGGGGAAGAATTATGTTAAATGCCAGGGTGATGGTTGGTTTTTTTTCCCTCTTATTAGTTATTTGCAGAAATGTATCAAAAAGTCATTTTGATGCAGTGTACAATAGTATCACAAACTTGTGCTTTGCATCCTAAGTGCCTGGTTAGAGCACAGTTAGAAGCTGAAATCATTCCTCGATTAGTCCCTGGAGTCCTATATAAGTCTTTAACTCTCAGCATGTGGTCTGTGATTTAACAATGGATGAAGGATTGCTGAACTTGAGCTGAATGTATAACCTGAAATTTTCAAACCTGCAACCCCTTTGCTTTCTCCTCTCCCCTTCTTCCCGGAGAAGATCCATCAAAACCTTGCCACAGCTGGCAGCGTATATGCCTTCAGGGCAGAACTTTGGAGCTGGGAAGACTGGCAGGCTGCAGTTCATAAAAAATGGGTAGGAAAGCACTATCAAAAGGAGGCAAGAAAGGTGTCTGGCTGCCGTGGAGTCCTTGGGTGTTGCGTTAGGGCTGTAAGTCCTCATGGAGGACAGGAGGGGATTAGTCCCGTCTTACTGCCAGCTTCATGTGGTTGTGGGCGCAGCTTGCGATGACCTCCTTATTGTGATGATGTTAGTCTTTGTGTAAAAGGAATTTCCCGTGTATTAGTTCAGTCCAGAAGAGCTCAATTACCTACTTCTGTAACTTTAAAGATATGAGTCTGGGGAGGTGGGATGTAAACCTCTATAAAAGCATTTGTTGTTAGCCTGTGTGAACTATTTTGATGTGCGGCACTGTGTGCGTAGCTTATAGGTGCTCACATGGTTCATAGCTTATTTCTTACAAATGTTGGACTCTTTAGCCCTGTGGCTGGCTATGCAAATTGAGGCACGGAGCTTCTGGTCTTACGTTAAAATTTCCAGTGTAGTTACAGACCTTGCGATTCCTTGGGAGGAATAAAATCTCCCACTGCCCTGCAGATAGCCAGGCAGTGGCGTTCAGTTTGTGTGCAGTTCAGACTTCAAGCTGAGGTGGGTTTCTCCTGTGCCAAAAGCACATCTGCCTCTTGACAGGTCACCTGCTGGCAAGGGTGTTGCTGCCCTCCTCCCGGTACCGTATCCTCTGAATATCTCTTCTCCTGCGATAGGTTTTAAGCTCAAATTGCAGGAGCTAGCTTTAGAGGTCTTCAGCTCAATCCCCATGTATCAGGCAGGAGGCAGATGTTAATGGTGTTCAGATTTAACTGGAGTCGGACTACACAAGTGGCTGCTCATGGGAAGCTGTCCCAGCTTTTCATGTCCTGCCAGACCTGGAAATCCAGTCATCTCAGTGACATGGCCTTTTTATGTGAGATTTTTGGCAGTGTTGTAATGATCTATGTGCTTTCAAGTCTGTAGTATATTGAGCTGTGATAGTCTTTGATACTGGCGGAGTTCTTGTACTGGGGAGGACGAGGAAGGAGTGTATTTCCAGCCAATTGCTTAATTTCAGTAACGTAATTATTATTAGAGACCTGTTGGTATTATGGATTGTGTAAGAATGAGTCCCTTCATCATAGCAGGTGCTGCTCTGAGAGCACCTGTAGAGCACAGCACTGAGCCTTGGTGGAGAAGGGAGGACCCAGCAGCCCTTCTTCTTATCCTTCGGTAGGTAGGAGGCTAAGCTAGTGACTGAAATGCCGCAACTCCGTGATTTCTTTGAGCTCTGCAGGTCTTGCAGCCCTAGGGAGAAAAAGAAATGACAGGACTGTCAACATGACAACAATTTTCTTTTAATCCACTATCTATGCCAAATTTTGTGAGTGCTGGAACAAGGGAAGCCTCGCGTTTGAGAACAGAGAGAGGTGCAGTGCAAAAATCCCTCTGGTTTTGATGTCATGATTTGCAGGGAGTTCATTCTTGCTGAGCTTACAGAGAGGGGATGAGTGTGTCTCTGAAGGGAGCCCAGACCCCCTGGGTCAGGCTGGCTCAGAGCTGGAGGCATTGCCCGGTGCGATGTTCACATCGTTTGCTCACTTGGCCAGGAGGGAGCAGGGAATCTTTGTGAGCTCTGGTGCCGTTTACTGGTTCTGCCTCTTATCCTGGAGCCTCCGCTTCCATGTCATGCACTTCTTTTCCCCAAATCCTCACTTCAGAGAGGGAGCTGTGGTGGGGCCATCTTGAGGATCTGTGGTACCATGGTTGCAACCTGGGTAGTAGCGCAGAGCTTGGCAGCGTGTCTGCTGTGTGTGCTTGCCTCGCTGTGTCTGCTGGCGGGCTGAGGGGGAGCCTGAGCTTAACTACGTGTGCCCAAAGTTGGGCCAGGCTTTGTTCTCTCTTGCTTTTGCGAGCCCCCTGCGCTGCTGCAGGAGGCTGGCATGCTGTAATCCCAACCCAGGCACAGCCCCAGGCGGGAGGTGAGAAAGGAGCCGAGTGCTGGCCTCTTCTGGTGGACAAAAGTCCACCCGAACCCATCAAGGTCTCGTTAAACGCTGGGTGCTGAGTCACGCTGTGTGTTCTGCCATGCAAATGCCAATGTATAAACACATCCGTTTTCGCAGAATCTCTTGCCAAGTACTCGGGTTTACAATGTTAACAGCTTTAAATAAATTCTTCCTGGAGATAACTGATTTATTAGGCTCCTACCCTTCTGAAGGCAAAGCTAGTCACAATTAACAAACAAAGCAGCATGAGGCAGTTATCATTCTGGGTAATAAATCTTTCAGTGTTGGGTACCACTTGCTAATGGGCTTTGAAAGTACAACTATACGTCAGTCAAAGTGTGCCTTCAGCCTGGGCAGACGGTGTGTGTGCGTGTAATATAATAGCTATTAATGTGGCGCACTAATGATTTCCATTTGTGTGCCCGGGCGTGTGTTGGAGGTGGATGATGGGTTTGTGTTTGGCCAGAGGCAGCTGGTGTGGTGCGACCCCTCGCAGCCGTGCCGCCGTCCATCCTTGTTCTGGTGCCGGTGGACATGCTGGCAGCGCGGTGGGCTGTGCTTGTGTCTGCACGTCTTGGTCTCGGCGGGGTTTACGGGTGTAGAAACCAGTGATCTGTGTGCTTTACTGGTGGTAGCAGTAGTAGAAGGGCAGCCGTTGGTTTCCTTACCCTGAATAACGTAAGAAGAATGTTAGCTCCAGGGTTCAGCGTGCTGTGGAGAAATGAACCATTTTGATTCTGCTGCTGTCGTACAACAACAGCTACACAAAGTTGGAGGCAGATCAAGCTGTCCCTCATTTTTCTCTGGTTTTCCTTGGCAGCAGCTGGAGTTGGATCTCCTTATTTAATCCTGGAAAAAGGACCACTTTTTGCATCTAGTTCTTCAGGGCTTCGGGGCGGGCTGGCCGTGGGTGTGGGGAGGAGGTCTGGGCCCTGCCGAGGGGCAGCAGCAGGAGCTGCTAAGCCCACGGGAATGAAAGCCCGTCGCAGGCAGAGTTTGCTCCGGTGCCAGATGAGGCCGTTTAAGCACACTGGTGATACTGTGTTTGCCACCAGATGAGGTGTGGTTGGCACCTGAAAGCGCTGGGATCGTTGCAGGGTGGTCTTAGGAAAAAGCGTGTCTGGTCCTGCGGGAGCTGGGGCCCGGCTCTCGCTGCTGGTAGTTCACAGCACCAGCGGCCGGGCCCTGCTGCGCGGGATGACGGTGCTGACCGGCCTTGGGACAGAAGCACTGCAGGCGAGGTGGTTGCCATCTATTTGGTCTGCTGGCAGCTACAGAGCGGCTGCTCGGCGGTGCTGCGGGGGGACTCGGAGCCTGCAGAAGGAAACGGCTGTGCGCTGAGGGTGGAGGCAGGGGCAGCTCTGACTGCAGATACCCGCTCCTTCAGGGCGTAGCAATCGCTCTTGGTCCTTACTGGGTTTGTTTTGTTTTTACTGGTAATCCACCCCTACTCCTCTGCCGCTTCTCACCCTTACCTCCTCTCCTGCCCCCGTGTTTAAGGCTCGCTCCCCTTGCAGCCTGGCATCCTTCTCTGGCTCTCCGGTGTGATGGTACACGGCTGAGAAATGAGCCCTCCAAGTTTTGGTCGGTAGTTATTGTTGTTCCCTGATGGCGTCTTTGTTTGGATAAACAATTGGTCCAAGACCTGTTAGCATGGTTTCCAGCGTCGGGGAGATATTTCTTGCCGGGTTTGTAAAAATGATCTAAATGGATCCGACATCCTGGCTATAAAACATCTGTAACATTACACATTTAGTTATGTTACTAGAGACTTGAGTTCATTTTGATGGGTAGTATTTTATCTGCTACTTTTCCTCTTCTGAAAGCAAAGCTTTCTGTAGAGGAGGATTTATAGAAATATATTTCCAGCACAAAAAAAGTAATGCACATTAAGATGTTAGAGTAAAGGAGAAATAATGTCTTTTTTTGGAGACCTTGGCTGATTTATCCCCTGCTTGGTAGTTTGGTATGACCTTCCTAGCTAGGAATAATATTTTTTTATTCTTCCTTTAATAACAATAACATCAGTAACAATGTCTTGCACTATTCCAGCATCTTCAAATCAGACTTTCAGCGGGTTAGACATTTAATGAGTGAAGCCTCACGGGCTGCAGTGAGCTGTGGGGATATATTTTTTTGTTCTTCTTTTCGTGGAAATCAAGGCACATAGCACTCGATTGTGCAACGTACTCAACCTAATGAGGCTTCCACAAACGCTGCGAGTTAAAATGTACGCTTAAATGCTGAGCCCTGCAGTCTCCAGCTGAGTTTCTCCCAAGACTCTTTGATACATCAGCCCTATGGAGACTAAAATGACTTGCCCCGTGGTCAGTAAGTGAGTAAACATCACACAAGGGAGACAAGCTCTTGTAGCTGCGAGGTGCTGCCTTCCTTTGGAAAAAGTATGAATGTTTTCTCTTGTCTTGCTTCCACTCTTCATTCTCGATGCCGCTCCTCAGGGGCCCTTTTATTCTAGTCAAGGGTTATTTGATCTGCTTTAGAGCGACAACTATGTTGCTTTTATAATGGCTGGTGGGTTCCCTCCCTGGCAAGGGAAACATCTTTCTTTTGTGAGATGAAGGTGGGAGTACTGTAATTCTTGCAATTCACCAACCCATTTGTGTGGGGGGGTAAGAGGATAAAAGAAAATGCGGCATTTCAAAAAATTGTGAAAGCATTTCAACAGCAGTAATAGGCAAATCTGGACATTTTGCAAGATTTCAGTGGTCTCGCATCAGAGGAAAAGATCACCCTTGTGAAAAAGCCAAGCAGCGTGTTGCATAGACGTTAGCTTGACTCAGCAGACGAAGTAAAACTTGCTCATCAGTAACTGATTGCCATGTGCATCTATATTATGTAGATGAAATTAATCAAGGCTAAGGGTTAAAGTTTTCCATTTGTTCTTTTCAGAGAAATCATCTGGAGTATGTTGGGAGGGAGGTAAATTGCTTTACACATTTCTTTTCCCTTTCTGTGAATTTTTCTTGTTTTAGCAGAACATTATCTAGAATCTTAACAGAGAGCTCTCATCACTGATTTGGCTGGGTTATCAGGAAAAATTAGTTGATACTAACTTAGAAGTATTTAAATTATGTCTGCTTTCTGCACTGTAGAGGCAATAAACTTTTTTTTTGGAGTGACCTTAGTGTTTGGAGCTGGAAGAATTTATAAACTCCTACAGAATGCGTACTTTTCCTAGTCTCAAACAGTTTAACAAAATTCAATCTAGTTGGATTTTGTTAAATGCTGTGTTAAACCTCCAAATACGTTTCTTCATTCTCCTTTTTGGAAATGCATGCTTAAAGAAAGGTTCATTGGCAGCACCATAAAAGCCCTTCTGGCTGTAGAACCACGTGCTTTTGGGCGTATTGACAGAGCAAGCTGCTTGCATGCTAAAAGGTACGGCTGGCTGAGGAGTGCAACCGCCTGTGCGTGCTCTCCGAACTTTGGAGGTGAGTGTGGAGCAGACAGAGAAGGAAATGTGATGGTTTTTGCCCATAGGGTGAGACACGTCCCCTGCAAATCGGTGCCTTGCCCCGTGGCAGTTTGTACAGCAGCAGTGCCCACCCATGGGAGGGGTCCAGGCAGGGTCTGTGCTCTGGCTCCCGGGTGACAGCCGTGATGTGGCACTGGGACTCCATGGGCTTGTTAGTAGTCACCTGGTTAGCAGGCAGCAGCTCTTGGTTGAACACGGCTCTGTCTGAGCTTCCACAAGCCGTTTGGCTTGAGGTTGGCCGATGGGAACGTCTGCCCTTCTGCCTGCAGCACCTGGGAGCTGGCGATGCTTCGGGCACAACCGCAGCTGTATGCAAAAACGGCAGCAATTGAAGGCCCTTACTCGATTTTTACCTACTGGTTCTGCTCTAACACCTTTATAGATTTTAATTGGGTTGATATGACTCAAATCACAAAAAAACCCATGTGAAGGCTCTTGAATGAGCGTTTTGAGTCAATGGGAGCTGCAGGACCTGGAAAAATTAGGCCACTTAAGTGCCACAGTATGGATTTTGGCATCCAACCCCAGGCACACAGCTTTTGGAGTTGTTGGCCTTTGTGAGCAGCTGTCCTTGGGGCAGACCCTCAGCTGCTCTTAGCTGTGGAAGCCCCACAGCGATCTCTGCTTTCCGCAGATCTGCACGGGGGAGGCAGCCTGCCCGTCGGCAGAGGAAAGTGCTGCTCATTGCCATACCTCACATCCATGCAGCGTCTGCCTCGCTGCACGCCCTCCTGCGTTTGGGAAAGCAGGGGCGGCTGGTGGCCTCCTCCTTATCAGTCCAGATTAAAAACCGAGGGCTTTGGGTATGCTGTGGGAAGTTTCTTAGCTCGGTTTCCCACTTTAACCCACTCTAGTCCACCCTGCTTCACCTGTAGAGCTGTACTCCAGATCGACCTTGAACATGCCCTTGTAAACATGTTCCTTCACAATTGTGTGTCCTGTTGGAGGACACAAGTTTTCTGGTTGTATTTTGGCTATGGCACATGCTGTTTCTTTCCAGAAGACAGTATAATATAAATAGAGGAACTGATGAACGTTGTAATGGCCAGTTAATGCTGTGTTCCCATTGAATATTGCTGCCGTGTCTTTGGATGTGAGGTCCCTGGGCAGAACGCCATCTCTCTCTCTCTTTCCCCCTCCCTTTTCCTGGGCAAGGTGAAGTTTTGCCAGTAGCCTGTAGATTTAGGAGCAGAGTCTTAATTGCTTCCCACTGGGCCCTTTGTCCCTGCATTACACGGGCATTGCAAAAATCCCGCCCCTAGAACATAGACACATCGGGCAGGGATCTCCACTTGTGGTCCTGAGAGGTATTTCTTTAAAAAATAATTATCTTCATTTAAACGTATTAACGCGGTTTTTAACCACTGCTGAACAGTAATCAGGCAGGCATGTTAGAGAAGTTGTCTGCACTCAGTGAATATTTAGAGTTACCTTCCTTAACCATAGCATGTGTGAGAAGCTAAAGCAGCCAGGGGGATTTAAATAGATTTTTTTTTTTTTTTCTCTGCTCCCCCTTCCTGCCTCTGTACCTTGTTTCTGTAACCCATAAAAGAGTTAACTAGAGCACAGGAGAAGGGAGCAGCCCTAAGGGATATGATATAACTGGTTATAGTGAGGCTGTGGGGCTATGATCTATTCCTGTTCTCTGGAGGGTGTGAAGTCTGGCTCTGGTGAATTTTACTGTAGCTTTTGATATGAAGCTTGAAGCCAGATTTTGCTCAAAAAAAAATATAAAAAATGCTGAGCTCTCACAGCTGGATCTAATTTTCAGGAGATTGGATCTCCCATGAAGGGAGCTCTTCGTGGTGGTGCCTGTACAGGCGTTGCCGTGCCGGGAGAGCAGGAGGGGGGTTTGCAGGGTGCCAGGGATGCTCCTGCCCTGACAGCAAGCTCTTCTTCTGGGGAGGGCCTCTTCCTGGGGGGCGGCTGTGGCCCGTGCTGGGAGGGAATAAGGGGCTGGTCCTCCCAGGGGGCAAACAAGAGAGTTAAATGTGGTGGTTGTAGTCAGGAAGATGACCAGGAAGTTCTCTGCTGGACCCAGGCCAGGCTGGCTTGTGAAACTCCAGGGATGGCTTTGGCGATTGCTGCCAATTCAATCTGTCACATAAACATCATTTTGTGTGTTCTGCCTCCTGCTGATGCCATAGTCATCGAGGGAGAAAAGGAAAACACCAGCCAAACCCTGACCCTCCCAAAGTTAACAGCAAAACCAAAGACAGCCAAAACCGAGGAATACAGCAGGGACTAAGTTAACAGTTTCGTTTATGAATGGGTTGGGAGAATACAATCCATCTGTATTTTCCGCAGAAATCAAGGGAACTGATTTACCCCGCTGGGAATCTGTGCCGCTTGTTTGGATTAAAGAGCTCTTTCAGTCCTGCGTACCTTCCTCTAGCTTGAGTTGCGTCTCACAGGATGACATGAGCTTACTCAGGGGTCAGGCACAAGGTATTTGCACCGTTTAAGTTGTGCTGAAATCCTCTTTTGAATACTTAGGCGTGTTGTACGTGGCACATAAAGCCGTGCTGCCTTTGCACAGGACTGAGTTCCTCTTGCTGTTCTGGAGCTGGAGAGCCTGATGGTTGCTGGCCGATGGTACGCAAAAGATGCCCGTGGTTTGTCAGCCGGGCAGTAAAGCTGGGGAAGGGGATGGCTCCAGGGGCTCCTCTTCCTTGGTGAAGGGAGAAAGGTTGGCAGCTTGCGGTAAATGCTGCCTTTTTCATCCTGGGCTTTGCATCATGTTTCAGTTTGTTTTTTAATAGCTTTTTGGAACTTGCTGTGAGGATCCTGGAGGCAAAAAAACCCAAAACCAAACCCCCAAAACAACAAAAAAACCTGGAGAATTCTTGCTTATGGTTTGTGCTTTGCCAAAGAAGCCTGGCAATTTAGTTAACAAGATCACTTCCCCTATTACATGAGTTATTGTTGGTTTTAATTAGAGGTAATGCTGTAGTTTGAATGTACAACACAATGGGGTTTAAAATGCAGTTCAGCATATATACCAAAGATGATTTTTCCAATTATAAACCTATTTAGAAGGCGGATACATTAGGAATGATGAAATGTGAAACTGCAGATTAGGTGAGCAAGCTGGAATATGCATGCACCCACGGATACATGTTATCATACAAGAAAGAGGAAAGCGCTCTGGAAAACAGTTATATATGCGTAATTAGTTTAATCTGAAATTAATGCTAATTTCAGCAATTTGCGATGCAGATTCACTATTAATACTCTAGTCCACTTCCACCGTATTGAGAAGTTGAGGATGCAGAGCCTTAATGAATTCCAGACAGGCGCGCACGGAGCTGAGCTCAGGCACCGGTTTGCAGGGGTTTCTCTGAGCCTCCTGCCGTGGATTGGCTTCGGCGCCCGGCGCTGCCTCTCGCTTTTGGAGAGCTGCTCGTTTAACAAGTAGTCCTGTTGCAAGGAAAGATGCGGCATGCAGAATATCTCGGCGTTTCTGACTCTGCTGCCATCTACGTTTGCCTGGGTCATTTTTAACTGCACCTTTGGATAGCCCGTTTCAGAGCACGTGTGTTTCATTTGCAACAAGACCTGCCAGCGATACGCGCGGTCTCTTCTGTGCTACCTGGATGCAAGTGCTCGTCATCCCTGCCTCCCACGCCAGGGGCTCTTCGTTAAAACTGGGAGGAACAGCAAAACAAAAACAAAAAAAAAAAAAGGGAAAAAAAAATCTATATAAAGAACGGTAGGGAAGTGACACTTGAAGCCATTATCCTGAAGTGAAATATGTAACTCCTGTGTTAAGCACAGACTGGGCCTTGGCTCATCTGGAAAGAGTGGCTACTTGTTGCTTGAGATTTTGAAATTGTGGGAATTCTGCAAAATACTTCATCAGCTTAAAATCCCTTTTATTCATTTTTGATAGTCGTGATAATAAGACAGTTTTTGGGGGGTGGAACCTATAAAAACTAAGAGCAGAGCTGGTATGTGAGGATGTGAGGATATTAGTGGATGCGTAACTGGAAGCTCTGACTCTGCAGAACTGCGGTTCCTGCCCTTCACCGGAGTCGGCTGGTTTTAGGTCACATAGTGGGACAGGATTTTTGTTTCCAGAGACTGTATCTTCAGCATGTTGTTTCGAGAAGGTTTACCCAATATGCCCCAAACCAATCCAATTACAACCTCAACCTTGCAAAAAAAATGGCATAAAATCAGAAGACTTGTCTTCCCAGAGCAGGGTGGGTTTTTTTCCTGCTTCTGCACCACCTGAACTGTTTGCTCAGTTTCAGAACACAAAGGTGAATGTATGTTTCAAAAGCCAAGCCAAGAAAGGGACTGTAACCTTGAATGACTCTTCGCTGTAGCAGTCACATGCGTTTTGATTAACTGCAACACCAACACAGTATACAAACAAAGCAATTCTGCAGGTACTTACAATTAACGGACTTTATAACCAGCGTTAGTTCTAACCTCTCCCCTCTTGAATCCTTCTGCAGCGAGAGAGAGACACCTTCAGTATAGAAAAGCTCCAAAACCATTTAATATCTACATTTTTGCAGAGCCCTGCAGTAGCGAATGATAGATATATTATACTGCAAATTAAAACCAAAGGTACAAAGCTGGAAGTATTGTGGTTTCTGAGTGACCTAGACCTCTTGGAGTCATTCATAAAACGTGGCTTTGTGATTGATTCACACAAATCACTTCCTGTTGCCCAAACGCTGCCGTTCCCACCCCAGGCGAAGGGCAGACAGAGCCACTGCCTGAGGGACCCAACCCCGAACCGCTCCTGGTGAACCCCTCTTGCTCTTTGTGGGGGGGCCCCGCTGTAAGCAGCCTCCACAAAACAAATTCTAAAGTTACTCACCGGAAAAGATAAAGATCCTCAGTGACTTTCACTGGAGGGACTTCAGGCTGGGAACTCATAGCTTTTGGGCTTTTTGTTAAATTTTTTTGGTTTTTTTTTTTTTTTTTAAATAATGAGTGTTTTTCTTAGATGTATACATATTCTTTAAAATTTTAGGGTGGTTTGTTGTTAAAGAAAAGCTGATTTATTTTCTGAGCCAAATGAGAAATTTGTATTTAAAAAAACCTTTAATTTTTAAAAGAGGTGATGGTAGAGAATGTCACATCAGATGGTAAGAACATCACTCACCAGGAGGAACCAGAAGGCCGTTGGTGCCCTGCCTCTGACTGCAGTCAGCTGGGGGTTGTTAGTGAGAAAGAAGAGGTCTCCTCGTGTGCCACCACAGCCTTTGGTAGTGAGAGTTTGGGGGACTTTCTGGTTAATGTCAGTTTTCTCAGAACTCGTGTGTGAGTGTACCTGGTCCTGGCAATTTGATGGGCTTTAGCATCTCTTTCATTGGTGATTCAGTGGCTGATTTACACAGAAGGTGTCCCTGGTGTAGTAAAATCCCGGAGCTAGTGAATACTTTTTTGTGTGTGTCTCTTTGGGATGCTCTGTAGCTTGGCTAACACGCTTGCAAACCTCTGGCCATTAGCCATTCGGCTAACTGCTTGTGCTCTGTGGCTCCCTGGGTCCCGGGCACAGCTCTGCTCCGCTCCATGGCAGCCCCATGCAGAGCAGGACCACGGCGCTCCGTGGTTTTCACCCTGATGAAGCCCTGCCTCGGAACTCGTCCGTTTGGCTGAGGAGGGAGGATTTGCAGGTTAGAGCAGGAGTTGGAGGCTTTGCTTCCAGCTGGTCCAAATCCCGCTGCACTTATCTAATAGTTGGAAATTGGTAAGGCTGTACCAGCACAGACAAGTCAACTGCGTACAGCAGCTTACCTGGCCTTCGTGTTTGAGAAAAGCTGCCGTTGGTGCTGGAAGCACCCGTTTCTCTCTCCTCTGCTGGGGCTCTCCTACGCACCCCGGGCTAAACCCGAGCCAAGCCCATCATGGCACCGGGATGAGCGGGCTTTGTTCGTGCATCCCTATCAGGCACATCCAGATCTTACAGGGAAAAGGCTGTTTCCCAAACCCGTGCGTGTCTCGTCTCCAGGGCGGCTGGGCATCTCCATCGTGTGGATGGGGTGAGAAGGGGACTCCAGGGTGAGCCCGTGGCCAGTTGGGCGTACGTTGGTACCTCATGCTGTGGGTGGAAGAAGGCAACGAAATCTCCTGTCAAGGCACGCCAGGCTAGGAGGAATTGCTAAGGCTACACATTGCTTCTGTTCTTTTGCTGAGGGCAATATGTATAACAAAGCGATTGAACCGTCTCTTCAGGAAAACGCAGATTGTAAAAGCGGACTTAATTTTGTGCTTCACTTTTGTACCAAAGAGCTGATTTCTGAAACCATTTCCCAGCTCGCTACACATCTCTAGGCATTAAAATGTTGTGAATTTGCTTGTCATTACCAATATTTTCTTTGACTGAAGCTATTGGAACAACGTAGTAGTCTCTCTTTTTTTTTTTTCTTTAACCTTCAATCTTGCTTCTAAAAGAAGCAGGTCTCTTTTTCTTTCTTTCTTGGCCAAATATAAAAATGATGATAATTTCAAATATTGCTTTAGAATAATTGCTTTCCTCTCTCTTTTGTATGACAACAGAAGCTTGGCCTGATCTTAAATCAGATGCTGGCAGGCAGAGGGCTCTTGACAGCCCTGCAAAATCCTTTAGTTACAAGTCGGCTTTAGCCAATTCTTTATTTGTAAATGACAATTTTCTACAGAAAAATATATGCTTGGGCTTCAATTTCGGAGTCCTAGATTGCAGCCAGGAAAAAATAATTGAATTTTTACGCTAGTGTTTTTTTTTTCTCTTTTCTTCCTAACTTAAAAAAAAACCGAAATAAAGTGAAGCTCTGTAAAGCATGGTCAGGGGCCGATTGAGGGAAATATCTACCCTGGTTAATTTGAATGGCAGTGGAGACGGGAGTGATGTTTAATTTGTTCTGTGCTGAGAGAATTTGGGGCTACTCCAAGCTTTTTGTTCGGTGGCCCAGGCTTTGCGCTTGTCCCCGTCACTCCGCTCCCGTAGCATAGCCCAGCCGGGCAGGGGATGGTTTGGGGGACAGCATCGCTCTTGGGGGAGTCTGATGTGTGGGATGGGGTCTGATGGCACTGGGACAGAGCCGTGTAGGAGCCACAGGGTGGCCGTTGTGCCGCAGGAGCCTGGTGGCCCTCCAGGTAGCCCCTGGTGGCCCTCCAGGTAGCCCCTGGTGGCCCAGGTACTGGGCTGTACCTTGCGACCTTTAGTAGCTATTGTAAAATGTATCCTCTCTTTAGTGAAAACATAAAAAAGTGAGAAAAGTGCAGGCTCTGCGCTGAGCAGCTGCGGCAGTTGTGTCTCCAGCCGACTGCCCGGTGTTGTTCCCGTTGCATTTGCCGGCCGTTGTTTAACCCAGCAAGTCCAAGCTCTGGAGTTATGGGACACTTTCTCTCTCTAGCTGCTCTAAGTTGTCCGCTTCATCCAGTTTCTGTCATACAGGAAACAAACTCAAGCATTTTAATGAATGAATTTCTTATTGATGTGTTTGTTGGTTTCTTAGTTAACATGCAATGTTGCCTTCAAAACACCTCTATATGGTGGGGTGGGCTGCTAATTAGTTGTTGTCTCCAGCGGTAAGGGCATTGCCTGCTGTAAGCTGGGGTGTTTCCCCTCTGCTCAGGCATAGGGGATGATGCCCCCCACTCCGGAACGTGCTGACAGCATCGTCCTGCATCACCTGTGGTTTAAGCTGGCCCACAAGGCCCAGGTGGTTTGGGATCAGCCCACCAAAGACATCGCCCTCCCCGTCACCACTGAGGTTTGGGTCCCTGGGCTGGACCCTGCCCGTCTCGCGAGTTATGGATAAGGGGTTATCTGATAGCGTGTTCTCTGTAGGGAGTCCAGCGTCGTCCTGTCACCTTGTATGGATCAAACCTGGGGGGCGTGTGGGTCAGGAAGAAGAGCTGGGTGCTGAGTTGGGGTCTTTGGGAACACCGAGGGCAGGAGGGCTTTCTGAAGGGCCTGATCCAGCCCCAGATGGACGGTGATACTGTGAGCAATGCAGCCGAAACCTGGTTTGTGGCAGCTGGAGGCTGCATTGGTAGCTCTTGCTGTCTTTTTGTCATTTGATTATTTTTAAAGTAACTGTGCAAATTCCTTTTAAACTGATCCATGGAACCTTAATAGCACATCGCTTTGATTTGATGTAATTACCTTTTGTCTGCCAAAGAGCATGCACTCTTGTCTTTAGGAAAAAAAGGGGGGAAAATGGCACGTCTTTTTGAGACAGGAGCTATGAGGATATGACACTTGGACTCCTCTTTCACTTATATTTGCATTGAGACGCACAATAAAAATCATTTATTAAAAAAAAATATCCGGGGGCTAGAGTTGTTATTGAGTGCCTTTACTCAGCCATTTCTCAAATAAAAACAAAACCAGACAAAGAAAAAAAGAAGTATCTAATCAAATAGAATCTGAATTGCTTTTGTAAAGAAATATTCTCATTAACTGGGTTAGGGATGGCATCTGAAGAATATTTCTTTTTTCCACATACCGTTTGAAATAATCTGGTTAAACCGTATGCTTGTCTTGTAATTTCTTACAGATGGTCACAAGAACAAAGAAAATATTTGTAGGTGGATTATCGGCTAATACAGTAGTGGAAGACGTAAAGCAATACTTTGAACAGTTTGGCAAGGTAAGTTCCTGCCCAAGTGAGCACTACATATTTTGAATTCCTCTTTTTTTTTTTTTTTCCTTTCTTTTTAAAGTGTGTTTTGAAAAACAAAAGTGCAATGAGGCCTGTGTTCAAAGGAGGGCCACATTTTTTGCCTTTCTGTGTAATTTCTCGAAGCCTCTGGAACCGTTTCTGGAATTCCTGTTCTGTTTGTTGCATGTGTATGTGTACAACATTGCCAACACTGTTTACCTTCGTTACAGAAAAAAGAATCATTGAGAGGTGAATTTGTGTATGTTCAGGAAGAATTTGACCCTTAGCTGAATGCTTACACAGTTGTCTACTCCATAAAATCAGCCTTCTGTTTACCCCTGATTGCAGTGGCGAAAGGAGCAGATAGATGTATTTGAGAGAGCTCATTAAGCTGGGAAAATGCCTGAAGGAACCACGTGAATAACGAGAGTAGTATGGAAGTCACTGGAATATCTATTTAATTTCTTATTAAAAAAAATCCTTATGCAAGTTCCTTTGGAAATATATGTAGAATCCTGACATAATTTAAAAAAAAGAAAAAAGAAAAAAGTTTATGTAAGGAAGGAAACCTTAGCCTTGCCAGCATAGTCTTTTCAGTGATGGAACAGCTCAAACCCCATGGTCCAGGCCCTGGCTGGAGCTTAGTGCCACCGACTCCCATGAAGCTTCCTGGATCCCCAAAGTTTCTGCATGAGTGGTCAGAAGTCCGAAGAGCAGAGCTGCCTGCTTTGAGAGCAGTTCATGGTACCACCTTCCATGGACGCCCCACTGCCTGCGGGGCTCCATACAGCTCGATTCCTGTCCTTCGGAGTGCATCAGTGGATGATTTAGATGCACGATTGCATGAGGACACAGCAGGATGTCCCAAAGCGAAGCAGCTCCCATTTCTTGTAGTTAGTTTATGTTACTTTCATCTTCCCTGAAAAGCCTTGGCCAGGCAGTGTTTTGTTGAGGGCTGAGGAGGGGAGTTTATAAATTGTTCCTGTGCTGGATTGATAGTTGTTTTGCGAACCATTCATTTTATTTTCAATAATAATCTTCGATTCCGGCAGGATGTTTACAGCCTGCTGAGCCTTTTATTAAAGGATTACATGAGCTTTTGGATGTTTCTTCTGTAGTTACTTCTAATTGCAGAACTCCTCTAACCTGTATTTTTGAAGTTAATAATAGTTTCAATATAAGTGCTTTGCATATTGTCTGGATGCTGGCTTAATATAGTCTTTTTAATTTCACCATCTGGTAGTTTCATGCTTGCAATTTTACAGTCCCTGAGAACGCAGACAACCAGGCTGCATATTTTTCAGTAGTGACTAGTGATTCGGGACGCTTCAGTTCCTGCTTCTGTGCTCTGCCTTTCTTGAGACAGCTTAAAAGAGGTCTGGCTTTCCGAAGGCAATACTTCTGGAAAATCAAATATTTTTTTTCCAAGTGTCTTAATTGGAAGGATAAGAAAATTAAGGCACTGAAAACAATTACACAAGTTGTGATAAAGGCTGGAAGCCATTCCTCTGGCAGTAGAGCTAGGGTATGTCCTGCTGAGAATGCGTGGTCCTGTCGTTAGAGCTCAGCTTCTGTAGGACTTGGGCTCATAGGGCTTGGTGATCTTTTCCAGTTGCTTCCCTGTTCTAGCTTGTGGAAAGGAGATGAGTTTGGTGAAGTTGGTGGTGTTTTGGAGGAGAGCCTTCTTGACTGTGTCACCGTGACTCAACCTGCGTGCTGGCGTTCCAGGTCTCTCCACTGCACTTTGCTGTTTATCATCTGGAACAGTTTGGTCTGTGGGGTGTTTTGAGGTGACGCTCCCCAGGGCTCTGGTTGTGAGAAGGCACAGAGCTACTTAATGACTCTAGGAAATGGGGACTTGTGGTCCAGCTAAATTAGAAGACTCATTAATACACTGCAGTGGGTGGGATGCTGCACTCAGATACAATGACCCAGGATTGGCCCTGTGCGATCTTGTAGGAGCTGCTTCCTTCTCCTCCTCCATTCTGCATCCCTCCTCTCCTTGACTTGCTTGCTCAGGTTGCGTGCTCTTTGGGGCAGGGACTGGTGGCACGTCTGTGCGCTGCTCAGAACACAGGCCTCGCTCTCCAGTTGAGCCATTACAATGCAAACAATGCATCATGATCGATTGGCAAGGTTTGTATTTGCTTAGCGCTTTCTTAAAATAAAGAAAATTGCATTGCATAATTAATGTGTAGAGGAGCCGCCCATATTTGATAAGAGCATCTCAGGTGACTTGCTCTTTGAAATGCTGAGCTTATTTATTGGTGTGAAAAAAATTGCTTACCTACTGCTGTGATTCTTGAAATCCTGTTTGTACTTGCTGCAGAGAAGAGCTTTGCAACCGGGGGAGGTTGTTTTGGTAACTGGAGGTAGCTCTCAAAATACATGACGTGGTTAGAACACCTACCAACTTTGGGGCCAGGTGGACTCGCTCATTGACCCGCAGTTGGCAGCAAAGGGCCTAAAGTGTTGAATTTGAAACTGCAGCTTTTTGAAAAGTAAACACTGCAACCTTTTTCTCCAATAAAAAGATGACTGCTTTAATAAAGCCTCTTCCTGACTTCACCAGTGGAAATGCCTGCCCGTTAGAGCACCAAAATACGGGGTAACGATAACTCCTGAGACTTAGATCATGAAATTTCTCATAGTGATTATTTTTTCTTTCTATAAAGCCGGGGATCTGTAAGAGCCCTGGCTTTCATTTTAGGAAGATGGGCATCCCTGGCTGCTGTAAGCTGTGGAGGAAGACTTGGAAAAATTACCTGAGTGAAGCCAAAAGGTTTAACAGAACGAGCATGAAGCAGTGTAATTAACAGCCTCGTGATTGCTGAATGCTTACAGCTGGTGATGCTCTGCCTGCACACGTACAGTTGTTGTGGGGCTCCCCAGAGAGGCTTGGTGGGGGTCTGGGTGATGGGGAGGGAGGTCTGGGTGCCCGGGAGAGGGCTGGCTGCGGGGCCCAGCACTGGGAGTGCAGAGGGCAGGGAGTGGGGCCAAGGAGGCTGGCAGCCGATGGGAGATACATCTGGGTGAGAGTTTGGGGTCGAGGCTTCTCCTTCCAGTGATTTCAGGGAGCGAGATCCACAAGAAGACACGAGGGGGATAATCTGGGAAAGTGAAACACCAAACTAAGCCATAACCACTTACAATCAGAAGAAAAAAATTTAAAAAAATCCATTGTCTTACTACCTAATCCTGATAGTCTAATTAAGTTGTTTCTGTGATCCTCTGTTGTTTCAGCCAAAGATGTTTCAAACATTCTTGCAAACAAAATAAATTCACCAGCCATGTTAACCCATCCAGGGTCTGCAGCACTGATGTGTGAAAAGCTGGCTGTTGAGACCAAGTTTTAAAAGAACTTAAATGAGAAAGTGTTAGAAGTGCAGAGGTCCAAAGGGAAGAACTTTCCTCCCCACGTGTTCCTCCCTCTGGAGAGGCCACCAGTGCCTGAGCCATCAGCTGGGCTGTGCCCGAGGACGTACCTGTTTTACAGCTTTCTGAAAGCGTGAGCAAACGGCGCTGTCCGAGATCAAGACGTGTTGGAGCATTTAAGGCTTCTGGTATCATTTTAAAAAGGAAAAAAAAGCAACAGCCTCTTAAAGCCTCCCCCGGAGGACTGTGACGAGCAGCAGAAAGCCCCCGAACTCTCATGAATTGCACTTCTCTCAGGACGTGCGTGTTCTGCACCTTTTAAGCTGCAAGCGGCTGATGATAAGGGACTTCTTAGGGTTTGTTTTTTACTAGGTAATGCTCCCTTCATAGAGCTCCTGTGAAAGTAGTGTAGTCCTTATTTTGCGAGTTGCAATTATACTTCACATGGCGAACTGTGTAATTAGTTTGGAAGACTTATGCCTAGTCATTGGTTTATCCTAATCGGCTTTGGCTTTTCCCAACAACAAAGTGAGCTTATTTTCCTAAGCTGAAACAACTCTGCTCCTTTTGTTCCTCTCTTTTATTGTCTCATTCCTTTCATTCTGTTTTACTGCCAAAGTTTTGTTTCATTAGGCCTACAAGTCATTTCCAATCCAGTGGGCTGCTACAATAAGGCCTTTATGGCTCAGCTGCCCTGGTTCCCATGTCCCTTCTGGTCTGGAGCCAGGACTTGCTGTTTGACATGGGATTTTAACCCTCTCGGTGCCCTGCTGCCCCCGCGCGTTGAGGCCACCCCGCTGGGTGCGAGCCAGGCCCGAGGTGTGGGTTGGAGGCACTCAAACGGTTGCGTGAGCTCATTAATTGATACGTTAACATGGTTGGGCTCCAGGTATGCTTTTTTGACCCAATTATTGAAACAGAATTCTGTGTAAAAAATCTTCTCACTGAATACTGTAATCAGTCTTGGTGGGAACAGCCCTTTGACTGCAAAGGCTGCTGTGTCCTTCCCGCCCGACTCCAGCGGGACGGGAGCAGAGGGATGGAAAAGGTACGTTCCAGGTGTCTTCAGCGATTGGATCAGCCCATACATGACTGTTCCTGGAGAAAAATCATGTTTTCTTGTGTGGGAGAGAATACATGTAAACTTATACTTTTTTTTGAAAAAGAATGGTGGCTTTTAAAGGAGATGTGTGAAATAGCTTTGTGGACAAACAGTATTTTTGCATATTGTTATTTCAAACTGCTAGAAAAGCAGTGCTGGTGTCATGGCCCAGCTGTTTTACTTTTGAAAATCATGATTGGCTCTACATTTTTTCTTTTATAGCAATCCTAAAATGAGTTTTGGGGAAGAGGGCTATGGCATTTGCTTTTTGTTTTAAACTTTCAGATGAAATTGGAACAGACCAATGTGCATTAATTTCGTTTTCTGTTCTGGCTTGCCACGAGGTCCCTCAGACAAATTGTAGGCATGTTTCAACTTTGCTTGGAATATGTTGTTTCCTCAGGAATGGCTTTTAAGATTTGGAAATTTTGAAACAAGACAGGGTTTCTGAATTACCTCTCTGGATCCGAAGCGTTTTGTACAGTCACTTGTTATTTCCTGTGAGACGCAAAACAGACCAGTGGAATAATAATATCTAGCTTCTGATGTTTGGTTTTTTTTTTTTTCTGGGAAACTGTTGAGCTTTTGAAAAGTTGTGATTTTCTCATCTCTTTCTTCG
Organism: Rissa tridactyla; assembly: GCF_028500815.1. Lineage (NCBI taxonomy): Eukaryota > Metazoa > Chordata > Aves > Charadriiformes > Laridae > Rissa > Rissa tridactyla. Next base: position 48,903,297 of record NC_071472.1, read on the forward strand.
GTGGCCGTGACTTAGTGTGAGAGGAGAGCGAGCTGCCAGGCCCCGTCTCTGCCCTGGCCCGTAGCGGAACAGGGGCGCTCTCCTGCGAGGGCATGGCCGCCAAGGCCGCGGGCAGCAAGACGTGAGAATGAGAATCTCCTCCTTTGGTTGCACAACGTCACGCACTGTAACACGGGCACCAATGCAAATAATGACCAGTTTAACCTTTGAAAAAAGAAAAATAATCTTTTGTAATAAAAGTCCCTCTGCTCCCTCCAAGTGTGGTGGGAGGGGGAGAGGGAAGGAGGTGTGATCCACAACGTGGATTTCAGCCCGATCGGGCGCTTTACATAACTTGCTTCCTACGTGCTTTTCTCGCTGGCAGCTGTGAAAATATAAATAGAGGAAACAGCAGAGAAAACCCCTCCTCGTTTGGCAAGACTGTCTGGGTGTGAACGAGTTAATGCGCTGATGTAGTATTAAGCACTCCAGTGGTTTACTTTTCCCGGAGACCTTGAGTATGGCCTCTGAAGATGTTATTACAATAGAGTCGTTAGCATGAGAAAAGGTGCTTTTCTCCCCACGGGTCCATTTTGGGGGGCTTTGGAAGTCTGTGTGGAGCTGGGGCTAAGGGCAGAGTCGGGAGGTGCAAGGAATTTTGCTTGTATGAAAGTGAAAGCTTAGTTAATTTAGACTTGGCATACAGTTTGAATTGTATTGTTACATCTGTTGGACATTGATCTGTAGATTTAATGGTCAATAGGATACATGGAGTATTTGCTTTGCAGAAAAGTAATTTTTCGGTTTGACAAGTTGATAGCCTTTCACATTTTTCAGCTGTGTTTTCACTGTACTCCCAGATTCAATATTTGTGAATTGGTTACGTTTTATGAAATGAAGGGACAGATTTGGACTCTTATTTACATTCTAGTCTGTAATAGCTGGAGTTCTGGAAACATTTGTAATATGCAGTAAAACAGAGAACGTGTTGGCATTTTTCTAAGTGCTGCTACCCTCACTGTCCCCTTCCAAAGCGATTCGGAGCTCTAGACCTGCTGTGGGAGAGCGCGTAGCTCGTGGTATTCTTCTTTCTGAGTTACCTGGGGGTACCTCAGGAGAAGCTGCTTAACTTGAGTCATTGCACCTCCTTAAAACAGAACGAGCAATAGACAAATAACGTCATTGTTGGCAGCTTCTGGGAAGTTTGGGACAATGAAAAACACAGTTTGCGGGGGCTACTCCGTTACAGTAACACGGAACAGCATTCAGCCTTGTTCCCGCTGCTGCCTCTGCCCTTTACTTGTGCTTTTCCCAGTATTTCTGGATTTCCATGTTTGAATGTCCGTAATATTCCAAAGGATAATGAATGTTCCTTTAAATTTTTGCTTTGGCATGTGACAAAAGGATCTGGGATATAGTGGTCCCTCATGGCGTAAAGCACTTTTTCTTATTTCTCCCTCCCACGCATGCCCTTTTTTTTTTTTTTTTAAACAAACTGACAAACTTGATCGTTGCTTAAAAAGAAGTCGGTGTTTTCATTCTGCTGATGAAAAGTTGTACACAGGAAGTCAGTTTATAGGTGGTCTGTAATAAGACATATGTTTTGTGGAAGTGGTTTTGTTATAAATTAGATGTTGTTTTCTACCTGGATTTTATGAAAAGAGGAAATGTTAAGGCAGGATTTGCGGGCAAGAGGGCTGTATCAGAGCTCAGCAGAAGTTTGAAGTACAATTTTATTTCCTTTTCTAGTCCGGTTAAACGAAATGGCAAGGAAGCTTTAGTGCTGTAGCGCTGTGGCCTGTGTGAGATCAGGTAACTGTGGTGGCGAGTGGGGGCCCCCAGTGTCTGTCCCCTGCTTCCCGCTGTGACACCCATTTACTGCTTTATCTCGGCTTACGTTTCCTTGCCTTTCTTTCTTAGTAACCTCTGAAGGGCGTGGGAAATGTAAATATGCCAACACTGATGTCACTCGCGGCCTCCATGGATGCAGACTGAAGAAGTCACGCCGTGGCCCTGGGCGAGTGCGTCCAGCGGCTGGATTGGGGTGTGTGCTCGTGGCGGAGCATCCCAGCTCCTCGGAGCCCACACAGCAGGGCCTGCACCCTTTCTTTAAAACATATTTGTTTTAAGAGAACTTTGCTATATCCTTTGATTTTTTTTTTTTTTTTTTTTTTTTTGGCATAAGGTGCTCTGTATTCCGTCTCACATACTTCAGTAATGGTAGGGGAGCAGCGCTGGTCCTGAGCTTGCAGAGTCTGATACACCACTGGGGACCTAGAGTCATACCAAGAGCCTGAATGAAATCAGTAATTAATCGGGGGCTGTGTTTAGGGATAAAAAAATTGTAAGAAAATATTCATGTTTCCTTCTCCAACAGGTGTGTGAATGTTTGTTTGTAGCTGTGTAGCAGTTTTGCAACTGAGCCAAACCCATGAAAATGACCTGTATTTTTTCTGAGGCCCCAAGAAAGTCAATTTTGATTTTCACCCCTGCTTTTATTTTACGTAAACGCGATAGGCTATATAAAACACCTAACAAATGTAGTTAATCGTGTTTGGTAACATCTTTAAATTATCCCTGGAGTGTTGCTGGATTCAGCCCCAGTGTGGATGTGTGGGTTGTAGCTGTAGAACTTCTCTGGCAGGGAATGGCTTGGTTTGGTTGTGCTGCGGTTGTAGCTCAGAGCAATGTTTCGGAGCAGGGCCCGTAGGGCTGGCTGCTGCGCAGAAAACCAGCAGCAAGATGAACGCTGCCCCAGCGAGCTGCATCAAAAGCAAAAGATAGCGGTGTTAAACCACAGCAATATGAGTCAGGTAGAGTTTGCTGGTAGATACTTCAATATATGCCACGAAATTGTATCAGATTCCGCTTTGGCCCTTGTCTTGAAGCGCAGCCTCCTGGGCTCTGCAGGAAGTTACTTATAAATGTAGGCACTGTTCTGCCATCCATCCCGGTGGTAACCTGCGTCCAGAATGTTACTCTGTTCTTTGAATAGCTGCAGCTGAGGGTGCCAAAGCTTTGCCTTGGGAAAACTCATGTTTTAACATTGGTTCTCTAATGAAAAAATAGCAGCAGTTATTTATAACTTCGTGTGGTGTAATTGAAGTGTGCACTATACTGCTTATGAATTTGGGGTGGGCTTATCAGCTAAAGTGAGCTAGTTAAAACATAATTGATTGGAGAGTAAGCGTTTGATCACTGTCATCAAACTACATAATAAATACACCCGTATTGAGTGATAGGATGTGAAGTGTGAGGATTTTTTAAATGCAGCTCTGAGTCTGGGCCCTTAAGAAAAAGGCTTTTAAAAGTATCCATGAGGAACTTCATACAAATGGTTTGAAATGCATAAAAAGAGCACACATTGCTGGAAGGAGGTGTATTAACGTTTTTTCCATGTGGAAATGGTGGAAGTCGTACCCTGTTCAGCTGACGGTGCAGGCTCGGTGCTGGTGAGCAGCAGGGAGCCGGGTGCTCCGGCCCCAGGAGCGGCTGCGGAGCTCACTCTGCTCCGGGAATAATGCCGGGTGCTCCTCAGCTCACCTTCCAGCCGTTGCTCCAGCCAGGTCTGTCTTTCACCCTGCTGCACCGTGTTTAAGACATGCCTGGCTTGAGCTGCAGCTGGATTTTTAAAAAAGTTACGTATTTATGACGGAAGACTTGTTTTTAAAGTGGAAGGTTCTGTGTGGAGCCCGGTGGTTTTGGTTTTGTTTGTGTGCTTGTCCTTTTTACTTATTCCTATGATTTTTCTATTAGGGTGCTCAAAATCCCCAAGATGATTTTCAGTCAGTCCTGGAGGTGAAATAACCGAGATTTGCTCACACATGCAATATTGTGGTATGACCAGTTTAATTAAACTTATGCTAATTCTGCAAAGCTAGAATATGAGATTCATTTGATGTCCCTCTTACACAGGTATATCTCTCTCAGGAGAACTTAATGTTTTCTGGGGAAAAAATGTGCCTGAGCACGTTTTGGTAGAAGTGGAGCTGTTGCCCAGCGTGGCTGGTTGGTCGCCGTCAGTCCTATGGACGATCATCTGGTACGGGGGAGCACGTGTGTGGGGCTGGACTCGGGGTGTGTGGTACAGTAGAGGTATTTATAAATACAGCTTCAGAAATGGGGACAAGGGCAAAGTAGCTCAAATGAAGAGCCAATTAAGATAATCTAAGCAGAATGAGGATTAGCTGTCTCTTAATCTGAAGGACACCTAAAATGCATGTGGTCAGTTCAGATCAAAGAAATGTTGTCTCTGTCAGGGACATTCGCAAGGGGTTTGGGGTGAACAGAAATTAACAGTGGGGTTTTCAGCCTACTGTCCAGGGCAAAATGTTGTTGAAATAGTGATCCGGGCTCTGAGGGGTCCTGCTGGCAGAATATATCACGGAATATATTTCATTGCTGTAAGGTTATCACTGTGGAAGTTCGAAGAAGTAGGAGTATTGGGTATATCATAAAGAAATGATTGCTCATATAAAAGGAGTTCACATTTTGCAGTTTTTCTTTTCATTGAAAGTTGAAAATACTGGCAAGTCCATCAGAGAGGAAGCTGCTATGTGTTTTCTTTTTTAAAATGAGTTGTAGTGCCCATGGTGACCTTGACTGCCGCTCCTGATACTGAGAAAGGCTGGTCTGTAAGGAAGTGGTGAGGCACGTTCCCGTACCACGGGCTGGCGGTGACAGTGGGGCTACATTTGCTACTCTCTTCCGGCACATTGATTTTAAATCTAAGCAGATATGAGTGTGTGCAGGATTCCACTTTGGGCATCTATTTATTTTAACGCCTGCATTACAAAGTGTTGTGGGTCTGCGTCACCTGAAGGTGCTGGGCTGCGGGTTGGCTCTGGTGGTGTCTGCTGGCCGGGCGGGCGGCAGAGCCCATCGGGCCACGCGCCGGCTCCGAGGAAGTCGCTGTGCTGAGCGGTGACTTTTCAGGAGAAGGTCCCTCTGTTGACTCTATTACTCTGATGAGTGGTTTAGCGAGTTCAGATCGGTGCCATGTTAATTGTCAGGACTGGGAGGGTGGGAGCAGATTTCACCGGGGGCAATGGAAGAGATCCAATGAATTTCCACTCTGTTTCCCTGCTTGGCAAACCAGCACTTACTGTCACTTTGCATAAATAGGTTTATTTCAGAGGGTCAGCCGTCACCACTCCCCCTCTTCCCCTCCTGGCCCACCCTCCCCTGAAGGATAGGAGGCCGACGAGCATTTAATTTCCCCAGCAGCAGGTGCTTGTCATCCATCTGAAGCTGGCTGCCAACATCTGGTGCAATTGCCTCAGCAAACGCAGTAACAAGGCGGCCTGCAGTTCAAACGCAGAGAGAGCATTGCCTCTTTAATGATAACAAGCTGTTGGCTTCCCCTCGGAGATGAATTCATCTCACAGATGTTTGTCTAGTTTTGGCAATCTTATCACTATAGCTTTGGTGATTATGCTCAACTGGAGACTATTACTATAAAAGAAGTTTGAACTTGTTCCATTTTTGCATTATTTATTTATTTATCCATTTATTTCTTTGCTTTCTGGATATAATTTGTATCAACAACTGTAATGTTGGTCCCATTACCCAAGTACCCTTACGTTTTTTTTATTGCATCTGCTGAACAGTAGCTCGCTACTTGACATTCACCACTGGCGAATGTCTTTCAGCCACGCTGACATTTTTAACATTCCCCATCAACAGCTTTGTGGTTTGAACCCTCTATTTAACACTACATTTTCTGGGATTGCTTGGCGCTCGCTCTGTCTGTTCTCTCTAATAACTGCAATATACTTACTATTTCTGCAAAGCGCAAGTCGCCAAGAATGTTCTGGACACCTCCTTTTGGACGGTAGCACTCTGGTGACCTTGGCAGGGGTTCGTAATGACAATGTAGCACCATCTTCATTGTTGTATCTTAAACATTTCCAGCCTCAGCAGGATCGTACGAAACATGGCGACCTGCAGGCTGAAGACTTCAGTGCTCGTTTGCTATTGTTTGCTTTTCTAACATGTCTTTTTTCCTGTTGTTTTAAGGACACATTTTCTCCTGAGCGTGTAGAATTTAATTCTGGTAAATAGGATTTATTTTTGGAAACATGCTCGTGAATAGGTGACTCATGCCTGAATGAAGATGTGTCACTGTTGGTGGGGACACCACGTATATAATTTCTTAGGCTATAAATAGATGTCAGTCCAAGTATTGGTGACACGGTGATGCTTTGCACTGACTCGTTAGCTGCAGAGTGGCTTCTGAGGAAAGTGTTTAGAGTGTCACTCTCTGCTGCTGAAGCAGTAATTTCTGTGATGCTTAAGGAATAGGCATCGAGAGCTTCATAAAATACTGGCAGTACTTTAATTGGCAGAATGGAAATCAGAATTCAGACATGTTCCCATGCCCCCGTCGTGGGGTATATTTGTATTGCTTCTCTACAGTGCAGAAGTGGAAAAACTAAATTGGGGAGTTTGGTGGACACTTGTCAAAGCCCAAGGGTATCATCTGCAAGGTCCTGAAACTCAGAAACTCACGTTTGGTCATGTCACGCACACACTAATTGCTGTTACTGAGGGAGATTTTAATATTCAGGATTAGAGATCGCTACGATGTTCAAATACTGGAAGTAACAGTTCCTTCTTCCCATCGCTGATGCTAAACTGGTTACGTGTTGTTGATGTTTGCTCAACACCATTTACCCACCAACACAGCACATATGGTTTAATGTCTGTCTTCTTTTTTTTCTGCTTCTGCTGTAGTTACAGTATTATTAAAAATCCATTAAATTTTAATGTACATCATAAAGTATGTGCTCCTGTGAATGTGAGCACAGATAATTATTTCTGATGAATAAACCAAAAGGACAAGTATGTAAGAAGTTCATCCTGCAGCTTTCAATTTTCATTATATACATCTCCTGCAGGGGCAATCGTTGTGATGTTGCAGCTGGTTATTTCTGTGGCCTGGCTCTCCCCAGAGATGGATGATGACAATGCAAACTTGAACTAGCAGAAGTGCCAATGTTTTTGCGGGCATATTTGTAGATAAATGGTTTACCAGGGGAGGTGACCCTCTGGAAGGTAGAGGATGTGAAGAGCACTGCAACACAGCAGCAACTTTCTCAATTTTTGTTCCGTGCGTATCGGCTTTGTGGAATCTTGGAAAGCAACCCAATTATTTCTCATTAAAATAACCCAGAAATCTAGCAACAAGCAAGGTGTCATTGCTAAAACACCACCAGGAAGCTAGGCAAGCTCTTCTTGGTTTCCAGGGCCTGAAGTAGGCAAGGGAATCATTAAAAATAATGCATTACAGTGTCCATAAAGTTTCATGCAGTATATAATGGTCCATAGGGGCCTCACCTAGTTTTCCATATATGATACATACATAATGGTTACAGCTTCTCATTAACTTTCCCGTAACACTGAATATGCTTCTCTTTAACACCCCCTTCAGGCTTCACGTTATTTGCCAAGCGTTTCCTAATAAGCAGGAACTTAAATATTTATTGTGCTTGCCTCCTGTCCCCACCAGGCTAAAGAAGTTATTGGCCTCTCTCCTGTCTGTTTAATTTCCTATTCCTGAATGCTCTGGACAAAACCCAGCTCCGTCAGAGTCCCGTCCTCTTGCCGAGAGGACTTTCCTAGGGTTTTCCTACTCTAAAAGTCCACCCCGATAGTTCTTGTGTTTAAGAGCATGTCTGCACCCAGGGAAGTAGCCTTGGGGTAGCACAGAAGCTCTTGCAGGGACCCTGGTCTTAGCAGCAGCCCGTGGCCCTTAGCTATCCCGAATAAGAAAGCCAAGTTGTCCCAAGAAGTCTTAAAGATCCCACCAAATCCTTTGTACCTATGGTTTCTCTGCATTTGGGTATCGGTGCTAAAACTGCTCAGGACTTGATGGATCCTCCATGGTGACTCAGTTGTTTTTTGCCCTGGAAAGATGTCTTTCAGGGCTTTGCACTGCTGATGGTGAGTTTTACCTGAGTTTAGATAAGTTAGTATTGAGGAGAAGTGATGTTTTTGAGCTGGCGTGGTCTGCCAGAGGAGTCCAGGACTAAAGAGGAGAAAGACAGTTACGGCTGCGCTGGCACCACGGTTTAGGAGCTTAGCTTTGTGGACGTGGCACTGATTTGCTGTGTTATTTTGGTCTCATTCAGGTCCCCGCCCAAAATCTGGGACTAAGAGTGTGGCTTTCCTACTGCTGCCGTAACTGCAGGCTTTTCTGAGGGGGAGCGAGCCTGTCTGTGTGCAGCACCTTGCCGTGACCTTGATCAAAGTCATAGTGCTGCTGTGATACCAAATGATGACAAATAAATTCACCTTCATACAGTTTAGTCTAGCTGCCTTTGTTCCTTCATCCCTGATCCTCCCTGTGAAGGATTTTGTTTACTTTTCCTGAAATGGAAGAGGCCCTGTTACATAGTCCTCTTTCAAAAATAAACTTCTAAAAAGGAAAACAAAAGAGAAGGAACAAAAATCAGATGTTGTCTGATAATACAGAGCAGATACTGATCTTGAGTTCAAAGCAACTTGAACCAGAGGTCTGTTTAAGCGTAACACAAATTCTACCATTTTTGGATGGTTTGAAACTCCTCTCCCTCCCGTACTTTCAGAAAACAATCAAAAAAGAGAACTGCAGTAAAATTCTAGAAGTAAAAGCTATTGTTTTTTTTTTTTTTTTTTTTTCCTTTTTCCCCCCCCTGCTGTCCTCTTCAGTTAGATTTATGCTCCACAGTTCACAAAGTCAGTTAGGTGCTATGGAAAAGCTGTATTTCATTTGACCTTCTGACTGTATTTTGACTTTAAGAAAGTAAAAATATCTGCTAAAGGCCAGGCTGCATCACTTTCAAGCCCAGCAACAGATTCTGGGAGAAAGAAAAGGGGTGAGAAGGAGCGAAACCCCTGTCCTGCTGTCTAAGGGACCCCAGAGCCATGGTGGCCCCCTCTGTGGGGCTGGGGCTCCCTGCACGCCGTCCTCGCGCCCCTGCAGCTCCACGTGCTGTGCTGTGGGTGTGCTGCTAAGTTCATCGAGCTTTCTTTTGTCTTTATTTACTTATTGGCCACTCAAAATGTCTTATTCCTGTTTGGAGCTTGGAAAACCCGCCTGTCAAAATGGAAGGGAGCTCTCAGCAGTCGGTGACATGGGATTGAGCCGTGCTGGCTCTTTATGGAATCTGGATGCATTTACTTGATGGACTCTTCAGGCTGCGATGGCTCCGGAGGAGCCCATCGTGTCAAAAGGAAGGAGCTGCAGAGATGAAACACCCAGCGATCGTGAAAGCAAGTGAATCAACATAAACATCACTCGGTCTTCCTGCTCTGCCTCCCTGGAATGTGACCTTGTCTGCTGATGTCCCCGGGGCCAGCCGTGGCGGGTGCGCAGGGAGGAGCGTCCCACCGCTGCCGTCACCGTGTGTCACCGCTCGCTGCAGGCTGCCTGTCCTGCAGCCGGGTCTGTGGCTGCCGGAGCTTGGTGGGGAGAGAGAAGGGGCTCGAGTGTTTCTTTTAGTGAAGAGTTTGGCTGCTTTTTCTTGCAGATTGACTAAGGATGTGTGTTGGATTTTTACTAGTAAAGCAAGAATGAGCAATTAGAATCACACCTGAAGGAACAGTGTCCTCTCCTTTGCTGCTGTTTGATGTTTCAACGCACACCATGTAGCACGTTTTACTTTCCTTTTGGTTATCTGGGGAGGCTGATGTTGCCTCACAAGGCTTCCAGTGGCCAGAGTGTTTAATGCTATAACCTCACCGTTTCCTTTGCTGAAAATGGAATTCGGGAAATATGCCCGTCAGCGGCTGGGACACTGCTGACTAACTGGGTGGCACGTGGGAGTGCTCAGCTCAGTTTGGGTGACTTCAGGCTCTCCCTCGACACTGCTGCTGCTGGCCATGGGCCTGTACAAGGCGTTGAGGCTTCGTGGCTTGGGTTCGTTGGCAAACGAGCCACTTGAATGCTACTGACGTAAATACCTCAGTGGCATCAGCAGATGCATTTTTAGCAGTTTGCGGTTGCATTTCTGAAGTAAATAAGTAGTAAATGTTGGCTACTCCCCACCCCCAAATGGCTGAGGAGGATAAATGAAAACCTCTGTAATGCCAGAACTGCACCTTGTTTATCAATAATTAGGATACGGGTTCCTGGTGAAATGTAAGCTTTGTGCTTGGTTGACTCATAGGTCATATTTTCCATTCCTGTTTCCTGTTTAAGTGGATAGGTTTATATACTGTTCCTTGACCTAAAAATTTTCTCCGTAGAATGTACAGAAGGTGCAGTCTGAGATAATGCATCTTTTGGGACTGGAGGCTTGCTTTTGACCTCTATTTACATGATGTAAATCAAACTGGAGTAGACTTGTGAAAATAGGACAGGCAGCTCTTGCGTCAGGGGCTGTTCAGCCTTATCACAGTAATAACGCTGTGTAAAAATGCTAATACGTCGTATGGTTTTGCTATGGCCTTTGGTGATCAGGGAAGCGCTCTAAATATAAAAGAATTAGAGGTGATTGATGATTTCAGCCAGCTCGTTTGGATGTGAACTGGCAAAATTCCTCAAGATGAGGGGAGCTGTGCAGGTTTACACCCACGGGGCAGGAGTGAACGTGATCTGGACGTCAGCAGCCCCAAGGGCTGTGCCGGTTTACACGAACTGTGAATTGGACGCTTTATTTTGAATGGTATATGGCTGGAAAAAACATTCCCATTGAATGAAGGATCAGCCGGCTCTCTTCCATGTCTCATTCCTCTCTGTGGTCCCGTGGCCTCGCCAAGCAGGAGTTTGCAGTGAAGCCCCGGTGTCGGGATGCAGCTGCCGCACGTGGTGCCTCCGGAGCGCCTCTGCTCGCTTGCAGCCCGGCAAGAAATCCCGTCATTTGCTTACAGCGCTGCTGAAATATTAATGCAGAACAAATCATCCGGTTTAAACCGAACATCAGAGCGAGGAGAGAGAAATGGTGTGTGCTGCTCTCCGTGGTTTGTAAGGGGAAACGTGCCTCCGCTGCGACTGAATGCTGCTGGCAGAGCGCCCCGGGTCGGGTGGGCAGCAGGGTCTGGGGCAGCCGGGGTGTCTGCGTGGGGAAAGTTTCGGTCTCGAACCTTTCCCCGGGTTCCTTGGAGCTAAGGTGAAATGGAAAGAGGAGCTTTGCTATTCTGCATCGTTTGTGGCTGATTGGGAGGATATTTGGAAAATGTTAACTGCTCTTGGGACTTTTTCAAACGGACTGTTTAAAGTAGTTATTTTTCCCAGATGGTAAATATCGGAGACATCCTCAGCAGCCTGCTAGTAATAATAATACTTACATGGCACTTTACATTTTCAAAGCGCTGTCCAAGTAGCTGATTTGTCTTGTCTTTTGCAGTGATGTGTAGTTAAACTTGAAGGATATTGGCCTGAATTTGTAGCAGTTTATCAGCCACATCTGTGGGTGAATTTACTTTTCTGCTGTTTCATGCTATCGGAGTAAACTGATTTCTCCTGTGTATGTTGACATTGATTCCAGTCTTTCATCTTGGTAGTGAGGATGATCTCTAAGCAGAATGGAGAAGAAAGACGTCTTTCTGCCTATTGCACTACAAAAAAGATGAGCGCAGCTTTACAGAAAAAGGATATTCTTTTTTTTCAGCTCATATAATGTATAAGTGAACTTAGACTTTCTTAAAAGGAGCGTGCTTTTTTCCTGTGGAATGGCCTCCCTAACTCTTAGCCACATGCTGGCTCAGCGTGTGCGTTGCGTGCTCAGGAGCGGTTGCCGTGTTTGGTGTTTCCTTCAGCCTTGTTCCTCCCCCCGGACTTCTGGAGACGTGGGACGGATCGTTACCTTAAACCTGGACACTGTCACAAAACTGTTCTCTGTGTTTCCTTCGTTTGCGGATCGGGGCAGGGCAGGGACCGGCAGCAGGCCACGGGTTCTGGAGGCAGTGGAGGCATTCACTGCCAGCGATGGCCTGCGCCTTGTCGGTGCAGGGACGGGGTGGGTCAGGAGCGGATTCTCCTGGCCCCCGAGGAGCGTGGGCATTGCTGTGCCGTGCCCTGGTTGCCCGTCTGTGTGGCACGTGGACAGCCATGGCAGCTCTGTCGTGCAGCGCTCCAATGTAATCTCTCCAATGGGTTTTCTTCTCTTTAAAGGTCTTTAGAAAGAGCATTAGGTGCAGGCAGAGGGAATAAGTTTGCACACCTGCCTGCAATTAAGTAGTTTGTTTTTATGCACCTTAATCTTTTATGACAGTCGCAAGGACAGTCTGCGTCATGTGAAATTGTCATTAAGCCAAGAGCATAATGCTCATGAATGAAATGCTCCACGCCCAGCCCTACTTCCCATTTTCTGAGTGTCTCCCGTGCCCCTGCTCCCTGCCTCCCCCAGCTGTGAGCCCAGCATCTCAAAACCGAGCAGTGCCAAGGGCTGAGAAATGGAGTGTGGAGGCACGGGTGATGGGGGTGGCTTGTGGGAAGGGTGGAGGAAGGAAGAAAATATCCTTAATGAAAGGGGCCAGGGGAGAGAGAGCCAAGTTCCTAGAAAGAGGACCTTGCAAGGAACGCGCAGATGACATAAAAAAGTAATTAAAAGGAAAGCCCTAATGGGATGTTAGGGGGAGATGCAGCTGGAACTTGAATAAGCAAATGTAAAGAGGGAATTAAGTTTGTAAGCTTTCCTCTAAGGAACTGATGGGGAAAATACGGCAGCAGCTTCTGTTGATGTAAATCAGCATCGAGTCCATTGCTGCAGAGCTCTGGCTCGTGAGTCTGGTTCATTTTGTATTTGCTAGTCCTAAACCTTGAAAACACATGGGGAAAGAGGATGTGGCGTTTATAGAGGTGAGGTGAAGGACGCTTGATTCCAAAGCAAAGGATATTGAGTTCAAAAACTAAGTGAAACTGTCGGTAATGCAGTTTGCCTGGGGCAAATTGGTAGTTTGCTATAAGTAATATTAATTTAAGCGTATAATGCTTTAAATTATCTGGATAATTTAATCTGTGTGATTTTAAAGAAATAATTTATCAGCCCTGATCTTGAATAAAAATAAAATAAAACAAAACAAATGAAACAAACCCCTTCAATTAATATTAGCACTACTCTTTTACTCTGGAGAGTAATACACAGCAGAGACGTTTATTTTTAGCTATGAAGAATTTGCATGTGTGTTTCCAGATGTATTCTTAGACTTTGTACTGCTTAAAATTCAGCTACCACAGTATGTAGATCCGAATTTTCCTTTCCATAGTGTTTTGTCTCTGCCACTGTGGATATCTTTTTTTTTTTTCTTATTCTTTTTTTCTCTTTTTTTTCCCAGCAAAGGTGGTGGAGGGGGGGTGTGATGATTAAGGCAGCCGGTAAGTCTCTTAGTTCCTCTGAACTTTACTCCCTCTGCGAGCAGTGACCTATTTAGATGAGGCCCTTTGATGGAGTTGGGCAGGTCAGGGGAGGTCAGAGCACTGGCCGTGCCAGAATTCCCACAGATGCAGGAAGCGAGGAACTTCTGGAGGATGCAGGGTGAACAGGCAGTTATTTCAGTACGTTCTTTCTCTCTGTGTGCATTTGTTCTCCTGCTAAATTCCTGAAACAGAGAGGGCCGGATCCTCTGCAGTGCAGAGAACAGCCGTAATGCCTCCGCCTTCTGCAGGCGGGTGGAGAGTCCCCACAGACAGCGGTCGGAGGACGGAAGGGGCAGGGTGAGGACATGGCAGCAGCGCCGGAGCTCGGAGCTGGGTTCTCTCTGGCTCTGATACCCTGTTGGGTGGATCACTGGACGCTTACGCAGACGCATGCAAATTGCAACCCTGCCAGCCCCTCTCCTCCTTCCCAGAGCCATCGGGTCCATCTCCTTCCTTACAGCTTCTTATCTGGAGAAAGGGGCTACACAGATGTGTTAGATCCTCCAACCTTTTTAATTTCTCTAATTGCCATGTGGAAGAAAGGGAAGGAGGAAGAACGGTTCTCTCAGCTTGGATGTCCCAAAGTAAAATCCCAGCTGAGCAGCTTAAAATAGATGGTCAGCTGGTTGTGAGGGCTGGAACTAGCCCGGAGAGCATGGCATCTGTCTCCCAGGAATGCTGCCTGGTCATCAGGCCAGATAAATTAGGACTAGTACTGGTCTGTGTCTGTGCGAGAGACAGACTGTACTGAGGGTGGGGAGGTGCCCGAAATGTCGGTGAGGCTGGATTGCTCCAGTCCTCGAACATCTGCCTGGGAATCAATAATTCACCGATTGTGGAATCGTGGGTCTAAAACATTGATGTGGGGGTGTTGCTGCCTGCACACTGCCCAAGCAGCGCCTCCTCCTCCTCGGCCTGCCCCCAGAATCTCTGACTGGGAAGCTACTTTTAATGGTCCATCTAATAACTGATCCAGTTTAAAAAAGGCAGGGGGGGAAAGATTATGCCTATGATACAAGCACAATGACCAAGTCTGTATTTTCCCTTCTGTGCCTTTCCTCCACACGCTGCCGCCGCCTCCCGCGGAGGCCGGGGGCTGGATCCAATGACAGCGCTGCTTTTCCTCAGATGCAGCACAAAACAGATTTTTCTAGTGGCTGAATTTAATCACTTAGATGCAGAACACTGATAGACTGAATCAATTTAATTCCTATTGCTCACGACTGGGAGGGGAGAGAGGGGAGGAGGAAGGTCATAACAATTTAGCAAGCAACAACTTGGCTTAAAAACGTAACCAGAAGGTCAGTCTTAGGGTTTTTTTTTTAAACCTGCCCAGGCCAAGAAATGTGGCAACCTTAGGAGGTGGGAAACACCGCGCTCTGCGAAGTGGGGAGAGGTCTGAAACGCTCAGGCTGCTCCAGGGCTGTAGGATCACCTCCCATCAGGAAATGAAGCTGAACCCTTTCTCTTTTTTTTGAGGGAGCTGCTGGAAAAGGTGTCTTATCAGTGGGCTGGGAATGTCTGAAATGGCGTGTAGTGTCTGAGCATCTCGGTGTCGTGTGTGTGTGCGCCTCGGAGCATCTCTGCCGAGGCAGCGAGTGCTGAGCTGCGGGGTTCTCGGATGGTGCCAGATCTCTTTGGGAGACTTCAGTTACCTGCTGCGGAACAGTCTTGCTCAAAGAATAGAAGGATTTAATTGGAAATGGAGCAGTCTGTGAGTCTTCTTTCAAAATAAGGCCTGGCTTTTCCTAGGATCTGTTGCAATTACAGTGTACCTGTTTCATACGAAGTCCAAAGCTGAGGGTTTGTTGGCAGGGGTCTTGTAGTGCCTTTTCTGTGTCTGGTGGCTCAGTCCAGCCCCACACCTGCGATACAGCCTCTTTCGTGCCTGGTGCTTTCGGACATGATTGCAATTTCAGTGATTCCAGGAGATTAAACTCCTGCGAAGAAAAGGTCGCCAGGATTCACCCAGGTAAGCTGTCGATGTTGGATATGTCTTTTACAAGTATCCATCTCCTCCCAGGAGAAGCCTTAGGCGCATCAGCCTCAGTGCCAGCCCCGGGTGGCATTTCAGAAGGACCTTTAACAGTTTCTCACACAGCTCTTACCCAGATGGGTGCCACAGGGTGTGGGTCTCACTTCTTTGGTGGGGATTACTACCTCAGCAGTGATGCTGCGCCGTCCTTCGTAGGGAAACGGCCTGCCTCCACAGGCCTCCCCAGCTGCCTCCGGCTGGACCGGGCAAAGCGGCGCAGCCCTGCATCCAAACACTGCCATCGCCCGGGGGCTGGCCTCAGAAGCAGAAGCCCTTGTTCTGAAGCGAGACACACAGTAGTAGCAAAGAAATAAAAGCAAACTTGGCCAGCTTGACAGCAAACTTGGTAGCCTGCCACAGCCATCGGCCCATATGCACAATGGTAAATAAAAGCTGTAGTTGAATTTCTTTCAAGTTTTATATAATATTTGTTACATGGAATGTAACATGTATGGAATGGAGGATGGAGTATGGAATGGAGGTGGGGGGGGAATCCGTCTTATGAGTAGTTCTACTAAAAACCAGACCTGAACCTCCCCTTTGTTAAGTAGTTGTGCAGCAGGGCAGCAATGCTGCTACGGAGGAGGGAGCTCCAGTGTTCGCTGCAGCCTCTCCGCTGCTGTGTGTGGCTGCGGTACCTCTGACGACAGCCCGGTGCTGCCTGTGTTGGGCGAGAAGTGGGCGGCTGAGGGGAGCCGCACAAGGACGCGGCGTTGGGTACCAAAGGCTTTACTTTTACTCGATATCCTGACAGTTATCACGGCGGCGTTCGCCTGCCTGCCCAGTCTGCTCTGCTCGCTCGGCTGAGCAAGGACGTAAACCACGGCAACGACAGTGGGAGCAGAAGGGGAGGAAGTTCGACTGCGCTAAGCGATGGTCAACTTAAAAATAGACCTGTCTATTTATAGCGTTGGCAGCACGCTGCTGCCCCGCCAGCGAGAGGTACAGGCTGTCTGCAATTGCACCTTATACACACACGTTTGTGGGCAGAGGGGATGGTGTGCGTGCTAAAACACTGTCCTGTGCTGCGGGGAGGCAGCACTCCCTGTGGTACGGCAGTGCTGGAGCGGTGTGACGCTAGGGTTGTTGCTCCATTGTTCTTCTTCCAGCACCTTGTTCCTCTCCAGCACAAGCTCTTCACCTTGTCCACGTGCCTTGCCAGCTGATGCATGGCACGTGTGGCTACCGGCACAACCGTCCCACCAGCCCCAGGGCCAGTGCCAGGCACCCGCAGTGCCCGTGTGTGTACAGGGCATGGTGCAGAACATCGGGGACCTGGGGCGGGAGCGCAGCAGGGTGGGCGGCAGCACCAGTGCGAGCAATTTGGGTGTCTCATTCTTTTTTGCCTGTGTTGTGAAATGCCCAGCGAATGTGTGGGTGGCCTCATGCTCTGTGGCTGCCGGCTAGGAAGGAGGTGTAATGTAAACAGGCGTTTAATTGCCACATGTCGATCGCAGGCGAGTCTTCCAGTTTATAGACGGAGGCAACACCAGAGACCGATGTTGGTTCAGTCGCCGTTTCGCAGCTTGGGAGAGGAGGTGGAGCAGGAGCGGGGGTTACCAGCTACGCAGAGAGGCCACACAAATTACCACGTTTCCTTGCCACTGTGTTTCTTTCCAATGGGGCAGAGCCGTGTCTCTCCCTGAACTCCAGTTGTTTCCTCATGGCCAGGAGGTGTTGGGCCTTGGCAGCAGGACTGGAAGATCCAAGGCAATGGCTGTGCCAAGGCTGGGCGGGCTGCTCGTCCCCAGCGCCGTGAACTGGGTGGTGTTTGTGATCCTAATTCAGCCCTTCCTTTTGTTCCTACACAGGTATCTTTGTTGTCATTGATATTTTCTGACCTGACTTTGGTTTTTTTTGAATGTAAGTGGAAAATGGGGATGTTTTTATCCTGGCTGGGAAGAGCGAAGGTAGCGGCTGATGGAGAGAGGCCCCTCACGCTGGCAGGTGAAGTGGGAAACCCACGGCTCGGGAGTGGAGGGAGAGTTGTGACACTGCTTCCATTGCAGACCCCTGCTCATGAAAATATCTGCTCCTAGATGGAACTTAATCTCATTGAATCTTAATTATATGGCGCCCCAGGACAAGGTTGTGATTTTATTTTTACATATGTTAAAAAAAAAAAAAAATAAAAGGAAAAAAAGTGCGGGACTGTTTCCTTTGAGATTGTCTGTGAGGACAATCTGAGGAATTTGCTGTTCATTGTCTGCTCGTTCATAATCAGTTTAATTCCAGGACCTGTCAGGCAGGGGTGATGCTTTTGTGGGGCTGGTGTGTTTGGACTGGTGCACTCACAGAATACAGGTTTGCTTGCGAAGCGGCAGCAGTCTAGCCTTTCCAGCAAATGTTGACTCTCTGCCTAAATGTATTTTTACCTAGAGGACCCTTTACCTAAATTAGACATGAGGTTTCAGTAACATTTTGCGAGGGAGCTTTTTTCACTTGAAATGAAACCAACTGGTTCTATTCCAGAGAGCATATTGAGAGGAGATTAATGTCTTTCCATACACAATTCATATAAGGGTAGTTGTGGGTTTTGTTGTTTGTTTTGTTTTTGTTTTTTTTTTTTAATGTAAGAGTGATTTTATATTAATGTTTCAACTTTGGTCTGCCAATTCATGTTTGAAAACTGGGGCTGCTGTTTCACTCACTAGTGTACACTTAAGGGTAGAATTTCTGCTTTAGTTTTCAATCTCTTGAGCTTTTGTCATTTTTTTATCACAACCTTATGCGTTATTTAAACACTTTTTTATTTAATCAGTTATTCTTTTAAGTGGGCTTAATTGTATAAAGATTATCATGCGTAAGAGACATCTATAATTAGGAGGGGGGGATTGGTGCTGTTAGACAGTGTTTTAGTGAAGAAAATTATAGTGTTCATAAAACTGTTTGGAGAATGGAGGCAGCATATATTAACACTCAACAAGTTTTATGTAATCCTAACAGAGGATTGACTCTTGCTCACTTGGATGAGTTTGGGCTGCTCCAGTATTTCTTCTACAAGCTTTGTCCTCTGCTCTCTTCCATTCTCTTCCTCTGCCTTTCCTCCTGGCACAGACGTGGAAACAATCCCACCTCTGCTATGCAAGGTTTAGTCCATTCAGTTAAATAGCAGGTGAGGTGCAATGCCGAATGCTCTGGGACTCCGCTCCTGGTCAGTGGCAAGCTTCCCAAACTCCTGCTCTTGCTGTGTTTTTGAACTGGACTAAAAGAAGCCAGCTTTGGTTTGGGGTTCTCTTCTATGGAGATAGCGAACAAAATCGAAATTGCTTTTCACTTGAAAGCAGGAATTATTTATATGGTAAACATTAATTGCTGATTTTATATTGTTTGAGCGTTAAAAGCCCGTGAAGATGTTTGACTTTGGCTGTTCCGCTGCCTTGTGCTCTCCTGCTCCTCTGGCTAGTGGCCGGTGGCTGGTGGGGCACCTGCGGTAACTCAGATGGACATGCCCTTGGGACAGTCCAGGTGATTTCCAGCTGGAAGGATTCAGCAATGGGATGAACCCAAGGTGGTTTAAAGCCTCCTGGGCTCTTTCCAGACTGGGTTCTGAGCCAGCTCTCTTGAAAAGAAAATGTCACCACTGTTTTTTTTTCCCACTAGCAGCCTCCTGTTAACAGTGTGCGTGTGCGAAAGTACAAATAAACGTACTTAGCTACTGTGATATTCCATATGCAGGTAGGTAATTTATCGGGAACAATTACTCTGCACATCGTTTGTGAGCTGAAATGAGCAGGAGAAGATGGTGTGCGCCGCGGCTTGGCAGCCTGCCTGCACTACCTGTATTGTGAGAATTTCTTCTCCCTCCATCTCTTCCCCTTCCCCATTGAAAATGACATGACACCGAGGGACTGTTGATTTCTGCTCTCCACGTTGTTAATGAAAAATTCCTCGTTGGCTCCTAGTTCTCTAAATCCTTTGAGACAGCTGCAGCAGTTTAGATACTTCAGGAGCAAACATGCCAGCCTGGGTGATGTATGACGTTGTGAACTTTCAAGGGACAAAAGGGTAGGCTTTTGTTGGCCATAAAACCGAGAGATGCTCTTATCCATGTAATTATTACATTTTCTGTAGGCAGTTTGCTGAGCTTATTTTGGTAACTCAGTACAGAGTTTCCATCTCAGATGGCATACAAGATTTATCATGTTTCTTAATGCTTAATAATTTTATTTTGAAGTTTAGATCCAGCTAGATAAGAGCCATGAGTCTTGATGATGCTAAATAAAGCCTTCTCATACGTTTCCTAGGACTCCAAATGCAGTCCCCATTTTCTTCTCTGCTGCGTATCTCTTTGCCAAGTTAAAGCCATTAATTTTGAGAGAAGGGAAGTATTATTTTAGATCACCTTGTAATGCTTTGTTGCCACATTTTATGTTCCTGGACAGCATGGTAGTGGAACGCTCTCCGTTTATGAAGTGCAAGGTACAGATGGCGACTCATTAAAAGTTTAGTGATAATCACCCTTTCTATGGAATTACCACTTAAATCTGGTAGTAGAGGAGGAGGAGTAGTGTCACAGAAACATGCTTCTTCTGGGTGATTTAAAAGCATATGGGATTGAGTGTTTTATGTGTGCCCCCTTGTCAGGAGTCCTCAGAGCAGATTGCCAGAATTGTTGCGCAGTTACTTTAATGGAGGTACAGGAGCTTTTCCTCCTGATCCCTTTGACAGTTGAGCTGTCTTCAAGTGCATTTTAAAGAAACCTCGTTTAAATACAGCTTTTTTTGCAGAATAAATGGAGGCAAGAACAAGCATGTGAGGCAGCTGGTAAGGAGCTTTTTGGTCATTTCAAGGTTGGGAAGCGTTCTTTGGGGAGTAATGCGTCATTGTTAGGTGGCCTCAAAGAAAAAAAGGTACTTGCTTGTTTGTCCTCACTTGTGCAGATGGTAAGAGGAATGGTCCCAAGGGCTCGCTGAGAGCTTGGGAGCACTTGGGAGTTAGAAAAAATATTTGGATTCAAGTCTCAGCACTGTTGTAGATTTTCTTTGGGACTTTGAGTGAGTCACTTACTTCTTCTCTGCCTCAGTTTCTCATCGGTAAGATCTGGTTGAAGTGTCACTGCCTTTATTGTAGCAAAGTATTGCAGGTATGTGCATTAGGTGTCACGACGCATTTAGGTACGAGCAAGATTGAATATTAACTATGGGTAGGCAGGGTCTGGCAATGTATTTTGAGACTTAAAGGCAGTGAGTGTAACTGGTGAAGCCCCGACTCCCGGAGGCAGGTAGTGATATCTCTCGTCTTCCAGAGCGCTGCTTTCGGGCCCCATTACAGAGGGTACCGAGTAGCATCTTGAATGTACCAAGAAATTTCAGCTTAGAGGTATCTGAAAAGCTCCCCAAGTAAACTACTTTTGTTAAAAATGTCACTCTTTTCTTGTAAAATACTGTTTTAAAATGGATTTCAAGGGTTTGGGATTTGCCAGCCTGGCATTCAGGATTCCTAGGCAATGCCATCCTAGGCCTTTTTCTGTATAGTGTTTTTCTTTCTGTCACCTGAGCATCCTTTTGTTACTTGTGTGTTTGCTGAGAAGAGGGCCTTTTATCTCATGCTTAAACAGCTTTGAGTCGGCAGAGGGGACGAGTGATGCTTTCTGGCGTTCCCTGTTCCTCCCTGTCCTCTCTCTTAACAAGGGCAGTATCTCCTTAGGAGACTTGTGCCCAGAGGAGCAGGGTGGGGAGGCTGGGAGAGGTCAGCACACCTTTGCACAGCACTGTCACATTACAGCACGCTTAGCAATTTGGCCCAACTTGAAGCAGACCAGCAAATTATCCCTTAGAATAACCGGAGTGATCTGCCTTGCCTGGGTAATGCAGATACATGAAGGGCGGGGACCTTTTTTCCCCTGTTCCAAGGACTTGTGCTGAAGTGTCCCCGTGTCCCTTGGCTGTGCGGCTCTGCAGAGCTGGTTTTTCATGGATGTCACTGGAGGGCAGCCAGTGTCTGGGCGCGCTGTGCTCCCTGCTCACTGCTCCTGCTCTTGGCTGCAGGTTTGCTGGCGTGTGTGGGGCGAGCCACCAGCCAGAATTTGGCTACTGTTTCCTCTGAGTCACATCTGTCTAGTCCTCCTAAAGCAACCAGAAAAGCTTTCCTGCTTTTGGTGCTGCGGTGCCAAGAGCTATGTTCGAGTCTGCTCCCTGCTTTGCTCTGGCTGCTGCGGTCAGATCGATGCCTGGTGGCCACACTAGCCAAGAGCTTAAATTTGTGTGCCAGGTGAGCGGTGGCTGCTTGGGAGGAAAAAAATAAGTAAATGTTTTGAACAGTTATCCTGCCCGCAGTCAATTTTTATGCGGGAAAACTGTGATGCAGGGTAGGACGCAGCAAGATCTCTTAAATACGGACCTTCCTCCTCATTATAACTATATTTGAAATGATAATTGTCTATTTAGTGTACTTAAATGAATCCCTGATTCTGTCCCTGCATCCAGCAGTCTGATTGCGGCTCAGTCCCCGCCCTGTACTCCACTGTCACTCAGCCGGTTGCTGGAGACTGGATTTAAGTGCCTTTAGGTGCTTTTTGCTTATCTTGTAGCTTGTGTTTTGCCTCATCCGTCAGCAGTCAGAGCTTCGCTGCAGCCCGAGCCCCTTCTCTGACAGCACTGACGTGACAGAGACAGCAGAGGTGACCAGGGCCATACACGCTCCCTCTGGTGCCGCTGCTGTAACGTACCCAGGCTTTGGAGAGGAGCTTTGCCCCTGCCCAGACCTGTCCTCCGGGCGCTGTAGCACGGGGCGAGGGCAGGACGTGGAGCTCTTAGGCCGGTGCTGCCGCGGGGCGCGATGGGGGTGCTCCCCTTGCTGCCCTAGGAGCAGCCTCGTTTGCTTTGGGTTTCAGCTTCAGCCCGACTGCTTTGGATTTCACAGCTTCATTTTCAAAAGGAGACGAGTAACTTTCTCTCTCATCTCCCCTTCAGCAGCCACTTGAGCTGGGAGTGACACTGAGTACGTGTTTCCTGGTGACTGTGGAGGCTGTGGCAGGTCCTGGGCAGCACCATTCACCGCGTGTCCCTCTGCAGGAGAGATATGGTCTTGGGGCAATGCTGGGGGGGGGTGAAGTTGCACACAGGTAGCTTAGTATTTATTCAAGACTTTTTTCCAGCACGTGGAGTTACTGAGGTTGCACCTGGTGGTCTCTAACGCTCTGAGTTCATGTTGGGTTTGCTGGGCTGGGCAGCCTCCTGCCTTGGGGCTGTACATGTGCTGCCGTCTGCTCTCCTTGCTGGGGGTGTTTTACATGTGTCGTCTCAGTGTCTCCAAGAGAAATCCCTCTCTCCTGCAACGGCAATCCATCAGCTCAGCCTGGGCAGAAGCAGCAACATCGCTCCACTTGGTTGGTTCCTGGAAAATGGTTAACATTTCCAGACCAGTGACCGTCCTGTGGTGATGAAGGCTGCAAAAGCGGAAGAGTATTCCCAGCAGCTGCTCCGTGGCCAGCTGGTTTCCATGCCAGGGAAGGAGAGGAATCTCCGTAAGAAGTCAACAACAGTGATCCAGGTGACAGCTTGTGTTTTGTTTTAGGGGAATGGCAAGAGCTGGAGATTTCTCTCAACAGTCACAGACTTGCACCCAAAGGAGCCATAGGCTGTGTAGAGAGGAAATAACAGAGGCCCCTTTGCCACACCTGGATAGAAAATAGGGATTATAGTGGAGGAGACAGTGGCCAAGAGTGATCAGAAGGGTTTCCGCAGGACACCTGCAATTTCTTGTAAATGTCGGAGATAAAGTAGCCAATATATTTTGGGAAGTGCTTGAAAATAACTGGCCAGTTCTGTAGCTTCACCTCAGCTCCTGCACCCCCCACACACAACTTCGCTCTTATGTTCAGCACCCTAAAATTTAAACGCATGTCATATGTCTGTGAGTTCTTGAGGGACCCCAGGACCGTCAGTAGCGCTGATGTGTGCTCGTGTGAACTGGATTCAAAGGGAACTTCTGGTGAGGACACGGTGGGGACCTGACGGATGGGCTCATCCGTTGTCTCAGGAGCATGGAGGTGCAGAGGAGACCTGTGTGCTCTCCCGGGGAGCGGTGCCCACCCCAGCCCACCACTGGCACCTCTCGGCTGGCGGAGGAGCTGACGCCGTGAGTTGTGGGGTGCTTTGAAGACACACGTAGGCTCCCCCCTTCCTGCCGTGGCTGGGAGAAACCCAGGCAAAGCAGATGAACGCAGGGTATTTGTATGCAGGACAGTGAAGAATAGAAGAATCCGCCCTCCTGGAAGGATATCATCTTTTAAACAAGGCACATTTGAAAAAATACAATAAAATTTGTGTACATTTGTTCCAGTATAAACACACGTGCTCATCAGTGGCAGATGTGGAGGCTGTGGGTCTGAAGCAACATGCACGTGTGCAGCTGGGGCAGCGGGATGGGCTGAGCAGAGCTGCTCTTGGCTGCGCGTCTTGGAAGTGCTTAGTTCTGCTTTATTACCACTCCCCCCCCCCAAAAAAAAAAAAAAAAAAAAAGAAAAGAAAAAGAAAAGAACATCTGCTAATGCATAGCTTAAAAAAAGAAAGCTGCAAAGGAAAGCCCGCTCGCTTCACTGCGGCTGAACCCAGGGAAAAGTTCACAAAAGGGCAGGGGAGCTGTGCTGCGGCCGGGCTTTTCAGAGCGCTCTTGGTCACACCCTGATGCGTGTTTGTGGCGCTGCGTGTTTGGGTTTATATGCAGTTATAAATTGTATGTAATAATAGCAAATGCATATTAATTTTTAATAGAAATCTGTAACAGCTCATGATGCTGAAATATGGTGTCTCTGTCTGACAATTGCTATTTTTGGTGGAAACAAACCCTAAGGCCTTTGCGGCGCTTCTGTGTGTTTATAAACACTGCTGTCTGCAAAAGAGGAAATGTGTTTTTCAGCATCTCAATGCAGTAAGTAATTTTTCTCTCTGATTTAATGGAAAACTTCAAAGTTGATTGGACTACTCGTTGCAGCAGTTGTCTATTAAGTTCCCTTTTGGTCTTCTCGTCTCTTGAATGCATTTAGCTGCTAAGTGCACGGATACCAGGGGGTGGGAGTAATTTAAACAGAGAACCCCTCTGCTTTTTATATTCTTGCTCCAGCAAAAGTTTTGCTGTGGAATAATGATCTTGGAATGTGTACAGGAATGCACTCGGTATTGCAAGTACAACGTTTTGTTCGGTCCTTCAGAAGGAAGTCCAATTTGCCTTGAATTGTTTTGTGCGTATTTCCAGCAGACGAGTTCGTTTTCTCGGCGGTGGCTCTGTGCTGGAAGCCGTGCCGGCAGCAGCGTGTGAGGATGCCGTGGGCTCCGGTGCTCTGAGTCAGAGCAAGGGCTCTCTGCCTTCTCCCGGCGCTTCCCCGCATCTCGGTCCCCAGCGCTAGCTTGTGTAATACTTGGCTGTTAATGCTCCAGAAATCATCACTTTCAAGCTCTTAGTGGGGGATTTTTGTTTTTTCTGTGGCTTGATTGTGGATAGCAGGAAACTTTGATGTAATTGGAGTGCTTTCGTGCCAGGTGCTGGGCATTGCTCAGTGCTCCTGTTTGGTCTCGGGCACCTGTAGCTGCTGTTTGAATCGTCTCCTGCCTTTGTAGCAACTTTCTCAGTGGTCTTTGCAAATTCAAAAGCATTTTTACCTCTCCCAGGAGCACGAAGAACCCCAATGGCTGTTGCTGTGGGCCTGAGAATGGCTCTCTCATCCTTTTTCTGGTTACAGTAGTTTATCCCGGGATCCTAGTGAGGACTGTGGTGTGCTGGTGGGGCCATTCTGTGGGCGCCGCTGTTGGACGAGGACAGGGGTGCTGTGCTCTCAACCGCTGCGAGCGTATTGACCAAAACCTCGTAATGAAATAGATCTTTTTTTAGGCTGAATAATTTTTATTTGGCTTGGTACCACCCAGCAGCCCTTGGCGGGGCTGGGAGTGCTGGACTGGTGAGGGTGGCAGGGCACAGTGGGGAAGGGAACCCTTTGTCGGGCTCAGCACGAGGTGGGATGAACAGTTTAAGGTGGCTTCTTGAAACCCAGCGACTCCTCTGTAAGGTGTCAGCTCTCAGTGTGTGCAATAGAAGGGCCTTCTGATATAAAAGGAAAATGTGTATAATGTGTATAAAGCTTTTTATGAGCACAGGTGAGCGTCGGTGGTGGTGGCAGGAGTTCGAGTGGCCGGCAGAGCGGGGGCTTCTGACCTGGCTGGCCAGGGCTGGGGCAGAACAGTCTCCATCGGGGGTTCAGTTGTCCCCAGGCAACCACGGTGAATAGGCACACAGCACGTGATTTATGTGTTTGGGAATTACCTGTTCTTTTGCCCCGCCGTTTTCTAGCTTTTACTTAATTTCAATGAGTTGTTCCCTTTGCCTGGAGATGAGGATTCCTCTTAGTTGTTTTTCTAGGAATTGTTCTCCCCCTATTCCTGAAAATCAGTCCAGAGACTGCTGGAGACCAATAGCTCTAGAGAACTTGTGACTGTTTACCAGACACTTCAATCACTGTGGCGGCAGTTGCAGGGAGTTCTTCAGTTTCTGCTGGGTTATCTGCACAGGCCCGGCTTTTATTTTCACCCTGACAAAACTCTGCGAGACTCTCCCCGAATGCCAGGGGCAGATGCCAATAGCCAAGATGCTGCTGCGTTTCCTGGTGGAAGGGATTGGAGCTGGGTACCAGACTCCTCGCTTCTGCTCCAGCTTTATTGGAGGGGAGGGCTAGCACGTGAATACCGAATTTTTCACGGTGTCGGTGAAGGCGAAGTCTGCAAATACCCCATATGCATGTAGCTGTGGCTTGCCGTTTATTAGACTATCAAGAGGGTTTGTTTTCCCAAATAACCCTCTGAATTATTCTGTGTAATTAACTCATGAACTTATTTAAAATGATAACGGGGCAGGGAGGAGGAGAGGAACCGTTGTGGAGCTTAGTAAACCGATAGTATTGCCTCACTTTTCCCCGCTGATCACAAGGTCGTCTCCAACAGCTGTTCAGGCGTAATTAGCCAACCCAGACTTCATGGTTTGAACAATTGAAAAATTACAGGGGTCAATGACTCGGTGTCTTAAATTTTAATAAGTACATAAAAACAAAGTGCTGAGTTATTAAAAATTAATCCTGCTAAGTGGTTGTTTAGGCTTTTTGGAGCTGGAAAGCCTAAGCGTGTCCATTTGTCCACTGGGGCTGGAGGAGCGAGGGTGGTTATCTCTCTGGCCGGCGCTGCTCTCGGCAACAGTTTAATGGGAATGTTAAGTTTGATTATTAATTTAATCAAGGTCATATTTTGTTTATGCAGAAGTAGAATGAACTGTGGCCCTCAGTAATCCTTTCTCTCCTTGCTAGCTCAGCCTTTGTAATTCTTA
This sequence comes from Rissa tridactyla, assembly GCF_028500815.1. NCBI lineage: Eukaryota > Metazoa > Chordata > Aves > Charadriiformes > Laridae > Rissa > Rissa tridactyla. The sequence continues at coordinate 48,929,963 of NC_071472.1, forward strand.
TAAGCTGCTCACACGAGCAGAGTTGGGATATTCACACAGTCAAGTGGATATTGTGCAAGTGTTGATTATAGCGCGCAGCTCTGTCTCTTCCTAAGTACAGAGATGTCCTATTAACATGGAAGGTAAATCTGTCAGCATTAACATTATAAGCCTAATTTCCCTCTCCCCCCATTTCGGGCCTTTGGATCTTGGTTATAAAACTTGGTTCAGAGCTTAAAGCATGGCAAGCGCGCTTTCTTCTCTCCATGCATTCTTCAAAAAGCATTCAACCGTGGTGTTTATACAAGAACAAATTTGGGAACTTTTGGCTGCTCTGATTTTACAGCTTTGTGCCTGTGTGCTCTTCTGTGAAGCCATGAGAACTTGCTCCAAAAGAAGGCGAACCCCTTCTCTGACCCACCTGGCATTGTTTTCGGAGGCAATTAAATATAAACGGTATGCAAAACAGGGAGGATAGGTTGAGCCTGGGGGTGGGTTTTGGAACGAGACGTTTATTTCCTTAAGTTGTGGGCAGGAATTCATAAAGGAATCCAATAAGAATATTTGCTTTTATTTAAACATAAAAGTATTGGGAAGATGCATGCTATCGGATTGCCCCAGGGATAGATGGAAAAATCATGAGGTCCATTAGGCATCTAATCGGAATTTTGAGTTAGCTGGAGATAGGATATTAGATCTCTTTCGTCCATCCTGAGCACAGGCCTTTCAGTTAGCCAAGGTCATTGCAGACCAGCTTTCCAGCCTGAATTATGTGACTTTTTTATATAGCAGTTTTTAAACTTTCCTAAACAATAGCTCCAGTGAAAACTTTGGGGACCTCTTGGTCAAGGTCCCCCTTGAAGGAGGAGAGAGGTGGGGAAAGGGACATCCCGTGGCTGGAGCTGAGCTTCACGGTCCTGGTCTCTTCCCTCCCAGCATGACCTTGAGCTGCTGCGATGCTGAAATCCACAGCCAGGAATATTAAGATTAAACTGATGCTGATTTTTGGTTTCTGTAATTCACTGGGCCGTAATTTATGGCTGTAACTTGCAGCTGAGCAGCGTCCATGTGAGCCTGCTGGCAGCCAAACGTGGGGGACAGCGGGGTGAGGAGGCTGCTCGCAGCCAGCCCCGAGGAGTCGCCCTTTGTCACCCTTCATCCTCTGCCAAATGGGTCCCGAGGTGCTCTGCGTTCGGGCTGGTTGATAAATAAGGCATACGACCCACCGGCATCATGGTGCCTCCCAGAGCAAGGAACCTGCAGAGAAAAATATTACTACTTTTGAGTGACACAGGGTGACAGTGGGGACAAGAGGTGGGTGCCTCTCCAGACCCCTTTCTCCACACCACAAACAAACTCTGGGTTTTTTTTCCCCAACCCATTAGTAAGGAGTAGAGCAGGAGATGGGCGGGAGGCAGGGCTGCATGGGGAGGGTCATGGACCTTTCCCCCGTGGGGCTGTCATTGGCATATGGTCCTGCGGGGAGATGCTGAGTGGTGACCACATCCCTCTGGAGCTGGCTGCATGGACCATCGCCTCCTCCCCAGCATCGTGGCTCCCCTCAGCCGCCCGCGCCCAGCTGCCTTTAACGGTCTCTCCTTTTGTAAGCAGCGAGGTGAAAGAATAGCAAGAGCCTTATTAAGATGTTTTTAGATAACGTTTGCTCAGCTGCGAGCCAGCAAAAGATTTTTTCAGAGTCTATTAGGCAGCCAGTGCTATTGAATCGTAAGGTTGATTTGAAAAATTGGCAGCTAATGGTTTACAACTGGAATAAATTTCCGGAAATTGGACCGCGGAGAGAAACTTCTTTCTGTGCGTGTATGTGTGTGTGTGCAACGTGCTGGTGAGCCCGTGCCCCTGCGAGGGGCCGCTTCGCGCTTCAATCACCGCCCGGGATTTTTCCCTTCTAATTAGGGAACGCGAGGAGTTCAGATCAGCTTCTATTCATTTCTCTGTTTTGACAAAGCTGTTTGATGGCGAGAGGGCTGCTGGGGGCCAGACTCTCCTCCTGGCTGGAGTCTCTTTCTCCCTTTCCCTCCTCCTGCCGCGTTTTGTAAAGGCCAAAGCCTGAGAATTCCTGAAAAATTAATGGGGCCTCAATAGGTGCTTTGCATCCACTGCTCCCCCCTCTCCCGCACCCACCACGGGTCACCGCTGAAAAGTTTGCAGCATAATAGCTGCGCAGCAGCTGCTCTTTTGTATGTAAATATGACCTAAAGCGGTGTGGGGAGCCCCTTGGCCACTGTCACCCCAGAGCCTTCAGACCGACGGGCTTCGGGGCTCTGAGATGCTCCACTGAGATGCCGCAAATGTCACCGGCAGCTGGATCCCCATCCCGCTCTGTGGGTGCCGCCATCTCCTCCAGCACCAAACGTAATCACCGTGCTGCTAAATAATTTAAAGAGCTGCCTCGGAGGAGTTGGGGGTAGGGGAAAGGTCTCTGCCTTTAGAAAACATAAAGTCTCTCGTTTTTAGTGTTTGAAATATTCAGAAGCATCCTGGAGGGCTCTGAACTCATAAGTGCCTGCCTTTTCTCCATTATAGAGAAATCCTGCGTGGTTTTCATTACTGTTATTATTACGCTATTTCCAGTTAGCTGGTGCTTGTTTTCCAGCCTGGCTTTAAAATGCAAAGTGCTGGGGGGGCTGCAGTTTCGCGTCGGACCTGACTCTCTAAGTCTGTGCTGGCTTCTGACTGTACCTTTTCCACCAGGACGGACACTTACTGCCCTGTCCGGGCTTGGTGCTTGGTTGAGAGCGCTTAAGTTAAATCTCTCTCTTCTCCTTTCCTTGAAAACTTAAAAAGTTTCCAGTTTGCTCTAGTAACTACTTGCTTCATCCGAAAAAAAAAAAACCACAAGAAGCAAAGCCCAACCCCGAGTGCTGAGCCGTGTTTGTCATCTTGTGCCTCGCAGGCCTGGGAGGGGGCTGTGGGCTGCGGTCCTGCATCTTCTGCGCTTCCCAGCACTTCACCTTCTGGATTCCCAGTGAAGGTCAAGGGCCTGCCTTTTTCCCTAAGTAGGTTGGGCTTGTTTTTACTCCCTTTGTTAATGTAACACCCCCCAAAGGAAAAAGCAAAATAAAGTGAGAAGTCTTCTCAATTTGGCAGTGTGTAAAGGCTTTTTAAAGCTAAACAAGAAAACCAATTATTTTTCTAACTGCTTTACTCCTTCAAATCTTTCACTGTAATGGAGATTTAGAATCCATCACTGTTTAGCTATTATTTCTGTGTAAACAGAGTCATGCCCTATTGCACCAAGCAAACAGTCAATTTTTTCCATTATACTTAGCTGCAAATAACAAGGGTACAGAATAGATGACCCGTTTGGAGCATATTTTTCTCCGTGCGGTGCTCTGCGTGCCCGTGTCCCCAGAGGAGGGTGCGGAGGGGTTAAGGCATTGCCCGGACTTTGCCTGGCTGTGCTCCTCCTCGCGCTCCCTGGGCTTCTGCCGGTTGTCGGGGCTGAGGGAGAGTGACTGTGGTCCCCACAGTGCTGCTGTCCTGGAGCTGCGGTGGCAGGTCCTCCATGGCCACACAGGGCTGCTCCTGCTGCCTCTGCTTAGGCAGGTCCGGTGACTTTTGAGCCCTTATAGAATCGTAGAGTGGTTAGAGTCAGAAGGGACCTTAAAGCTCATCCAGTGCCACCCCCCTGCCCTGGGCAGGGACACCTCCCACTAGACCAGGTTGCTCCAAGCCCCGTCCAACCTGGCCTTCTGCATAGGCAAACTTGGGGAGTTAAGAGCGGCGCAGTAATTGCACCCACACCCCCGAGCCTGGAGATGGCTTGTCATGAAGAGCTGGATGTCCACGGGGAGCTGTCACCAGTCCACGGGGAGCCGTCACCGGGGCTGGTTGTCTTCTGCCCTCATCCCCACTTGGTGGGAGCTGCTGCAGGCAGGGGCTGCTGCCTGCACCCTCCTGGCTGCTCTGGGGTCGGGACCATCACCTAGAGGCGACGCAGGGTGCAGGTGTCCCTCGGGGGGGGTTCCCTGCGTGGCTGGGGAGCAGCCAGGGCTTGGGAAGGTTATTTTTCATTCTCGTGATAGTTGGCTACGTCTGACTTTTATTTAAATGCAGGAGACTCTCGCAGACGATGTGTGTGTTGTGTGAAAGTGTAGCGTGCAAATATGTAGCCAGCAGCTGTTTTTTAAAATTAAACAGACACTTGAGGTTAAAAAATCCGCAAGTTCAACGTTCATTTCCTTCTGTGCTATTAAGTTTGGATTACATCCAAAGATTTCCTAATTTTATTTTATGTCATTGTTTGTTTACATTTTGCATTTCATTCACATTTCACTCTTGGGTTTTGCCTTCCAGCTCAGGCATCACTACTGGGGAGCAGCATTGGTGTTGTAGGATTTCAAAGTGGGGTTCCACATACAGAAACTTACTTTTATTTTATGAATATATTTTTCTTTAAAACGCATTTAGTGCCGGGCAGTAGCTGTCGGTGTCGGGGGTGGTCGCGGTGTGCCGGTGGGGCGCTTGCCTGGCCGCTGGCAGGGGAAGGTGACTCGAAGGTGTAGAGCAGGATCCAACTATCTGGCATGACCGGCTAGAAATGACAGGGAAGACTGAAATAATAAAGTGTGATAAATTAATGGAATAAAACCCTGTAAGGGACTCATTAAAAGCAATAGTTTTACGAGGAGGATATGAGGAGGATTGGACTATGAAGGAGAACTGGCTCCACCGAATTCCCAGGTATTTCAGCTGAAGAAAGGAAAGTGCTGATGCTTTTACACCAGACCTCACCTTGGTTTGCCTGTCATTAAAAGCAATGAATCCTGGTGGGGAAGTTCCAGCAGCAGGCTGTTAAGATGATTGAGGGAAAGGGAGGGATGTGGGAGAGTTGTTCAATCCAGCAGAAGAGAGGGGGCGATGCCTCTGCCGCGGCGTCCCGGGGGTTAAGCACCAGGCAGAGCTTTGTGTGACTGAGGAGCAGAGTCAACAAGAGACCCAGCGGAAGTAAGATTAATAGATTTAGCCTGCAGGTTGAAATTAAGTTTCAAACTATCAGTAAGTGAAAGGGATAACGTATACCGTTGCTTAAGACAGTGAAGGACTGGAAGATACAGGATGTCCCTTCAGTGCTGAGTTCCCGTGACTTTCACACTTACATTTCATTCCTCTTTTATGGTGTTTGACTTGCATGACCAAGAAAGGACTCCTTTCTTTTTTTTTTCTTTTTTTTTTTTTCCTTTAAAAAATATTTTATATATAGCCTGTTCCCAATTGAGGCTTTTATTTGAGAAACAAATGCTTCTGGTTAGCTTCTGTATGGAATACGTCCAGCTTTAAACCGTTGCCATGAGCAAAATTCATTGACAGCAAAACCAATAAAAACAAACATTCCCTGAGATGGGGCACTTTTGTCTGTGGGCCAATGGGAATTAGTTTCTTTAAAGGAAAATAATATTGATATGTTTATATATTTATGTATATATATAATAGCTATGTGTATACACGCACATGTAGACATTCCAGACCACTCTCTGGGCTTGCCCTGAGCCGGGGGGCAGCAGGGGCACAGCATGGCCGTGGCCATGGGGCTGTGGCCATGGCTATGGGGCTGTTGCCGTGGGGCCGTGGCCGTAGCTGTGGCCAAGGGACCCGCCTGTGCAGGGCACTGGCGTGGGGAGGTGGTGTAGAGCCCTCCTGGCTGCAGGGAACTGGGGAAGGGCCTTTGTTTGGAAATTAGAAAATATCTTTCTGGCGACGGTTGTTTGCAGTAGTGGAAGGGGAGGGATGCCTCTCTCTCCAGTGAGCCGCTGGGGCTGCTCGAAGGCCCTGCCACTCCCGTGTCTGCTGGTGCTGGCGTGGTTTGATGGGGGAAGCTGCAGAGCCGGCCGAGCTTCGAGGCACTGAGTCATCCGGAGAAGTTGGGGTTTTTATATTTTTTTGGTGATGTGGGCCGGTGGGTTGGTTTGTTTGTTTGTTTCTTCAACTGTCTGAGCTCAGGGGAGCACAGATCAAACTGGAATCTCATGGGTAGTTGTGTCCTTCTCATGCAAACCTGTTTTCTTCTTTTTTCCCCTCCCTTTGGGCATGGGAAGAGCTCGCTCCAGTTTCCCTTTCTCGCTCCTCCCTCGGCATAACCAGGCAGTGCCTGCACTCGCTGCTTTTGCTAAACAGCGTCTTGTACCAGAGAAGGGGGAAGAACTGAAGTAGCCCTTGTTTAATCCACCAGATGTTGTTTTCTGCCCTTAACTGGTCTTGAACAAAGCAGGTGCTCCAGGGGAGGAGACCTTCACAAATCTGTCCCCTCGCAGCACCCCGTGACAGCCCTGGAGAGCTGGGGCCGGGGTGGCCAAGGGGTGACGAGGAGCAAGGGAAGGCAGAGGAGCATCTCCTCTGGTTTGTGAACCGCAGATCTGCCAAAGGCTCTGCGCTGGACAGCTTGTTTCTGCTGCTTTTCTCCTCTCTCCCCCCCCGCCTTTTTTTTTTAATTCCGGAACAACATATTGAGGGTTTTGATTTGTTTTTGTTCTTGCTTTTGTTTTTCCAAAGCCGTGAACATGTTTTAGACAAACATAATGAAAAAATTTAAAAAAATAAAAGGAATGGAAATAACCTCATATAAAGTGGCAGAAAACCCCCCACTATCAGCATCATCAGCTGTGCTCCTGACGAGGCGGACGCTCTTGCAGTGCGTCAAAGACACTTAAATTTGCTTCATCCGAGAACCCCTGTGTGGAGGCAACATCGCCATGCTTCCGCTGCTGGTGGTGTACAAAGAGGCTGGGGTGGTCTGGGTCTTGGGTTGTGGTTTGGTTTTTGGTTTGTTTTCTTCCAGGGTTGTTCTGGTTGTGATTTTTATGGTTGTTTCAAATCTGCCAGGCTTTTGATAGAGCGTCTTCGACAGAGCAGCAGGAATAGGAACAATAATTAAAAACCCTCAACCCCACACAAACCTCCCACCTCACTTTTGGTAGATTTTTTCCTTCACTGAATGGTTGGAAGAATTGGGCTGCGTGGGTTGCTTCGTCTCACTTTGATTTCCAGTATATTAGCACCTCACCCCGTGGCAATGCTGTTTGTGGAAACCCGTTTGTTCGGAGGTGTTTACAGTGTGGATTTTGGGCCCTTGAAAGGAGGATCGTTTTCTGAACTGCCTAGAGAAGCAAGTGTCTTCTATCATGGTTATTGTTTGAGAGTATTAATGAACTAAAAAACATCCTGTCAGAAGAATCCTCAGCAAGATGTTTATATTTTTTTTAAAAGGGAAGCAAAATTGTTTGTTCTCTTTTTTATTAAACAATAGCGTAGGTTCAGACTCTGTTCTGGTGAGTCTTTAATTGGCACAAAAGGGCAGTTTAGCTTCATTTTAAGGAAGAGTTGTCAAACAAGCTGGAATTGTTTGCCACTCGGAAACATATAGAGCTGTATTCTGTGATTTGCATCTTCTTTTCAGCCATTAGGTAGTGCAGCAAGTTACTTCATTGGCATGAAAAGAGCATCTAATGAGGACACTTCTCCAGCTCTGATGCTATCCCTGCAAGAAACAGAGTTCTTGACAGAAATGTGATGTCTGGGCTGGAGACGGCAGCTGGAATACCTGCTTTCGGGGCCAGGGGGCTTTGGGGGGTGGGTGCTCCCTGGAGCAGCAGGGACGTAATGAGCCGGGCTGTAGCGTGCTCCACGCTAAATACAGCCCAGGCCTGTGGCGTGCCATTTGCTTTCCCCATCCCCTGCATCTCTGAAGATTATAAAACCCCAGATCTTGTTTTGATCAGCATGTGGATGTTCTGGAGCATCTTGAATTGACTCAAAGCAGCAAGAAATTGATTTTTGCAAAGAAGCTTCTTAAATGAAAGAATTACATTATGTAATTTTTATTTTTTTTTAAAACTCCATGTGGTAATTCACAGTAATTCCTTTAAATTCCGCTGTGTATCTCTTGTATAACATAGTGGTTTGAACTGCTACTGGAGTACGTTTCATTAAACTTATTTTCTTCTTGCTGGGTGTTTTCTGGGGTTCTTTCTCCTGGTTGGGGAGCCGATACCATCCCATGCTGCGGACCCTCGCGTTGTTCGGTGGGTGTGCAGGAAGGGTAAGTGTGGTGTGTGCGTGGTAAAGGGTGCGTGCGGGCGGCCCTAGATCCTCTGAATGTAGCTGCTGCTGGTGGCTGCGAAGCCTGGCGGGTCCGTGGATGCTCGGCAGAGCTGCTGCTCTGCTGGTCAGAAATGGGTTGTCTTGTCATGTGTGGTTGGTCTGCTTCGTGCCTCTGCTTTGAAAATAGGCCGTGATCAAATACACAAGTAATTAAACTGGAACCCCTTTTTAAAATTCAATTTATTTATTAGGAGAACAGAACACTAATAAGAAGCGTTGTGCTGCAGCAGTAGGATGTTTCTCCTCCAGGAATGGCAGAGGGAGGCTGCGGTGGGCTGTCCTGGGCTTGTACCCAGGGAGGACAGAGCACCCTGGGGAAGCTCTGGGGCCAACAACACAAATGCCAGCCCGTGGGTGACGGCACCAGGTTTGCTCAGTCTGAAGGGTCCCATGTAAATGCTGGCTAAAACCCATCAGAAACTGAGGGATTCTTCTCCCCCAGGTTGTTAATTTAACCTTTTGTTCTAATCCCTTTTGTTGGGCTGATGATTTAGCGAAAGCCCAAGGAGAGAGGGGAGCACTGTTACTCTTCACGGGTCAGGACGGGCACTGCTGCTGTTGGGTGGGGGGCAGAGCCGAGGGCGCTGGAGGGGAAAGGCAGAGCGTGCTGGTGGCAGTGGCAAGCGGGGGCACAGCGCGGGGAAGGAGGAGGGTGCGGGGAGTTGGAGAGGGGCTGGGGTTAAGTGGCCCCGCCGTGGCAGTCCGCTTTCCTCCACGATGAACGCGCACGCTGGCACTTTCAGAGTAATTACGGAGAGTTCTCCATTTTCCCGGGGATTTCTTTCCCGGTTTGGTCGCTGGAATGCAGGGCGTGCTGTGGGCCAGGCTACGGGAGCCTAATTAGAGCAACGCTGTCAGCACGGGGCTGTGTTTGGTAATTGGCACCGCGCAGATCTCACGGGCGGCCCCTTCGGCAGCTGGCCTGGACCTTCGCAAGTGTCGTGTGTTTTCACGTGCAGTGTGGCGCCAGCCATCCTGTGGCCCAACGCTTGTCCTCCAGCGCGGCACGAAGCGGAGCGCCAGCTGGCGGTCGCCAGCTCTTGGAAGAAGCTCTAAAACCCCAATAGTTGGGCGTTTGCAGCAAACAATGCACCAGCATGTCGTAACCTTTAGGTTAGCTGGTAACAGCAGAGGTCTGTCCTTTTGGTTTCATTGAAGTGCACAGCAACCTTTTAACGGCGGAGGAGCTGCGGCGGCTCTTCCAGAGTCGGGGACTGACGCCGCCTATTGATTCGGGGGAAAGGGGCACCCACTGTGAGTTCAGCTTCTGCTGCTTTATAGCACAGAATTAAAGCTTCCTGGCAGAATAAAGAAGGGTTTGACCTAAGCCCTCTCTGCTGCCATGCTCATGCCTTGAGTGTGTCCCCCCAGGTGTTGGTCCCCTCCGGGACATCCCCGTGCCGGGCAGGCGCTCGGCGGGGAGCAGTTCCTCCCAATCCTGCCCACCGAGGCACTGCGCTTTCTGCTCCCGCTGTCTCCTGGTGAGAGCTGTGTTAAACACTCACTCAAGTCACCAGCAAAAAATACCCCTTTTTAAAGGAGGCAAGTGGTTTAATACTAGCAGTTGAGAATTTTTCTTGAAAAGCCTGAAGAGAAGTGATGTTGTGAAAGCTCTCAGTGGTTGTGGTATGATGGTGGTGCTCGGTAGGCTCTGGGCTTGTCGACATGGGGCTCCTCTGGGTGTTAGACCATCAGCGTGTCCTGTGCTGAGAGCAAACCCTTAATTCAGATTTAAGCTAAACAATGGGAGCGGGTAACGTTTATTATTCCTACCTTATTTTCTTAGAAAAATAATTAAGCTAAGATCCATTTTATTTTATGGTCTTAAGAAGATGCGAAACCTTTCCTAGAGGAACTGCTTCTGTCCTGAATGACCATGGACCTTTGTGGGCAATGATCAGTGCCGGGGGGCTGGTAGAGCTGGGCTGGGGGCCATGGAACGTCCCAGTGCCAGTCCCAGCCCAGCCACATCAAGGCGAGCTGCCAACCTTGCAGGAGTATGGGGTAACGCGATTAATGTTGGCGAAGTGCTCAGAAGGGTCTGTGGCAAATGCTCTGGTCCCGTTACACCACTGAATTCCTTCGACTGTGTTTTTTGCCGGCAGCGGGTGTCTCTGACAGCCTGAGCCCTGGCTCCCCATGGCTCAAGAGCGCTGTGACACCCACCGCGCAATCCAGGGGGATCGGAGCGGAGCGAGGAGCTTTATTTGGATGGAGACAGCTTTTAGGTCTTGGGTTTCATTTTGCTGCTGTTATTGTTGTTTTCCAAATTCCCTTCCAATCCATCTGCTCTCCTGACATCCTTTTTATGTTGTTCAGAAGATGGGGAAGCAGTTGCATTGTGAGTGCGGTCAGGTCAAACTCCTCACTTTTATCTTTGCTCTCTTGTAGGTGATGGGTATTTGGGGAATAAAACGCTAAGAGCAGGGTTTAACAAGCCTTTGTTTGCTATTGTCCAGCTGTGCTTGAGACAGCAACAGAGATGGGGAACAATAAACAGTGAAAGGAAGTGAAGATTTTAAACAGAACTGTTTCTTTTCTTCCTATTCCCGTGTTCCTGGAATCTGACACATTTTGCTTCTTTAGTCCCAACTACGTTAGTAAAAATAACAAGGCAAGGTGCGTTCAGTGCAGGTCGGAGCAGTTGTGGCTTTGGCTGTTGCTTAATTATTTTATACATATATCTCCATTTATGCGTATGTGTGTTTACGGGGGGTGTCTGTATGTTCTGAAGGTGCTGAAGAAGAAGAAATTACATTTAGTGACTAACCCTCCTCGTGTCGATGCATTTACCACATAATCCCCCTGGTCCCTGGGGCGGCAGTGGTTGACCCTGGGCGTTAGGGAGCACTCTGTTGGAAGGGGCTTTAGGGCTACGTTTCTTACCATCTCGGGCAGCTTCATCGGGCGACAGTCCTGGAGCACTGCCCTGTCTTTGACACCGTGCTGGACGATGGCTAGAAGCTCACCAAATTTATCACCTAAATTTATTTGTGGCTGTTTTATACTCACTTTTTTCACTTGCAGCTCTGTGGGAAGCTGGGCACCTTCCTGTCTCAGGCTTCTTTGAAAATCCTGTCTCCAAGTCATGCAGCAAGTGCCAAAGTCTTCACTTTTTTCTCCTTTCCCCTAGTTAAACCTGTGTTCAGACCCTGACGTGAGGGGTTTGCCTGTTGGTTTAGTGTTATTTGTAAGGATGTCTGCCAGAAGACTTCACTGTCTCAGGTCACCATTTTGGTGTTTTTCCCCCCTAGTTTTTATCATTTGGTCTCTCTTATTTTCGTGGACTGTTTTCTCAGTCCCAGCTCCGGCCCCTTTCTTTTCTCCGTGGCGGGGCGACTAATTTATGCTGTTGATCAGAAAATGAAGGAACCGGGCAGAGAGCAGCACTGTTTGGCCAGTGTTGTTGTATGAGCCAGATTTTAGTCTTACACGGAGGTAAATCTTTCCCACTTAAACCCTTCTTCGTGTAAGCTGGAGTCTCTTGTTCTGCTCTGCCGAGCACTCGTGAGCATCCCCAGGCGCAAGGCAGCCGTGGGGGGGGCCGGGGTTGCAGCTGCTGGTTCTTACCCTGTTTGCTCCATCTTGCGTTAAAAAGCCCAGGGCTCCTGTATAATAAAATAAAACTTCCTCACTGTTTTCGTTTCAGTTCATAAATACCAAGTAAGTAATATTGTGCTATCCCTTTCTTTCATCTCTTTTGAAAATTTAATCTCCAAGTGCTTTGCCTGTTCGATGGTTGTGGGCTCGTGGGAGCTGGTGTTTATGACTGGGCTGTGCCGGATCCGTGCTGTATGGAGGGCCCTGCTTTGGCCGCACTGTGCTGGTGGGTACCTGGCACTTAGGACAAGGTTAAGGAGGTCCAGGCTCTGCAGCGGGTGCATTCATCTTCCCCCATCCTCTCTGGGCTTCCCACCCACCCCTCCTGCTGGGAGGTTCTCTGAGTCTCCCTCCGAAAATCTCCACCTCCTGCAGAACCACTGTTTTTAATAGCTGCGCTGTTCTTAATTTTTAAACCCCGAGAGTAGCTCTCCGGTAGGAATAGAAGCTGAAAAACAAAGCAATCAAAGGAAAGCTGTCCTACTCTCTGGGCATGTTTGGTTAGCGGCATCTCAGGGGGATGCTGAATCTAGTTCTTTAAACCGATGCCTCTCCGCGGCGTGAAAGGCTGGGAAGTTGCAGTCCGCAGCATCTCTCAAACTCATCTGTGGCTGTAATGTATATCGAATGGAGATATCCGTTCTGCTGAGGAGCATATAACAAAAATAATCTAACCTATTCCACCCAAATAAATAAGTCTGAAAATAAATCTCTCGTCGTACCGTCTTTATAAATATCTTTTAAATTGAGTATGAGTGACAAGATGTGGTTGAGCCACTAGAAGAGCATCACTGATAGTGTTGGAGAAGCCTTTTCAGTTATATTTTATACCCCAATTGTCATTGCAGCCGTACGTACCCTCGCCGCCTGCGTTGCCCTTCACTGGCTGCAGATTTTAAAATGGCAATTGGTAGATTAAAGACGGAGATACTTCTGAGCGCTGCTTGGAGCTTCCTTGATTGGGCCTGAAGAGCCGGGAAGGGAAAATCATCTCCCTGGAAGGGAGGGGAAGGGGCACCGCTCCCCCCCCAACCTCCCCCTGCTATGGGGGGACGAGGGGACCGACCTACCGCAAACGCGGGGACCGGCAAATCAGGCTGCGCATCCCTCGCCCCGAGCGGGGAGCTCGCGTCTGCTTATTAGATTTTCAAATGTTATTTAGCTTGATTGCAGCCTTTTTACAAAAGGAGTTAAGACATGGATATAAAAGATAATAGAACTATAAATTGCAAGACAGGTTCTTATGAAATCAGTAAATTATTCATTTAACAGTTCCGTGCGTGCTAATTTCATGTTGCTATGGTATCTCAAAATGGAGGAGGGAGGTCAGTCTGCGAAACACGGGGCTCGCACAAACGGCGCGGATCTTTGTAGAAGGCAGATAACGCATTGCACACAACCTTCAGCTGGATGATAAATTGCCTCTTTATCTAGCGTTGTCCAGGGAGATCCAAGGCAGACAACTGAAAGAGATGTTTCACACTAGCTAACGTTTTTTGGTATTAGACCAAAAATCACACATTTCAGTCTTGAAATCTGTTTAAGTATGCATTGTCTTAGTGGCATCTCTTCGCGGTCCGTCTCTGGAGATAGATGGATCACAACAGGCTGAAAGCTAACTTTTGGGGCTGCTTTCGTGTATGTGTTACTGCTCGCTGCTATTTCTGGTGGCCAGTGAAAGCTTCTTGTGGAAAATGGATTTTCTTCCAGCTACTGCGTTTCGAGAAGGGGGCGTTGTTTTCTCTTGGGTTTGGGGGTGTTTTGGAATAATTTATTAATGGACGGAAAAAATGCTGTGTTCCTGCTAATCTGTATTACCCTCCTTGTGGCCGGCAGCACTGGTGGCGATGGCTTGAAGGGCGGGATGGGTGCTCAAGTGTCAGGTACAAATTTTAGCCTTTCAAGCACATTAAACTTGCAGGCAAAAGCGCAGGACCAGCGGGGGTTTGTAGGGTGGTCATAGGAAGGGATCTCTTCTAATGTTGGTCGTATCTTTTGGTTTGCGTTTGACAGCATTTGCCACAGGAGGATGCTCCTGTGGCCAGGGGAGAGCTCTTTTGCCTGATTGCTTTTTGCAGAGCTGCAAGAGTCTGTTCTCAGGGTTCTCCGTTTAATTCTCGCATTGTTGGACACTTACATCTTCACTCCTCGGGCGTTTCCGAGGCACTCGGATGGATCTTGCTTTGTCCATGGACGGTGATGCCGTGCCACCCCGGGAGGGGGCCGGCACCCTGAGCGGGTGGGTGGGAAGCGCAGGTACAAAACTGGTCTGTAACATTTGTGAGGGCAAAGTAAAAAGCTTTAAAATGTGGCTGAGACTGTTTCATTGCAAAACTGATGTTTTTGGAAAGTGCGAGTCTTTTGAGCTATCTCGGGTATAGCAGCCAGGGAAGACAAGTTTTATAGCGTGCTTGTGTCTTAACAACTATACTGAGTGTTTCCTAGACAAACGGGATGTAGGACACAGCGAATCCACCAGGGTCATAAAATCCAGGTATATTCAGAGAGAGAGGACTCCAGACTGGCATCGTCCTTTCCCTGCTGCCTCCGCGCACCGTACAAGTTCCAGCCGTCTCTGAGCGAGCTGAGGCAAATCGGGGAGACTTTGGTACAAATGACCGGAAGCCTGTGGAGGGCGATGCCCAGAGGGAAACAACAACTGTTCCACGACAGCGGTACCTCTTCTGCTGTGCGCGGTTAATTGAGCCCCCTGTGAATGTTCGGCAGCATGGGTAGCTAATTTTTTTTCCCCAAGACACCAAACGCGGGGAATATCTGCGTGCATGTGGGGAAGTCTTTGTGGTCTTTTGCACTGAATAGTCTTAAGTCTTCCTGCTGGCACACGTGCTCACTGCTGCTGCACTTCAGGTAAGAAGATAATGATCACATCATTAAGACACTACTAAAGCTGGCATTACTTGTTAGGTCAACATATCGATCTTGACATTACGCTGCAAGATTTTTTTTAGATAATGCCTGTCCATCCTGCCTCTTGCTCGAGGAGGAGGGAAGAAGAGGGGGAGAGGAAATGCAAAACTAAAAGCAACTTGACATAGATCTTTTCCCCCAAATAAAAGCACTTTGCTCCTTAAAAGACTTGTTCTGCTGCAAAGGCTCCTGCCTTGTTGCTGCTGATTGGATTACTGGCAGATTTCCTTTAAGTCGATAGAAATCCCAAGGGAGTTGCTGGGCTTGTGGGTGGATAATTTGGTCATTCTAAAAAAAGACTCTCCTTCAGCCATTTGTGTTTGGGTGCCCAGTGCCTTCCTGGGGACAGATGCGGCCCCTCCAGCCCGGGGTTGGAGGGAGGCTGTTGGGCTGCCCTGGGCTTTGGCCCCCATTCCCGTTGGAGCCCCCACACTGCTGCTTGGGCACGGTGGGAATTGGGGCTCAGAGCCTCCCGCGATTGAAGAGTCTCGGTGGGGTGCTGAGTGGTGGGGCAGCATCTTGTCCAGCATCCTCCCATCCGAAGCCCTGCGAGCCCAAGCATGCCCTGGGGTCCTGTGGGACTGGGGACATCCCGCGGGGAGGTTGTCTCTGCCATCGCGTCGGGCTTTGCCGCTGCTGCCTGAGCACTGCAGGGGCTCCGTGTCAGGGGGGACCCGGCCCGGCAGGGTCTGTGGGCACCTACAGCACCCACAGGCTATTGCCCATCCCCAGGGAATGGTCCATCAGTCAGCTCCCTGAATAACCTGTCTGTAGCTGTATGGCTTTCCTCTGGGGCTTGGGATACGTTTACATTGTACCTATATTCTGAGCATATTAGAAATCTTGGAAATAACCTTCCTATCTTGCTGCCGAAAAAAAGCACCTCTCACTTTTTAATAAATTTCTGCTTGTCTTGTTATCTCTTCTGTATGGAAGCTGTCCAAGCCAGTTTTTCTCATTTCACTGCGCTCTTTTTATAGCATCCTACTTAAAGGCCTTCTGTAAAAATAGCAGTAATTTTGCTTTATGTATCTATATGTATGGTTTATATCACTAAAGCTTTATTTGGTATTTTAATCTGAGCTTACTGACTGTACTTTTAAGGACTTCTACGTCAAAAGTGATAGTTCAAAAATGCATGACGTTTTTTTTAGTCTCTTGTCTTCCAGAGAAGCCAGGCTTACCCCGGTGCTGAGCCAGTTTAGTATCCCTCTCTAAATATATTTCATTAAGAATGGTCCATATGGTGTGTCAGGGAGAAGGGGAATGCAGAGCAGAACCCGTGTCTGCCAAAGAAAACTGTTTTGATCTAATGTTCAGCATAGTACAACTTCGGGGGGGGGTGGGTGGGGAATAAACATTGTCAGATGGGTGCTGCCAAATTTCACAATTTATCAAAAATTTCAGGCTGTTCAGTGATATCTTTTTTTTTTTTTTTTCTTCTGAATACTCCAGTTTCTGGAATCTTGTGATTTACACAAGACTGTTCATTTTCATTTTTAAAACATGTTGTAGAAAACAGCCTCAAAATATGGAACCAAGAGGCTCCAGTGTCAGCAGGTGAATAAAATCCTCAACTGTGTTATATTTAAAATCTGGTGGCTTTTTAAGTGCGTCTCCTGATGTGGAGGTGGTGGGTTGTGCAAGGTCAGAGTCCGTCTGGAGCAGGAACCAGGAGAAAGGTGACTTCTCAGGGGCATTGGGTGTATTTTTCATTTTGATGATTTGCGGAGTAGAACAAGGTGAGTCCGTTGGACTTGTTCTCCCGTTCTCTTTGAGCTTCACTGCTTCCGCTCGCCGCTCCTGATGTCCCGGTGCAGGCAGTCAATGAGCTGTGTGGGCGCTGGTGGTGGGGATGCCTGCAGGTGAGCACCACCATTCCCCCGAGTTCCCGTGGAAGCGCAGGAGGAGAGTCAGGGTTTCTCTCCATTATTTTGTCCAAATAAAACCCACGTTTCTGCATTTCTGTGGCCCTTCGCGTCTGCGTTGGTGCTCTGGACCCATGAGAGTTTGCTGTTGTCCTCAGAGACTTTCTGTCCTGTCTCCATGCTGCCCGTCGGTCTTCAGTGCTCCTTTCTTTTAAGGTGGGAGAAGTTAAAATGGCAGAGTTTGAGAAATGAGCTGTTTTCCCTTCCGCACCAGCCCTGCCGGAGCCCCAGCCTGTGCTGGCCCTTCCCTGGTCAGTGGTGGTGGATGCTGCGTCTTCAGGAGAAAACCCCAAATTTCTCATGGTTTCCTTTAGTCTCATTTGAACTCGTCTTTATTTTTTTAACGTATCCAGTGAAGTTTTCCAAGTTTGTCTAAGGTTAATTCACACCGATAAACAAAACCTCCTATCAGTAAAATGTACAGCATTTTATACCTTTTGGGCTTACTCCGGGAAACGTTTGGAAGATGCCACCTAATTAGAGTCTGGGGAGCTGAAGGAGCTGGTTTTGAATTTCTGACACTGGAGACAGATGAGGTTTTGATCCTTACGATCTCCCCGGCGGCCCCGTGTGTAGCTCTAGACAGTCTGCAAATCCTGTATTGAACAAGAGGAGGTCAGTGATGGCCGGGGGCGGGAGGGTGCCTGTGGAGAGGCATGCGGGTGACAAAGCTCCTCTTCGGCTTGACTAAGGAGAGGTCTTGGAGAGCTGGTTGCCGAAAGAGATGATCAGAGTCGCGCAGTCATTCTAAACTCTGACCCTCCTGGTTTAATTTGACCTTCGGAGTGATGAAACGGGCCGGACTCTTTAAAACAAAGCGCTGTGTCTCAGCCCAAGGAGCGCCAGCACCAAACCTGAGAAGGTGGAGTTATTATGAATGACACATCCGTCCCCGGAATCAGCTTTTTTCCAGTGATTTGCTGGAGAGGCAGTCAGTCCAGAATAACTTAATGACTAATAGAAAATAATGTTTTGTAGCCTTCGGTGATGCAAAGTTGGGAGAAGCGGAAAGGGCTGTATCCTGATGGGCAGCAGCTTTGGTTACTTTAACAGGATGTTTTGGGGAGCTCTACGAGCTCCTCATGCGGAGAAACCTGCAGTTCTCCCTCAGGTTGTCAGTCAGCTTAACGTAAAATATGGGGTCAATTTTTATGACATTACAAGATGACCCTTTATGGTAGTTAAGTGTTATAAATCAGTAACAAGTAAATAAGGGAAAATATTTATTTCCATTACCTGTTCTCTCCTGGCATTAAAGTTTTGGGAAAGCCCTCGGGGGGTGACGGTGGGTGCACAGGAAGGAAACCCATCATGTTTCCTTGAGTTTTGGTAGCATTTTGGCTAATCATTATCGAAGTTCCTCTGAAGAGCCTCCCAAGCTCTCAGTAGACGGGGCTGGAGGAAGGGGGTGACGAGGCGAGCTGCTGCCGAGAGTGACAGAAATGACTGAACCACCAGGCCCCCGGGAGGAGGAAATCCCGGATCCTGCACAGGGTCTGTACCCGGGGGGGCTGTTTTACTTCTGGCCCTGGTTTGTCTTCTGATCTTGCAAAAAGGTCCACGCTTTCCTCCTCCCTCCTTTTTTTGGTCCTATACTTTTTTTTTTTTACTTTTTTTTTTTTTTTTTCCTTCTCCGTGTTGGGTTAGCTTTGACTTTTACAGGACTAAAATAGGGAAGACTGAAGTAGAAAATGAGAAGGGTGTGAGAGTGAGGAGGAGTTGAAAGGGCCCGTGTCCTACCGCTGAGCAGCAAGGTTAAAATCTGGCCGCTTTCAGCCCGCTGTGGGTTTAGTTGCGAGATCAGCACTGTAACCTTACTCATGGAAGGGGTATAAATCTCATTTCTCAAGGCACTTAAAACCAGGTTAGCAAAAGCGCGAGCAAAACACAATAGAGAACGCTTTTGCCTCAACCTCGTGGTGTGGGACAGGTCCATCTGCTTTTTTAAAAAATATTTCCCAGCTTGCAGCTTGCACTTGAAAAAGCACTATAATAAATTTGTGAATCTCCTCATTGCTTGTTTCCAGGTTATTTTTCTTTCTTTCTTTTTTTTCTTTCTTTTTTTTTTTTCCCTTTGCCTATTTTAAGCATTGGCTACAAAATGAATGCTCTGCTTACTACGGTCCTTTATCATGTAATGTTTTCAGCAGACACTCAAGAATTAAATATGTACAATTTCCATAATACTGATTATCCCTGTTTAAGTGCTATTTTAGCGGGTATTAATTTCTGTTGCAGTACCAGCCGCGGCATTAGCACCGCCAGCCCGTGGTTTTCCCTCTGTGGCCAAGCCTGGGCTTTGGCGTGAGTGAGGATTTGGCCCGAGTTGCCCTTGTTGAGCCGCGATGCCGGCGATGGCGATGCCGCGGACGGGCAGAGCATCCGTGGCGCCGAGCCGGGGCTGGGTTTGAGGAAGCCTGCCCCTGTCACTTTTGATATCTTCTGTTTTTGGTATGCAGAAACACAAAGCACAATTAGAATACAGTTATATATCCTCATAGTTATTAAAGCTTGGATTAACATGACATAAAGTTTTGTCTGGGGAGCCTTTTGCTATGGCTCAGGGAGCATTTTTGTGTGACAGTAATAGGCTACAGTTAATATACTTGAATGATACCAGAATCTGTGTAATAAGACAGAACAAAGGGGGTTTATTTGAAGCTGAATTACAAAGGTGGAATTATCATTGCGAACAATCCACTGAGATCGCAGCTTAATTATTGTATTTTGCGTTATTTCGGCATAATAAAGTGTAATCATTGAAGCAAAGTTTTTAAAAAAATACATATACACATCTCAGAAGGACATCTTGTCAGTCACGTGGGATTGATGTGTGGACCTGTCACCTTATTCTTAACACCAAAATCCTCTCTTTGCCCGTTTTTGCAGTTCGTTTGATTTACCGAGCCTGTTTGCCATGATTCAAGAGTCTCTTGTAACGTTTCTAGGAGAGATTCATCACTGGGACGTAATCCATTCAAATAGCTTTTTGGGCAAGAAATAAAAAGTGTTTGAAGCCAAGAGGTTTCAAACAAAACGTTGAAAGGCAGCGGAGGGGCCCTGTGGGGGAGGGAAGGGAGGTGCTTTATCGGTCCCTGGGCTTGGGGGAGAACGAGGAGTGGAGAGGTGGGAGCTGCCCTTTGAATCCCGTGTTCCCGCGGTGGGTGAGTGCGCCCAGGTCTCTGCAGCGAGGTGGGACACGCACCCTCTGCTCCTGGCCCTGTCCTGGGGACCGGGGCTTGGGGAAGGGAGGAGAAGGGGCAAATAAATGTCCCTGCACGTGTGTGCACACGTGTGTGTCCGTGTGTGTGCCCAGGCACAGGGACGAGGCAGGTGGGAATGGCAGCTTTGGAAGCTCTTGCCAATACACGTTGTTTTGGAAAACTCTTGCCAATACGCGTTGTTTCAGTCAACAGCTAAACTAATCCATCCCTTTAACAGGAATAAATCGGACCAAAGTGTGAAAGGTAAGTAACGTGGGGTTTGCATTAAACCCACGTGTCACACCATTTCAGTAAACGGGGTGCCCTGTTTTGTGGGTAGAATAGGGGGTTTTGGTTTAGGTGTTTGGGTTATCTCTCTGGTTTGACCCCTGGTCAGTGTGACGGATTGAGGCAGCTTCATCTGAACGTGATCAGCCTCCCCGTACCCGGGAAAGATGTAGCGTGTCCGGGGCGGGCTGCAGAGCACCTCCATGTCCCCTGGGAAAACGTGCCGTGAAAGTGCAGCTTGTTGTATGTACCTCCTCATGGGGATGCTGGGAGGGCGGGAGCCCCTCTGCTGTGAGGACAGGCTGAGAGAGTTGGGGGGGTTCAGCCTGGAGAAGAGAAGGCTCCGGGGAGACCTCGGTGCCCCTTCCAGTATCTGTAGGGGTTCCAGGAAAGCTGGGGAGGGACTTTACTGGGGAGCGGAGCAATAGTATGAGGGGGAACAGGTTTAAACTGGAAAAGGGGAGATTTAGAGGACATATTAGGAAGAAATTCTTTATCCTGGGGGTGGTTGCCCAGAGCAGCTGTGGCTGCCCCATCCCTGGAGGCGTTCAAGGCCAGGTTGGACGGGGCTTGGAGCAACCTGGGCTGGTGGGAGGTGTCCCTGCCCAGGGCAGGGGGTGGCACTGGATGGACTTTAAGGTCCCTTCCAACCCAAACCAGTCTATGATTATATCCGTTTTATGATGAGAGAGGATGGCGCCCGTGGGCAGATGCTGTTGTACTGGCTGAAATTGCCTTTCCCTAATGACAGGGTGCTCCTGCCCAGCTTGTGCCTGTCTCTGCCTGTCCTGGCCCTGCCTGCCCGCAGAGCCCTTCCTTGGGGGCTTTTTGGCCATTTTCACATATGGGGCATTATTCAACCGTCTTGCATTTGTACTGAAAGTTAAACCTCTGCCTCGAATCCCCATTACGTGGATAATAAGGGTGGAAGAGGATCCTATTTTTAATTTTCATTTATAAACTGAAGAAAATTATTTCTTTTTCACAGAAATCATTTTGATGATTTATGTAGCTGCGGGAGGTTGAATGGCTTCAACATGGTTTTAAACCAAAAAAAAACCAAACCCCAAAACAGAACAGAAAACATTGTTTTTTCTGCAGTAGGCTTTAAAAGAGTAGTAAGGTAGTTCCAGAAACCCGGGTATGGTGATTATGCCTGTAATCCCCGTGCTGTCCAGGGGTAATTAAAAATTGCAGCTGAACCTTGGTTTCAAATGACTGGGTGAGGCTCTGTCAAACTGATGAGAGCTTGCATTGTTGACACGTGTAAAACTCAATTTACCCACCAATAACCGCGGTTCGCGGGCATTAAATCTCTCTCCAAACAGTCTGACACTGGGGCACAGCGGGACGCGCCCGCGTTCGAGGGGCTCGGAGAGGGGCTGCGCTGCCGGAGGAGCTGCGCCGAGCCGCCGCCAGCGCCGCTAATTGCTTTCTTTTTAATATTGTATTCAGCCTTAATAGCCTGTTCTCCTGGTGGATTGCCTTTCCCAGCATTTATTACGGCTGTGCTTAGGAGCCTGACCAGAGAGTGGGAAGGCGTGGAGCTGGAGGGACTGAAATCAAGGTGGTACTTTAAAAATCCATCCCGACAGCCCAAACTAATGTTCCAGTCTTGGCTCCCTGATTGAGCTCAAATTATCGGGGGCCAGGCTGCAGCGAGCGGCCCCACGTCTTGAGTGATCAAAATGGCATTTCATGCCTGGTGCTCCTCAGGCTGAGAGACCCGTGGGACAGAGCGGGCTGGGTGGTGGCGGTCGTTGCCACCACGGGTTACTGGGAATGATGCTTTGCTGCAGCAAACAGACCTAAAAGACACGCTCCCCCAAAGGGCGTTGGGCTTCTGTCCTCTCGTCCAGACTTGCTGGCATATTTTTATAAGAGGTAAAGGAGGAGCCTAAACCCGCGAACAGCAGAAATCGGAGCTAGTGCTTCATTTGTGTTATTTCTCCTCTGCTGAAAGTGGTTTTATTTCTTTAATAAAGAATTTAAAATTGAAAAAACAAACAAACAAAACAAAAACCACCAAAAATCAGAAAACAAAACAAAACAAAAACACCCCCAAAATGCCCCAAAACAATGAGCGTTGTAGTGCAAGGTATGCAGGGACGTGAACGGGCTCTAACTCCCGGCAAAGCGGTGCTCGCAGCCCTGGCTGTTTGGGCAGAGCTCGTGTCTTTGCAGCGAATTGTGAAAGCAAATCCAGGGACTCCTCTTCTGTTTTTATCACTAATTTGTGACAATGGGAAAAAAAATCCCTTTTGCTTCCCATGCATTGGTGCCGTGAGCTGCTGGAGCAGGCAGCGTGTCTTGTGTGTGTGCGAGGAGCGGCGGGGCCCTGAGCCAACAGCATTAAAGAAGAAAGGGTCCTAAACCATCAGTGTAATGGGTTTGGTCTGAGTACGGTTCTCTGAATCCCCACGTGGTCGGCAGCCTGTGTGGGAGCCCAGGACTCGGCAGAGCCGTCCCGGCTGCTGCCTCTGCTGGGGACCCCGGGGGTAGAGAGGAGACTTGGACCCCAAGTGGCCATTAGTCACAGTTCTTGGGCACGGCAGTGGGCAACACTTGTTACAGCAAGGATCTGGGGTGCAAGTGTTGTTTCCGTAAATTAAAGCATCCCTAAATGTAGAGATATAAGCTGTCTTTGATTTGGGGTTGAAGGGCAAGGGAGGAGAGAGTTCTGCTTAGAAGAAATAGCCCTGGAAAAATATTCTTTAATATGCAAGTCAGTATATGAAAAGAACAATAAAAGGGAAAAGGTTCTAGCAGGAAATAAAATGAAACTTTTTTTCATTACAGTCAAGGGAAACTTAGATGAGTTTTTCTTTGCTAATAAACTACACTGTTTCATTTTGCAGCTGAGCCTTTTGCTGAAGCTGACTGTGGCAATTGTTCATACTTTTTTTTTTTTTTTTTTTTTTTTTTGAACTCTGGGCAATAAAAAAGCCCTTCATGCATCAGGAAACATAGTAATGCAATACTTGTCTTATCTTCACACTTATTCAGCAGGTATTTACAAAAGGGCAGCAGGAAGCTCTTTAAACTCGATCCTGTTACTTTGCTCAGGATGTCTCTTAATCAGATCTATTTACCTGTGTCCGGCCCGCGCTGGAATTGTGCTGCAAAGGCATCTGTAAAAACCCCTTGGGTTCTTGAGAATAGAGAGTTCCTCAATATGCTCTATACCGGGCACGGCTCTGAGCTGGGTTTTGCTGTATGGCTTAAGGGCACCGACTGAAAACCTACAGGTTATTACGGTCCGTTGGGTGGGCGAGAGAGACCTGTGCTTTAATGCTGCATGTTTGTGCTCTGCGATGGGAGAGAGAGGTGTGCGATTAGGTTCTTTCTCTGTAGGTTTGGTCACTGGGTGAGCGGGAACTTCTTTTCTGCTCCGAGGGAGGTGACAATGCAGGGACGCAGCAGATCGTGGTGTGCTGACCGGCGGGTCCCTTGGGGCTCCAGCCAGAAGGGGCTAAAAAGGAAGATGTGCAAATGCCATTGTCGTCTTCAGAAACCACGTCTTGAAAGGACTTAATTGGACTTCAGGCAGACTGAATAGGAGTTTCCATTTATTCGGGGTTGTTCCTGAAATGGTCAGTGTGTGATTTGGAGTCCGATGTGTTGTCCGCCAGTGTTCACAGAGATGGTTTCTGATGCTCTTCCTGGCATGTGGCTTTTAATGGTCTCTTTGCATCTCGTTATTTGGCATGTTTGTTTGTAGTAAACAAACCAGCTGCTCGTGTTTTAGTGTTGCGTCAATAGGGAAAACGCTGGGTTTGGAAAGAAAAGCCTTTACCCTGCATGTAGCACACTTCATCCAAGGACCTGCAAGTGCTCCACAAACATTTGAAGCTCCTTCTCCACTGAGAGAGGTCGTAGCCGTGTTTGTTCAGGGTGTTGCTGGGTCTAGCTCCCGCCTGGATTCCCCGCAGGAGGCTGGACCCTGCCCAGAGCCCGGGGGCTGGGGGGGAGCTGGAGGCAGCTCTCTGGCTGGCATCAGCCAGGAAAAGCACTAATTTCCAGAAAAAGCACTAATTCAGACATCTCCGCCTGCCCGTATGGAGCGTCACAGCGGGGTGGTGGGATGGGTAGGGGGTTGCTGGGTGGCTCGAACAGGAGGGTGGCACTCTCAGGGGGGTCCAGGTCCAAGCCAGCTTGGGCTTTAACTGGCTCCACAGCTGTCAAACCGGAGTTTCTTGTATGGAAAATGCCGTGTCCCCTCCCGGCTGGGGAGCTGCATCCTGTGGCTGCAGCAATGCGAGCAGAGATAGGCAGAGTTTGAACTGGTGCTGGAATTACATTAAATGAGAAGGTCCCTCTTGCTGCAGCCCAGGAAGGGGGAAAGATGTTGAAATTCGCTGGCTTTTCAGGCCATGGTATTGCTTGGGATGGCTACAGCCCATCCGGAGAGAAAGGGGGGTACGCATCGGCTGTCCGTATGTGGACACACAGTTCAGCAGGAGCTGCCTCTCCTCTGGATGGAGATTTTAACAGTCTTGTGGTTTCCAAAATCCGCGCTGGCCAGGCCTAATGGGCAGCACTGCTTAAGTATTGTTCGGAAAAGAAAACAGATTGCAACTTTGCAGTGCTAATATGCAAACGAGCACTGTGAAGGGAGGAAGAATTATTTCTGCTGACTGCAGCTAATGTTCCGTGAAAGTAAAATCACAAACCGCCTTGCACCTGGCTCGCTGAAATGCTGAAGGAGCAATGTTCCTCCAGTGCCCCCGTGGTGGCATCGCCTCCGCGCTGCCGGCGTGGAGGGGAACGGCCCTTTCCCTGTCCCGTGGCACCTCTCGGGGCAGGGAACCGCATGGGAGCACTCGGCCTGAGAGCACCCGGCAGAGTGACGGAGCTGGGATGAACTGGAGCGTTGTCGGCTCTTGTGGTTGTGCCGTGACTTGAGATATTCGATATATTTAAGCTGCATTTCGAGTGATGTGGTTACGTGGAGCTCTCAGCGTTTGATTTCAAAAAAGCAAAACTTCTCCTACGTTTCAGCAGCGTAAGATTAAACATGTGAATCCTAATGGCTCTTGTGTGAGGGCCAAAAAGAATACTTTGAAATTATAGTGTGTGCATTTAAAAAGTACAGTTTGTTTGTCTCATGTTTTTATCTGGTGGTAACTCCTTCAGGCAGCTAGTGAGGGGACAGGGCTGGGAGCAGAACAGATGGAGCTCGGGTTCTTCATTCCTTTGTGGATCTCGCAAGAACACGGGGAAAAAAAAACGCTCGTGAGAAGTTACTCAGTTGTTGGGGAAATTCACAGAAAATGTGCGTAGGCATGTGCACATGTACAAGGGGACAAGACGTCTTGAATGAATAGATAGACGGGGATGCATGTGGGAGATCGGTCTCCTGATGCCGGCAGGGAACCGAAGGCAAAGATTTCCAGGACTGTGGCTGGCTCTGGGGCCACGTATGGGTCACTTAAAACGCCTGGAGCTTAATTTCCCTTCATAGTCCCACCCTCTTCCTTGTCTGTTAGATGGGTAAAACACAAAGATGTTTTGAGGCAGGGTGAATTAAATGTTTGTAAGAGAGTTTGGAGAGTCTCCAGCAGATGTTTTGAACTAGATTCTGTTCTTGCCACTCTGGCGAAGGGCTGCAGCGGGAACTCTGTGATTTAACACTGGCTTCAGATTGAACAAGCTCAGAGTATGCTCCTTCTCTTGCTTTTTAACGCATACTGAAGTGTTTTTAGCTGTTGACATGTATTTTAAAGTTATCAATCGCTCCCTGTCTCATATCAATCAGCCTGTCGCACAGACCGGCTTTGATCATAGAAGAAACTTCTGTGGCTCCGATTTCTGGCAGAAATGTAGATGGGAGTTTTATTATAGCAGTGATGGAGGTGCTGCTCTAATTCACAAATGCATTTTGTTAACGAAATGCTACAGCCTCCTGTAAACGTGTGTATTGTGTGGCATTAGATCAGTCTGCTTCCAGAAACAAGTCTGGATGTCTGCTTTCTGTCCTTCGTTCAGTTAGCTTGCGCTTCTTTAGAGAAAGTGGCATGTCGAGGACGGGGGATGTGGTGGGTGTGTGTGGGCAGACATCTGAGATGCTGGAGGGGAGCGGGTCTGTGCAGGAGACGTGCCCTCAGGAGCCGCAGGGTCCTCCCGCTGCTGTCCCCCACATCCCCGTCCCCTGCAGCAGCTCACCGGGGATGGCCCAGGCTGCAGACCTGCCTCCAGCTGCCGCTTGGCTTGTTCTTACCTCAAATCCCATCCGTGCGCAAAACCCCACCAGTGCGGGACTGGTTTTAGCTGGTGCAGCATATCCACTGGGCCGAACGCGGGCAATGGCCTGTATTGGCACAGAGCAGCTGCTCTCGGTGGTGCCGGCCACCGCGGGACCTGCTTGGCTGCAGGTGATTTAACACTGCAGCGAAGGCGTGTGTCCCTGACCGTTCAACAGCAGGGCAGCGGTGTGTCCTGAGGAGCCATGGTGCTCAGATACCGCCGTTTGTGGCCAGGTCAGTGTGTGCTTTAAGCTGGTGGATACAAAAAGGGGTCGTCGTAGCAGCTCTTCTTTTATTTATGTGGCATTTATCATCCCTCTGGCCATCCAGAGATATTCCAAGCACGTTGGAGGTCCTGAGCGGTGGCACTCTGGGACCTGGGGCTGTCCCCAGAGGTCACCGAGGCCGTGAGCACTGGAGCACTGGGCAGCGCCACCTTTCTGCCCCTTCTCTAACAGACACTACTCTTCTGCAGGGAGATTTTAAGTCTGTTGGTGCAAATTTCCATCAGTGCAGGGCTGTAAGCAGCACAGCGTCTGGGAAGTTGTTCTTAGCCCATCTTTTGGGGTTTGTGTGTGTGTCTAGTGACCACGTGGGGTCGAGTCTCAGGCTCTTGCTCCAGGGTGGTCGTGTGTACCCTCTGTACCCTTTCCCCTCGGGATCTCAGAGCACTGAAATGCATTGGGTGTTGATTAGCTGCAGCGCTGCTGACCTGGGAGAAGGGCAGGAGAGCAGGGGACGTCTCCCTGGCTCCTGCGAGCTCTGTGAGATGCGGTCTCGGCATCGGCTTCTCTAACTCTGCTATTCGTTTCAGAAATGCAGTGCTGGAACCTATTTTCCCATCAAGCTAAGGGGACCCACGGTACAGCCGCCCATGCGCTGGCGGGCGTAAATTGTTTTGGGTAGTTAGACCTGGCTGCAGCACACGGTTGCAGAGATGGGACCCAGCCCAAGGCTTGTTTCGCTCTGACAGAGGTGGCTATTCTGTCTTCGGAAAAGCACGTGATGGTTTTGCCTAACTCTCTGTCTTGCTGTTGGCTTCAGCTTGATTTCCATTGTGAAAGGCATCCCTGAAGTACCCAGCGTTACAGGGAACTGGGAGGTGAGGGCCACCTCCTCAGGAGAGAGTGGCTGCCGGTGCCCGATGGATGCCGAGTAGTTAATGCTGCCTCCTGGAGTGGTTTGTTCCACACCCATTTTTGTGGCAGGGACCCCCACACCTCTCTGCAGTGGTGGCCCTGGCTGCGTAGGTGCGTCTTACCTTTTGGAGAAACGTCCCTGGGAGTTTACACGATGCCAACCGTTCTGCTGGCTGGAGGTCGTTATCAACCCAAGCTGACGTTACACCATCTCACTGGCACCGGCCTTGCTTCTTTGCCATCCCGTGTGCCCTGCCTTCTCTGCTGCTGGTCCTGTGGTGGCACAGCAGCCCCTGATGCCGAAGAGAGAGCTGTCTTTATGTTCCTGAGTTGTTTGGGTTTTGGTTGGGTTGGTTTGGTTTATTTGCAAGAACCTTGTCTTCCCAGTCAGTGGTGTTAGCTGATGTGTGCTGGAAACCTGACGGGGACAAGGGAAGTTCTCAGCCAAGACGGTCAAAGGCAAGCTCCAAGAGTCCTCATGTAGTTTATAGCTTGATCTGAGACTGGTCAAGAGCCTTGCTTTCATCAGTGCTTTGTATTATTAATGCCAGAGAAAGAATGTATGAGAAATCCTCTATAGAGTCATCTTTAATTTGCCCTGCTGTGGAAAGCTGTTTTTTCTGGAGAGCATTAGTCATTCTGACATCCCCCTTGGTAGAGTAAGCATTGAGTAACGTGTTGGGGTTTTGCAGGAGCATTTTGAAGTCCACAAGTAGCCACTGTGCTTTTTGGCAAGCATTTGGGATGCTCTTTGCCATGTCACGGCTGGTGAGCAAGCCCTGAGATTAACGTGATTGAATGACTGTTTTAATTTCAGCCCTGATGGAGCAAAATTAGTCACAATGATATGTGTGTGTTGAATAAAATTGTAGTTTTATTAGCTATAATTGCTGAAGAAGACTTTTTAAAGACTTGACTGCTGGGGGGAAAAATTGCTAGCACTGGAATTTGTTCTTGCACAGTATGGCATTGATTATTATCACGGTGCATAATATGTCAGTCCTCAGTTGGTAACTTGTCCCTGCAAAACGCTAGGAAGCACTCGGCGAGGGACCTCACCGGGTGTCTCCAGCCCCCCAGGAAGCGCTACACAAGCTGGGAGGACGTGAACCTCTCACCACCCAGCTGGGTACCTGTTGGAGCTGTAGCGGTTCCTGCATCCAGCCCTGGAGGTCTCCACTTTGCTCCCCGGTGCGTTGGCCAAGACAGCAGCCATCAGGGTGATGGGCGCGGGCGTGGAGCCCTTGAGCGTGGTGGGGTGATGGAACAGGGACCAGCCACGCTCTGGGCTGGGAGCCTGTGGTCCAGTGTGGTCACCTGGGCTGGGCCATGGGTCTGGAAACGCCACGAGGGACCAGCCTTGCAGCAAAGAGGGTGCTTTGGGTGCCTTTGGACAGGGGAGGGGGCTGTACGTGACAGAAAGAGGGGAAAAGGTTAAAGTATTTGTTTCTTTGTTTAATTCCATTGTAATCAAACCCAGAGGCCTGGTGTGGGGGAACCATTTTTCCTAACTGTCTGGCATGCGATACGCATTTGTCTTAATTTATGTGGGGGGAGGTTGTAAATCTGCAGAAGCACGTTGCTGGCGCTTAGATTTCACATGCGCATTTAAAATAATAGCACCTGACAGTTTACTAGCAGCTAAGAGGTTTTTCTGCTTCAGAAAGCAAAATATTGGAGGAGTTGTGCAGCGTGTATAAATAATTTGAGGAATTAGACCAGAATATCCAGCACACTTTTCTTGGGAGAGCAGAAGAAGTGATAGACCTGTAAAGTTTACGAGTCAGGGGACAGAGGGGGTAGGAACACAACCCAGCTGTGTGTAGCTGAATGTCATCCTTCTGTAATTTCTTTTCTCCCAGGACCCAATCTGAATTGCCACAGCGTTCGATTACAGCGCGTTATTTCATTTGTCTGCCCTAATTCTTCTTTACCTTGAAGGGACAGAGAACGTAGCACCAAATCTGCCCGGGAGTGTTGGAAACGAACAGCCCCCCCCCCCCCCCGTCCCCATCTGCTCTGGAGGTGTCGGAAACTCAGGTTTTGGATCGGGGAAAAACTTTCCTGGGCTGGCTGAGGAGGAGTGTGAGGCATAAAGACTGCTGTGTGTCCATTCGGGATGCTTATGGCAGTCGGTAGTTTCCCCGTGGAGGTTTTAATCAGTGAGCAAACTTGATTCAAATGGAAAAAAGAGAATTTGGAGATTTGAAATAGTGGCTGTTGTTACTCCTGTGTGCGTGCAGGCACCTTCTAAATAGACCTCAGCTTTATAAGCTGTACATGGACCAGCTCTTGGGTTGGCCAATCCGTGCAGCCATCGCGTGGCTGTAGAAATACAGATGTGAAATTTTCCAGCAAACCTCCAGGTTTGGTCCTCTCCGCTGTCGGTGGCAGCACCGTCCCCCCGAGGCTGGCGGAGTGAGTGCTGGGCCCCGCAGAGGCTCCGCCGGTGGGTGACGGCGGGAGCGGCGATGGGCTTGGTCATCGCTGGCTGCTCAGGACCATCCCGCGGAAGAGAGGGGAGTTGAAAATCCTGAAGAGGAAAGTGGGAAGGATGAATGGAGAATATTGGGCGTTCTTCTGCCAGGCTGGATCTGTTGCATTAAATTCAGAGCCTTTCTGAGTACAATTAATAGCCATTTTATTTAGGTCACCCTGGTTTTGTTGCTTTAAATGTATGCCTCCATTAAAGTGGAAGAAAATCAGTTACATTTATCTCTGTGGAGCCTTTTGTGAACTGGTTGGGCATATTTTAAATAACCCTGGGAACTGTTAGGATTATTAAAGTCTTTGGCTCCTCCAGGTTTTTTTCTTTCCTCCTATTCTCCCTTATTCCTCCTCCCAGGCAGTGATTAAAGAAGTGGTATAGCCCTTCCTTTTCTCAGAGCCCCAAGTGGGTTGAAAAAAAATATGAAATAAACTAAAGCCCATTAGTTAGGCTTTATGTAAGAAACTGGGTCTAAATTGGGTGGATATATGGGGTATGCTGGGACAGAGGAGAAGTCTGTTGGGCTTAAGTCACCATTTGTAACTGGTATTATCTGGTAAGTCTCTTTATTTTTTATTTACCTTAAGTGCTAAGACTGTGTTCATTTTGTAATACGCTCTCATTTGATGTCGATAATTAGTTCAAATCAATCAGCTCCTTTAAGCCTCCATATTGAGCCGTACTACATCTCAAAAGAGAGAGAAGTTTTTGGCTTGCCAGGAGCTTTGTGAGTGGGCCGGGTGGGACGTGGCTCCCTGCTTGGTGGCTCAGCGTCTGACGCCTGCACTGGGGAAATTCAGCTCTTTGCTGGTGCGTAGTTCTTCACCGTGCCCAGAGAACATGCGTACGGCAGGTCACTGCTGGTGATGGGGCTCAGCTGGCGGTTGGGGACCAGCGCTGGGTGGTGGGTGACCAGTGATGGTTGGTAGGGGACCAGCGCTGGGTGTGCCCGGCCCAGCCTGGCAGGTGGCGATGGATCTTCCAGTCCTGTTTCTGTCCCCGGAGAAAACTCCTTTTTCTTGTGTAAGCAAGGTGCTAGTTGCATGTTTTGAGTTGAAACCTGGAGAACTTGCCGGTCAAGCATCTTTACAATATTGGGCCAACAAGGGAGCCTCAGGCTGAAGGAGGGGGTTAACTTTTGGACGGTCACAGCTCCTGAATGTACTTGAGTTTCATCTCTGGGTTTGTTTTTTTTTTCCTTTGCCCTGAAATAGGGATCAATTTGCTTACTACAGAGTTTACTGCCAGTTACCTTGACTGTGTCCCTTATTTCTCCTTGATGAAAACTTGAACAAGCCGCTTGTGTTTGATTCACAGAGAACCGTGAGAAACGGGCTGTGTGTGTGAGGCAGTGTGGTTTTCTCATTCTATTCAGCCCTTTGTATATTCAAATTCTTCTAGTTTCAGTTCTTGCTGTTCTGCCAGATTTCCATACCATTGATGGGTTTTCTGAATTAATAAGTTTCTTTCTCCCCCTCCCTCCCATACCCTCGCCACCTTTTTGCAACTGGTGAAAAGTTTTTCTAAGCGCGCTGCCCTCTCCATATTGATTTTCTTCTCTTGCTTGTCTAACCCACTCTTAGATGTTTTATTTTGCAAAGCGTTAATAGAATTTTCCTTTTGCCATTGCACTTTATCTATTCAGGAGGTTTCAAGAAGTCTCATTGTGTCACCGGACTATGGAGGAAAGAGGCTATTCTTCTGTTACAATGGCTGCCCTAAAAAATAACACGGGGTGGGGTAAACTCAGAAAGGGCAGAGACGGAGATAAAATGGTCTGACCTTAGGAAACAGAAAAGATAACCAATTAGACATTGTTGAAAGGGCACCAGCTGGCTTAAAGAACACCCCACTGATTATTTTTTCTTAAAGGCGTGCTTGGTCCACATCTGAAGCAGGGCTGCGGAGCCACTTCCCCCCGTGCGGGTTTCCAGCTCTGAAGCGGTGGGGCCGACCCCGCCATCGGTTCTCAGCCCAGAAGTCAGTGCCGCTGCTGGGAGGGATGCAGCACCCACCTCCCAGGCACCCGCGGTCCTCGGGGTCCCTGCTGGCGCGCTGGAAATCGCCTGGATTAGCACACGCAGGCTGCGTTTGTTACTGCTAATAAGGATTTATTTGCATAAAAAAGATCTCTGCCAAGATCATCATTCCAGCGAAGCGGGGCCTTAGTACACATGGTACAGACCGTTGTTTGCTCAGAGGAGCGGTACCTCGTGGCTGAGATGACGTGTCACATTGTACTGATGGGAGAGGTGACCAAAACTGCAGATCCCCAGCATGACCAGAACCGGACCCAGAGCCCCCTCAACCCCTCCAGTGCCTGGTCCTGTGCCAGGACCTGTCCCTTCTCTGTCATGGCAGCACTTGGAGGAGCAGGATGAGGTTGCACAAGAGGTTCCGACCCATGGTGGTGGTGCTGCCAGCCAGAGCTGAGCCCCGAGAGAGGGTTTTGTACCCCACAGCTCAGGCTCCAGCCTGCTGGGAGCCTTCGGGCTGAGACACGGCCATGCTAAAGCAGGTTTCGGGTCATGTTGTGCATCATCTCGTGTCTCTTCTCCCCTGACGGCAGTACGGACAGCCTTTTGAAAGTCCCTGGTGATCCATGTCCTTGCAGGAGGAGGTGTTATTTTGAAAAGCGTGGATCCGGCCAGGAGAGCCTGGGCCCGGCGGCAGCCCCCGGGTCGGGAGACAGAGGAGCTCCCTGGGTTGGTGGGATCTGTGCTGTCGTGTGCCCGAGACCGCTCTGGGCTCTGGTATGGGCTTTAAGGCAAAAAGTTTATGCTGGAAGAGTTGCCTGTTAAAAATTCCGTGACAGCGGTTGGTGTGGGGACAACAGGGTGGTCAGCACGGTCGTGTGGACCGAGGCAGGGGAAGCCGCGATGCTCTAGCAAACAGCATTAGGTGCGACATGTAATTTTTGTTTCCAGTGAGGCCAAGACCTGTGAGAATGAAAAATAAAGCTTGCTGTGCAAACGTAACCCTGGAGCAGAGATAAGCGGTGGTGGTAGGGTGAAGGGCAGCTCTGTCCTTATCTGCCTCCTGGTATGGCTCATATTTGCGTGTTTTCTTCCTTGGAGTGAAGAAAGACAGCAGGACAAATGGCTCTGTGCTTAATGGGGTTTGGATTTTTCAGTGCGTCAGCATCTTTAAGTCTCATTCAAGATGGGTATCAAGGAGGCATGCTGTTCTCCACCATCTCAGGCCACTGCTAGCACATTTTGCAAACCACTTTGACTGAAAAAGTTAAGAGCAAGTTAACCAGAGACAGGTTTTTGGATGTGTTTAGACATCGTGTAAGGTTTTGCTGCAGTGTGGTTTTTTACTATCTCCTAGAGTGTATTTCAGTCCCGTGGTTGAGAGAGGTTCATGCTGTGTTTTTACCACCTTCCCAAAACGTGTCTCTGCCCAGCCAAGACTGAGGTTGTAATTCTGCACAGAAGTAGGCTGGATGTGTGTCCCCTGCACGAGAGGACCGCAGTCAAACTATACTCCCTGAACTGTGAATTTTATCTAGGTGCCAGCTTTCAAATCCTGCTGTAATTCCGGGGTCACGCTAAGGCAGCAGAAGCTGTCACAGGCACACAAAGTGGTCCCACCTTCCCATAGAGCGCTGCTGCTCTGCCCCCTGCAGCAGCCCGGCCCTTGGGGCAGCGCAGGCGTTGGTGTGGCCGTGCTGGGAAACTGATAGGACTTAAAACCTGGAAAAGAAAGTGCGGCTCATTTTAACCCGGAGCAGTTCCCTGGCTTGATCTGCCATGTAGATGTGTTGGCAGAAAGGGAGAGATGAGCACAAAGTGAGCACGGGCAGTTGGGGTGAAAGGTAGCACTGTGTAAGGTGAAGAGAGCGTGTAGCTGCATTGTAAATCACTTACCTAAAATAAATGATTTATAGAAAGCCAGAATGCAAGAACATGGAAATATCATAAAAATTACTTGGGGAAAAAAAAACCACTAAAAACCCCCCAAACAAACAAAAAAACACCAACCCCACCCCGCAGACAAGCAGTGGAGTCCTTTAAAGAACAAAACCTTTTATTTCAAGATCTTCTCCCTTCCTGCAATGTCTTCTGCAATTTAGTGGTGATACGGGTTTCCATCAGCCCCTAGTTTGCAACGGGGAATAGCGAGTCTGTCATTTCTTTTCAGAAAGATTGCCCAAGACGTTTCCCGCAGCACCGACCTGCCCCGGCTCCTGCAACCTCCAAGCAACAGTTTAAAATGTGATAATGCTGGAAAATAAACCCCAGCACAACATCCTTCTAAAATAAGTGTAAAATTTTAGGTGTGGCTGCACAGATTAAATGGAGGTGGAATAAATCATGCAAATAGTAATGAAAGTTGAAAGCAATTTGGTTGCACTTCAATACGTTTCATCAGTCATCTCTCTTCTGAAGTGGAAATGCCAAGCCTGATGCGAATTAAACTTTCTCCCTCCTCCCTTTCCCCTCTTTCCTCTAGCTTTTCAAAAGGCCTTTGAAAACCTCTGAATACCTTTCTTGGCTGACCAGATTTTACCCTGCTCATACTTCTTGAAACCTCCTAATTCTCAGCCAAGACAGTGACTCTAATTTGGAGAGGTCATGGGCTTCATTTGCATCCATGATTCCTCCTTATCTCCTCCAAAAGGGAAAGAGGCTGAGATGAGGCACAGCCAGGGGCTGACGAGAGGTGGAGGAGCTCCTTAGATATTTGGCTTTTTAGGGCAACGAAACTTTTAATGTTCGCTTTTCCGCTTTAGGATCAAATGCCAGCTAGGACGTGGCTTAAAAGCAGCAGATTCCTAAGGGAAGAGCTGACTCGGAGCAAATGGAAGGAGATGTGATGCATCGGTTGTGCCCGGGCTGAGGCTGCTCCTGCCTTGGTCTCCCCGTCCCGGTTTGTCTGTTGTGTCTTTGCAAACCGTGCAGGCGATGTGTTAAAGCGTGCATCTCCCCTCTTCTCTCTTGCAGGTAGAGGACGCCATGCTTATGTTTGACAAGACGACCAACAGGCATAGAGGTAAGAGAGAATGGGAGCTCAGACGTCACATTTTGTGACAGCTTCTGCATGGTGACCACAGCCAAAAATCAGTGTCAACACGACGAGCCAGTGGCTAAATCCAGTGGTGCTAAATCAGCAGAGCCGTTTATGTTTGAGATGGCTCCCTCGGTCCGGCAGGTGTTGCAGAGGGAAGGCCGTTCAACATGTAATGCCACATGTCACGTGGATTTTCTTATTAGAGGTGGCTTCTCTGGTCAGCCTAATGACTTCTCTTTGGGAGGAGCATTGTCAGGCTCTGTGGTGTCCCTGGGGAGAGTAAAGCCCGGGAGCTGGTGTGGTGAAGCTGCGGGGAAGCAGAGGGCGGGTACCAGGGTGGCTAGCATCAGATGAAGCTGGGCATAAGGAAATCAAGGTGCCAAACCCCTCCGCTGAGGTTTCAAGCATGCTGGAGTTCTGGAGCTGGGAACTGCTTGTCTTCCAGTGATGTAGCTCAGAATAAGCAGGATCTCCAGAAGAGGAATTTCCCTTCACATATTTCACGAGAGAGACAGGGTTTCATCACTGCTTGTACAGTTCTGTGAAAATGAGCTGAGGATTATTTTCAGTGTTATGGCCATTCCCTTCAGTGGAAATAAATGATGCTCCGCTGTCTCTGGGCGAGTGGTTCACGTTATCGCTGCAGCGGAGACGCCGAGCTCCGGGCAGAGAGCAGCCCAGCTGCTCCGTTCGGCTGGGGGGAGTTCAGTGTACCTGGGCTCTCATGGTGGCCCCAGACACTGCTCTGGGGTCAGGCTGCTCTTCCCTTCTCTCAGAACAAGACTGATTTTATGCCGCCAGTCTCCCTGCTTTAACACGGCTGTGTTCAGAGGCCGCGCAGGAGCCCAGCACAGCCCAGGGCTTGGGAGCGATGGGAGCCTGGGAAGGGGAGAGGGGAGCTGCTGGAGTGCTCGGCCACTGCCGCCTGCCCTCCTCTTCATCTCCGGGGCAGGAGACCTGAGCTCCCTGCGCTGTCGGAATTATTCACTGCTCTGATATTTGCCTTAACAAGGAACTTAGTGCGTGCAGATGGCTGGGTGAGTCAGGCAAACCTCCAGGATAACATTCCCTCCCTCCAGCAGTTCTCTCCCAGGCACCGATCCCTTTCTGAAGTCAGGGATCGTAGTACCCTGGAAAATTCAGCGGCAGTGAGCAAAAGACTTGCCTGGAAAGTTAAGTTCTTCAGAGCCAGGGAAGGCAAGTGAACAGCCAGTGCCCATCAGTTTTGTAACAGGAGCCAAGTGTTCAAAACTCTTACATAGTTTGGAAAATTCAGGCCCTGACAACTTGCTTTTATATCCAGGGAATTTTCCACCTTTCTCTTTGCAACCACCCTTAAATGGGCCATAAATACCCTTCTCCATTCAGGACCTTGGCACATTGTTTCTTGCGTTTAAGGGCCGTGTTATGTGGTGCTTTTGTGCTGGGCGCATCCCCTGTCTGACATGGTTTGCTGGGCTCCAGGAGTACCGGGGGGCTCCGATCCCAGCAAGGCACGGACTCAGCAGATTTGGCCCCTGTGAATGTGTTTCGACGAGTCTGCTGCCTGCCTCTGTTTGTATTCCATGTTTCCTTCTCTTAAACTGTTTCTTAACCTGGCCAGTGCATCGGATGGGCTGTTGGTGCATCCTGTGTTCCTCTCCATGCCCCGTCCTTTTGAGGCTTTTCAGCCTGATTTGCAAGTCCCTGACGTGCGGTTTTGTGTCTCTGCCTCTGTCACCCCTTGGAGCAGGGCTCTGCCATCCCTCTCCGAGGGCACAGGAGACTTGAGGCTCAGGGGGCACCAGGGGGACACCTTGTTCTAGTGGACATCAGCCTGTCCTGCAGCACATCTGCGGCCCGACGGCAGGGCTGGGTCACCCCAGCGGTTGCCTCGTCCCTGGGTAAGGGCACTGCTCCAGAGACAGGGGAAGAAAGTCTTAATTTGCTGAAATGTCCCAAATCCTGGAGGTTCGTTCCCACCGAGGCTCGCGGCTGTGCCTGCAGCAGTGGTCTCTTCAACGGCTTCTGCCTGCCTTGACTGGGCTCCGCTGCCAGGCTGGGCAGGAGACTCTGCAGGGACGTTAAAAACAGAGCAATGTGGTGTGAGTCCTTCCTTTGCTTCCTGCGAGCAAGATGCTCCTCTCTTCCCCGCACACCTCAGGGTGATCCCCCTCGGTGCTCTGCCGGCGGCACCGTGCTGCTGTAGGCGCTTCGCAAGGCGCGAGGGCAGCGGCGGTGTTTGCGCTCTGCTCTCACAGCTCTGCTTCGGCTCCTCTGCACTGGAACCGCGCGCTGGGGAGCCCCGCTCTCAGGTGTGAACCTGACCGATAAGCCCCAGGGGACGGATTCCTCTCTCTAAAGCATCTTTCCCCCATCTTACCTGGAGAAAAGGTCTGTAACCACTGAAGTTGAGGGCTGCAGATGTGGGGGGCACCTTAGCTGCCATGAGACCTTTTGTTTTTTCCACAAAGGGCTCCTTCCCCACAATGTGTGTTGAAGACAAGAGGCAACAGGTCTTCCTTTTTTTCCCCAGGAATTCTGTGAATTTATTTCCTTGGTTAATTTTTTTTATAGCCTGATTTTTTTACAGGCAAGCCATAACATTTCTCTTTGCGTTGGCATCCCTGTGTAAGCTCCTAGATGAGATCTAAGGGGGGAGGAACTAAGGCTAAATGCCGTTGGAGGTGGTGTTACCCGCACCTCCCGCGTGCTCCGCTGGTGTCAGGCTCCGGACCCGAGTCTGTCCCGCTTGCCTGTGCCGTCCGGGGGCAGGGTGGGCTGGAGCCCCCCTCCCTGCTCTGGCAAATACGGGAGTTCTCTGGCTCCCGGGAGGGTCAGCTCTGTTTGTGCGGCTGTTTCCCAGGGAACAGGCTTTACCCTTTTGCTGGGTGAAGGACAATGCTGCTAATTTGCTGGGATTAGCCAAAATTCCTTGGGTGAAGCCCAGCCAGTGCCAAGGGGCTGTGCTGCCAGAGGGGCATGGAAGTCTCAGCTCCGGGTCTTTACTCTGCCCAGTCCAGGTGGAAGAAAAAAACAAGTGTAAAAGGCAGGGTAGAGTCAGCTTCATCTTCACACTTGAATTTATCCGGTCTTTTTGGACATTTTTTCCTTCTCTGTGCAGGTAGCTTCCCCTAATCAGGCTAATAAACCGGCCAGTGGGCCGTTGCGATGAAGTGGGTTCTGCCGCATCGATCATATATAAAATCACCTCAGATTTTACAAATTGTGACATTCTGATTGTGTTGGAAACATGTTTAAAATGCAGTAGCGTGCAGCAACAGTGTTAATGGCAATTCTTAAAACCACTTGCGGGTTGCAATCTGTATCTTCAAATTAGCCAAGGGAAAGAGAAATGGCAGATAAAATATCCGTTGTGGTTTTCTGTAGTTAGTCTATGCCTAGAATAATCAACGTAGGCAAGGGAAAGGGAAAGTATTAAAATTCACTCCCTACTGCTAGAAGGCGAGATGAATTTCCTTGCAAGCAAATTGAGAGTATTTGTTGACATAATTCTGGCACGTGTGCGTTACTCCTGTGTGTGTTTTGCGGTAGCGTGGAACTCGCCCGCACCCAGCACCAGCTCCCGCCGGTTACTGGAAACGCGGAGATTTAACCGGACGTAGTAAGAGGGATTTTCGAAACTGCTCATCGTTGAACAGTTTTATTAATACCTTGGGAAGGCTTGAAAACCCCACCCAAAATAAAACTTAATGCCTTGCCAATAGAGCACATAACTTTTATAACACTAAAAATGTCATTGAGCTAACCGCTTTGTTGCCTCTGCTGGTGTCTTTTTCTTTTTTAATGTCCAGCTATTCCTGGATGTTCTCTCGGGAAAATAAGACTCAGAGCTATTGCATTTCATGCCTATCTGTCTGGCAGGCTACAAAATCTATGAGTGTTTAATTGAAGGAGTGGTTAATTTTTGGAGTGTTGTAGGTAAAATAATCCCTAGCTTCACTGGGATGCCGTGTCTTCTTGCGAGGGTTCTCCTTGTGTCTTGGCCACTTAGTTGTGATAGTGGGCACGCAATGAACTGGCACTTAGATGGCGAATATCTCTGGGTCTGCTTTGTTAAGATGCCATGTTATTATTTTTTTTGAAAGAAAGTGCCGGTAACCCTCTATTTCTGTACCAGGGAGTAAAACCACACAAAAAGTTCTCCAAAGACTCGGGAAGATCACTTTCATCGCTTTCTTCACTGCCTAAAATTTCATAGAGCTGAAAATTACTGGGTCAATCTTGAAAGGATTTAGTAATTGGAAAGGAAAAAAAAAGAGGGTAGTGTTATTTTGTTACCCTTGCAAAGTGCAGATAAAATCTGGAGTTCAGCATTAGTTATTGATCTTCGGGGTTGGAGGGAGCCTGGCAAGATGATGATGTCCTTCTAACTTCATTATGGCCGGGAGCTCCAGCAAGCATCCCGATTCTGCCGAGCGAGGCGAGCAGCCGGGGCTGGCTGGGGCCGCTGCCTTGCCCTTGTGCTTTGCCCGAGCTGGGCGATCCCCAGGCCCCGGCAGCGGGAGGTTTTGTTTGTTCAATCCAGCAAAGCGGAGAAAAAACACCGTGTGCCGCAGGCTGCTGAGGAGGAGGAGGAGGGAGGAAGGGTTAGATGAAAGGTGGCCGAGCAGAGGGGTGCGGGAGCAGCTCAGCCCTGCCCAGGCTGCGTGCCTCGTGTGGAAAGGAGCGTCTCCTGGTAAATTTGTTTGGCAATTCCCCTTTCTTTCTGCAACTGTTAAGCGTGTGGGTAGAGATGAGTCCAGAGAAGGGTGTGTATTGGTTAGTTATCCTGATGGGATGCTCTCGATCACAGCTTCAGCTGCTCTCCACCAGCGTGTACTGGTTTTGTGCTTGCCCGCAGCTCCAGAAGCTGTCCCCGCCGTGCAGCATGCCAGGCCCACGGCTTCAACTTGCAAGAAGACAAATAGAGACTTTGAGTGATTGAATCCCCCAAGCTGTAATTGCCGGTATTGAATGTAATGCTATATGTTTTTCAAAGCCATGCAGCCCTTAGAGTTATTTTCATATCAATTAACTCTCTCACACGGTTAGGAATGGCAGGGGACAGAGGAGGGAAGTGACAGCATGTGATTTGGACTTCTTTAATCTTAAAACTAAACAAAATTAAAGAAAAGCAGGCTGTCTGTTTGATGCAAACAATATGTCCTAGGTGTTAGGGGTTAAAACATCTCCAAGAGACAGGCATTGAGCATGACAGAGCTTTAAAATGAGTTGGGTTTTTGCGGTTGTTGTGAACCTCCCGGTCGTTTCCCCTGCCCGCGGCGAGGGCGAGGGTGCTGCGGGCAGGGCTGGGTGTCCTGGGCTGGGGTGTCCTGGGCTGGGTGGCCCCTCCGTGCCTGGATGAGGGGCTGGATCCCGGGAGAGCATCGCTTTGGCTCGGCAGGTGAAGCAGCTCCCCGGGGAGCTCCGACCAGGCTCTGTCCTGGAGCGGGGCACACTGAGACCCCCCCAGTCCATGGGCTGGCACCGCAGCAGCCTTCTCCTGGAGACGAGGAGCTCCACAGCCCTGGGGAGACCCCTGCGCCCATGGGTGGAGAGCTTTGGGT
Organism: Rissa tridactyla; assembly: GCF_028500815.1. Classification (NCBI taxonomy): domain Eukaryota; kingdom Metazoa; phylum Chordata; class Aves; order Charadriiformes; family Laridae; genus Rissa; species Rissa tridactyla. Next base: position 48,970,444 of record NC_071472.1, read on the forward strand.
TTGATCTAAACCCGCAGAATTCAGACAGAAAGATTTGTGCACCTCGTGCCACCGAGACCATGCGCCGGAGTGGGATCTGCGGGTCCTTCCCACGTTCTCTGCTCTGGGGAAGGGACGCGGGGGTCCTGCTTTGTGTTTGCGCCATCCCCAGCCAGCGGATTTCAGTGCATAAAAGTAATTGTCCAGGTGGAAGCAGTTGGCATAATGGTTGTATTTATTGGAAGAGACAGGAGTGATGTTGTTAGTGAGATATCGTCTGTGCCTTGGCAAAGGATGACGCTGTTCTTAGGAGAAAAATAGCCTTTTGTGTTCTGTCCGGCTGCCAAAACCTCAGTTTTGTAGTTGTCCTCTGAAGTTATAATTGACATTTTTATAGATGAGATATAAATATAATTAAGAGTCGCTGCAATTACTTGTTTATTGCCATCTCCCTCAAGTAAGGCGAGGTCATGTGCATTTAAAAACACATCCCCAGGCAGTTTTGAGTAAAGAGTATTTAAAATATATAGAAATAATTGCCTAATTTGGTCATTTTCAGCATAGCTTTTCTTGGCAGCAGTCTGGCGATGCTGAGCGTTTTGAGGGCAGCTCGGTGGGATCCTTTCGCCTGCTCGCATGGTCTTGCTTTTAGAAGGATGGGGCTGAGGGGAGAGCTGCTGTTTGGGCAGGTTTCATCCATAGGATCCTGGAAAAGCATCCACAAACATGGTAGCGGTATTTTTTTTAGAGCATAAAGTGCTTTAAGGGCTTTGGATGAAAAGTGTGACATAAGATATAAATGGAGCCAGTATTATTGTTATTGCTTTCCTAGATGAGACGGGCTTTTATTCCCTTGTCAGTTTTATCACTTCATAAATGGGACTCCAGAGAGTGCCGTTGTTTTGAGGGAAGCGCTCGCTCGGCCTCGCCGCTCCCTCGCCAGTGAGATTCATCCCGAGGACCTGGGCTTTGCAGGACTTCGGGAGAGAGACTTTAACCCCTGGTGCACAGAGATGCGGAGTGTTCATCTTCTGCCAAAGGCACAGAGCATCCGAGGGAGGAGTAGCTGCAAGCAGGGTTTTTTTTTAGAGTGCTTTTTAAGCAAATATTTGCTTCAAAACTTCACGAGAGCTGGGAAGATTCATTAGTTAATATTATTTACCATTTACAGCCCTATCAGTGAAAGCGGTGATGGCTGAGCGATAATACTGTCAGTCATACCTATCTATTTAGATTGCAGCTATGACATGTGCCATATTAATATTTTATGTGTGTGTGTTTTTAATATTACATCCTCACTTATAAATATTCATGTCATAAAACACAGTAACGGCTGCAAGGCTGACGAGCAATATTCACATCTTTGCTCCACGTCGCGAGTTCACCTCCGTCGTGGCTGGAGCCGAGGTAGGAGCTGGGATGGCTGCGGCTGCTGAGATGCGGCGTGGGGAAGGGGCTCGTGGCTCCCAGGTGGCCACGTCCCACCAGTTTTCCATTTGGCATCAATTTCTCCCTCTTGGCCTCTGTGTTGGGCAGTGGGGACGGTGAGCGTTATCCCTCCGGGACAGGGTGGCAGCCGCTGCCGGGGTGGTGGCTTTTGCACGGCGACATGCCGGTGGCCCCGGGCTCGACAGGCTCGGTGCTGCTCCCTACTTCGGTGTGAATAAACACAAAGCGAAAAGGAAAAGCTGCCAGTTCTTGGATCCGTCTCCCTTGTCTTTTAATTTCCTGGCCAGCGCCTATTGCTGCTGCATCAGGGCACCTTACGTGAAGTGTAAAAATAAATGCATTCAAGCCAGTGTGAGCCCGCATCCCGGTAGACTCTGTTTCAGAATAGCAAATAAGGCTCCTGGCCACGCTTTTCAAGGCGATTATTGAACGTCTCGGGTGGTTACAGTCATTCTGCCCCCAGCCTCATGCTGGATAACGCCACCTGAGGCTTGGAATAATTGCCCAGCTATGTACTGTCTGTCATACCTTATTGCTTAATTTTATACCAGTAATGAAAATTACATCCAGAGGAGGAGAAAGAGCGAGCAGCTGCTCTGGCCGGGACGCACCGAAGGAATAGATGTGTGCAAACGCTTGCTCTAAAGAAGGGGAGAGGCTCGGCTCGCCAGCAGCACTCGGGAGATGGCTTGACATTTTTATTTTCTTGTTTAACAAACAAATGCAATAATAGTAAGGAAAAAAAAAATCCCACCAACCTCTGGTAAAGGTTGCAAACGCAGCCCAGCAATTAGTTTGGAAGTCTCCAGTTACACAATCAGACTTTTAAGGTAAATACCAACTTAAGAGTATGTTGTAAAGGACAGTAGGTTTGTAAAACTCATTTGTATCTTGTCTTCATAGCTAACGTGTGTACTTAATTCCCTCTGCCCGGAGGGAGAGCCCTACGCAGCCAGACCTTCTTGACCGTCTTAATTTCTCCACCTCCTTTCGACTGGCCCCAATCCAGGTGGTGACCAGAGGAGATGCTGACCGAGGGGCTCGGTCCCGGGTCTCTCCCTCTGCACAGGGGGCGAGGGGGGGGGCAGTGTCCCCGGTGGCCAGCGCTGGGCCACTGACCGCTCTGCAAAGGGGGTGTGGGGCACTAACCGGTGCAGGAGGCGACATCCTGCTCTCATTCCGTGATGGAAACGGCTGCGGGAAGGGAGGATTGCAGCCGGAGCGTAAAACCTGCAGGAAGGAAGAGGCGTGCAGGAGGAAATTCAGCATTTTCCGTGGCATCTGCATGCAGAAGACGTTAAATACCTTTTCAAATTATCAGTTAGGCTTTCTGAAATTGCTGGGGTGCAATAAATGGAGGCTTTGCAGGTCACCAGAGGCTGATACCCAGGTGCCTCGGAGGGGAGAGCGGAGATGCAGAAAGATGGGAGATGGCAGCGTTGGTCTCGCAGAAGGTACCTGCGTGGTGTCCAGGCTGGACGTAGGCAGCAGCACGGGCAGGAAACCGGGCATTTCCTTCCTGCAGAACTGTGGTTAAGAGTCGCTGCCTTTAAAAGAAAAATCTTCCCATTTGCTTCATGCTGAACAGTATCAATAACTTAGTGCAATTAGACTGCAGTCGTATTGGAGAGTGCAAAGTAAAGCAGTAGAGCCTTCTCATCTCTGAAAGGTTCTTCAGGAAACATGAAGCAAGAGTTGTGCAAATATTTAAGAACTTTTTTGAAATTATGATAATAGTTTTGTTACACTTGTGGAAAGTGGGTACACGTGAGCTCTGGCGGGATGAGTGCTTGCGTTAGACAAGGTGATCTTCCCCTTTGAAGCTGCGTGGAGAAGACAGTGAGGTCATTTTAATACGACTTCAGTTTGCCATCTTTATTGTCACTGCTGAGCCACCGGTTTGAGTGACAGATAAATTAGCAAAAATCCTGATGATCTGTGAATGGAAAGAAACCCTAAATGCCGTGAATAAGTTCTTGCTTATGAACCTACTCAGCTGATGAAACCAAAACCCCTTTTGCTTCCCAGAACGCAGGAGCGACGTGATTAGCAGGTAGCGCTTTAAGTCTTGTGGGACTATTTGAAAATGTTAATTGAGGAAAGGCCAGAAACGGGAGGAGAACAAAATGCAACATTTACATAGAGGGGCAGTCTTAATACAACGAGCAGAATTAAAATCAGCGTGGTGACCTTGAGAAAAATAGGCAGCTACTCACAGCGTGCCCAAAAATGTGATAGGAAAATATTGAGACACTGCTCAGCTTTCCCTCCCTGGTGCGTTGTTTTCTTTTCCCAGTGGACGGCCGAGAGCAGACTGGGTGAGTCCTCTCAAATATGCATTGGGGGTGGGGAGGGGGTGTGCGCTTTTTTTTTTTTTTCTATCTGTGCTTTGTATCTGCTGGTTTTGATAATAAAGCTTTTAGAGCACTTTTACCGAAGGTGAGGAGCACATTCCCAGCAGCCTGGGGAGGCTGAGAGATGGGGAGTCACCGTCACTTGGTGTCCCCGAGAAGGGGCCGGTTTGTCCCCCAGCACAGTCCCTGGGGTAAAGCACCTCCAGCAGCTGCCACCTCGCTCGCGCCTGGGACACGGATGCTGCTGAAGCCTTTAATTCATTCTACAAGGTCGTTGCTGTAGGTAAAGCCTCCTGGTGACCTGTTTAAACAAACAGATAACACATCCCCCATCCCCAAAATCTTGAGATTCAGCAGAAATGTGGGTTACACAAATGATGCTGGTAGCACAAGGGAAGGTTTTACCCCTGAGCCCGCTGTTGGAGCGGGCTCTGCCACGCCATCTCTCTTTGCTGTCCTCGCCATCCCTGCAGGCGTTTAAAATACGGGCAGACACGATGCTGAGGGACATGGGTTAGTGGTGGGTCTCTCAGAGTTGGGCTGATGGCTGGATTCGGTGATCTTAAAGGTCCCTTCCAACCCAGGCGATTCTATGATTCTGTCACCTGAGACACAGGGAGGGTTTGGGTCCTGCGGTTCCCCGTGCAGAGCCCTGCAGCATCCCTGTGTCCTGCGTTCCAGGGGCTTTTCCACCAAAGAGACAGAGAAAGTCGGAAGCAGTGAGAGCCAAGCTCCTGCTCTGGAATTGAACAAGTAGGAGCTGCCAGGGCAAACGGTTTGCTGCTGTAAATCGTCGTGTATCTCTTGGCTTTGATGAGCCCGTGGCAAATAGCTGCAAGCGAGAGAGAGTGCCCTGAGCGGCGCTGAGCGTGGGAGGCCAGGGCTTTGCGAGGAGCAGCGCCGATGGCGGGGCTGTGCCGGAGCCCGGCTCTACCCGGGGCAGTACTGGCTCCTTCCCACTTCTCGGCTGAAAAGGGCTGGGGTTGGTTTCTGTATCTCTGTCTTCGCCTCCCCACCGGGGTTAGCAGCAAGGGGAGAGCAAAGCACCTCTAAAAAGAGTGATTCTTCCACCATTTCATCTTCCCCTTCTTTCCTCCCTTCCCATGAGGCCCTGACCTCCGCCAGGGCATGCGGGGTGACGCCGGGCGGGCTCCGTCACACAGAGCTTGGGGGTCTGCGCCGTTTCACATCGGTGCCCTCTTACCTGTGCTCGAGAGTGGTTTTCGCAACACATTAAGTTTTGACTGAAGATTTCTTTAATTAGGTTGATTAATATGTGCTGGCAAGGAGTGATTTTGCTTATTCTGTATGTTTTTTGTATATATAAGCTGAAATAAGAACATCTGGCACTTTTTTTCCCTGGATCCAATAGAATAAGTAAGTTGAAAAACAGCTTCTTTCAGAAAAGCGCAGGTCGGCAGATTTGGGCTGTGGGATTTTTTTCTTTTTAATTTATTGAGTGTTTTGTGGACCAGAAAGACTGCCTTTAACTCATGTAATAATTCGCAGATTGTTCTCCATGTTAAAACACCTATTGATGCTAACAGCCTCCTCACTTCTCCGCTTTGGAAGAAGACCAGGAGCGAAGAGATAGAATACTACTAAGCCGCCGCAGTGCTCCCTTGAGTGATTTCGGAGCTCTTTGCAGGCACATAGGGAATTAAGCCTTGCGGTGACCCAGGGACGCCAGGAAGGGACCAGGGCACCGGGGCCGTGAACTGACTTGCCTGCAGCTCCTGTTGATGCTGAGCGCTGGGCTGGGTCTTTCACCGCAGCGTCATCTCTCCATATTTTCTCTTGGAGGGACGGTCCCGGCCCCGGTGTAGGTTATTTGAGAGTTGTGGGGTTGGCCCCAGTCGCAGCAGGGCTCATGGAAACCGCCCTCCGCATCCCCCGCACGAGTGTCACACGTGAACACGTGTGTTCCCCAGCACACTCGGAATTAGGGCAGGGTCCGCAGGGAGACGCCTGGCAAGAGAATATCCTTTAAGCGTCATTGTAGCAACAAATATTCCCCCGTCAGCTCACAGGAGGTTCATATGAGCTAAAATCACTCAAAGGTCTTGGAGGCGGGTTTGGCTTTTCCTGATTTCTCAGTTTCTGCAAGCCGGTTTCCTCCGTTTCAGTCTCTGCTCTCCACGCCAGCCCAGCCCTGGCACATGGGGCTTGCTGCCCTGCCGCGGGCAAAAAGGAGTAAAAACATTTGTTTTCCTCCAATTTCTGGAATTTCCCTGCAATTGCAGGAAAACAAACATACAAAAAAAAATTAAAAAATCAGATGACAAAAGTGTGGGATTTGTTTCCTCGCAGACCAGCAGCGCATTTTCCCCTCCCGGCGGGGTCCCCCCGGGTTTTCTCCTGGTCACTGGGCTTTGTCCCTGGTGGGGCAGGAGCCCGGGGTGCTGGTCCAGTAGCCGGCCTGGGGCTCGCGGGGCTCAGGAGCAGCACGTGGCAGTGGGGGACCTGCCCGGCTGCGCGGGGAAGGAGCAGCTGTGAGGGAAGATGGGAGCAGCTGTGGGTATGAAATTAGTCATTCTATGAAGAAATGGATTTGATAAATAATAAAACAGTGGTATTAACAACAGATGCTTTCCAGGTCAGACGACTTTGATAAAAGCACCCAACAGCCGTGGGTAATGGTATGAAAAATATGTATCTATATTTATAGATCTATCTATATGAAAAGGCATATAAATAAGCGCATGTTTGTGTATAGAGGTGTGTGTGTACATGCTCATGTATAAAATGTACCTGGCGTTTTATTTCTGTTTTAAAATGACAGTGAAAGTGTTGCTGCTCCCATTCTTCGCAGGCTCCGAGACTTGCCAAGAAAACCTGAGATCTGATCGATGTCTCCCGAATCTGGTGCGCTCCCTCCCCGCCTCTCCTCAGCGCTGCCTCCGTTCGCTTTTATATTCGTACCTTTTCATTCTGATAGCCGTTTTGATTTGGAAAATACTGTGCCTTATACAATGTTTCCTTTATGGTGATTTAGTTCCCTCCTCTTATCTTTCACCTTAAATCTTTGATAAGAGCATTTTAAAAATGAAATTGCTACCTGACACCCTTGGCTTCTGGCCGGCATCCAGCTGGGCCGGGGGATGCTGAGGAGGAGGAGGGTGGCTCTGGAAAGCCTTCCCCGGCAGCGTGGGCGGGATGGAGGAGGATGAGGAAGGGGAGGAAGCATGGTGGGACCCGCCACTGCCTGTGAGCCCCGCGGCAGGGACCACCCGACCCGGTGGCGTGGTGAAGGCCGTGCCTTTGCAGGGGGGTCGGTACCATCCCCGTCAGCGACGCCAACAGCTGCTGAAGGCTTCCCTCTCCTTCCTCCCTGCTAAATTGCTTATTAATCTAATTGACTGTCGCTGCCGCCACGCTGGAAGTGGAGGGAGCACCCCAGGGGAGAGGCAGGAGGGGGACTCGGCAATGGGGTCGGCTTGTTTTCCCCTCAAAGCCTCAAAACCTTGCCATCATGAGGCTTTTATAGGGTGGCACAACGTTGCTCACGAGTTTCCAGCACGTCCGAGTAATTGAAATGTTTTTGGATAAGTGTTGGCTGTGCCTGCTGAACGTGATTTATCAGGGGAAGGCATCAGCAGTGGGAATATCAGTAAATAGAACTGTCTGACATGCGGGTCATTTTTATTTTAATGTAGTAGATTTAATGAACTCTTGTCTTTATAATTCATGGTACTTGCCGAATGCATCCATTTCCCCTCCGTAATGACGTTAGTTACAGATCTATCCTTCGTTCGAAGCTTTATTACGGCTGGCCAACTTAACTCTCTCCCGGTTGCAGTGATATGTTCCCAAAGTGTGCAAAGGGTTATCTAATAAATTGTTGCCTTTTTACGTTCAATACTATTACTAATAAACCTAGCCCAAAACTTCCCTGAGTAGTTCATGCATTATTAATTATTATTGTTATTATCATTGAATCTCTCGGAAGGTGGCTTGCAGAGGCCTGTGGTCTGTGTTTTCCCGGCTCACCGGGGCCACGTTTATCGGCTGTTCTTGCCCTGACATCTCTCCGGTAGTTTGTACGTGTTTGAGTGTGTTGAGGTCAGAGGCGATAGCAGCCCCCAAATCTGCTGTCAAGTGATTTAATAGCATTTGTGTCCAGCCTAACCCAATCTATCTCACCTCGTGGAGAAGAAAAAAAAAAAAAAAAAAAATCCTGCATCAAAATTACTGCTTTTGGAACTGTCTTGTCTCTTTTGAGTAGGAACTGGAGACAACTAGACAAGCTTCAATGAAAGCGAATAAAGAAACATTACTTTCTGAACACAATCTTCTGTTACCAGTCACTTTTCAACAGACATTCAATCAAAATGCTAATAGCAAAGGCAACGAGGGAGCGAGGTTATTGTAATACTAATTGATAGGCTGCAGGGATGGGTTTTGATAAGTGCTGTTGAAGATATATTTTTGAAATATGATTCTCTTTAATTACAATGATACTAATAAAGATGAACAAATGATTTAATGATAGTTTTCTAGGTAATGGCTTGAAGATTTTTGTTCAAGTTGTTTTGTAGGGTTTTTTTTTTTAACCAGAAGTTATGAAAATCACCTTAAAAATAAAGCTGTAGTGGAAGGTAGTGACTTTATCTAGACTTGGGTGGCTACTTTGCATCAAAATTAATACTGTCAAATCTGAAGCTCTTGAATAAGAAATCCAGTCATTTATTTATACAATAGGCTTTGCTGAAAGCCCATAGCTGAAGCCACGTTGCATGTAGGAATGCATTTAATATCTAATGCTTATAATAATTAGGATCAATTATGCCAGCGAGGATTTTAAAATACATTTTGAGGGAGGGAAGAATGGGCTGAGGGGTATTCACTGGTGCATCTGGGGCATCAGGTTTGATCCTATGAATGGAGATTATTGATGTGCAGTGACGGGAAGCTCCAAAGTAAGGCGCGCTTTCCCGGTGCAGCAGCAGCTGGTTTTCCATGTCCTGACGGGTGGGAGAGCTGTGCCAATGTCCCCAGCACCTGCGGGGTCCTCGGCCAGCCCTGTCCCCATCGCAGCCTCCCCCGGTCCCCGTGGGCTGCGTGGCGGCATCCTGCCTCCTCGGAAATGGGAACACAAAGGGAAAGGGGCAGATCTGTCACTAACAGGCTGCCTCTGTTTCAGCTAATTTTTGATGAATTAATTGATAACAAAAGAAAGAATGGTGGGGTTTATCGAGGGGGGAGTGTGTTTTGCTTGTGTTGATGTGGGTGGGAGCTCTTTCTGGGGCAGGGAAGGATGATCTCTCCTGCCTTTCAATTTGTCAAGCTCTCTCTCAAAGATCTGCCAGAGAAGAAAGGGTAATTAATAGGCTTGAAGTCATTTCCGATGTGTCAGTATTTCTGCCTTGCTTCCAAGTGATAATGTTCGCTGGCTCGAGGCCTCCGGGGAGCCTTCCATCTTATTAACTTGTCTAGGAGAAACAGTGAGTGGGGACAGCTTGGGCCAGTGGGTGACATGAAATAAGGATTTGTGGTGTAGTGAGCTGTAAACACGGGGCCCGATTGAGTAAAAAGTGGAAAGAATAAAAAACAAAGGAAGAAAAATAGATGAAAAAGGCCGCTGGTCACAAGAACAGCGGCACGTGTGATGGAGGGGGAGGATGCACTTTGTTTAGGGCGGCTCATGCCCGACCCGTAGAGCTGGACCTGCTGTTGTGCTGTGTCACCCATGGCCAACTTTTGCCCCTGCTGATGTTGGGTCCTGGTTCTGGCTGGGTCCCCCTGATGGCGGCGCAGGTCGCCCGTGGTCCCGCACACGCTGCCCCGTGCCAGCGTCGGGGACTGTGCTACCGCAGCCGGTTCTGCCACCGAAAACCCATGTGTCAGATTGCAGCGTTGTTTGTTTTTACCCAGAGGTAAACATGGAGGATTGGGGCTGTCTCATGGGTTTGGTCACATCCAGCAGAGCTGTTGTCCCCACTGCCGGTGGTGGTGTGCCTCCTCTGTGCCACCTCGGCTGGCGTAGTGGCAGGGACAGCCCTCCGACGCAGGCAGCCACCACAGAGCAGCTAGTAGCCAAGGGCTTCCAGAAATCGCCTGTGATTTTTAGGATGCTCAACTTGAGGCGCTAAAAAGGGACCTGTTTTTCAGCAGGTGAAGGGCTGGGTCCTTCTCCTCATCACTTGGGTCTGTTTGCCAAGTCGGCTGGTGGTTTTCGTAGCTTTTCTCAATTGCATTTGAAAACTTAAGACACTTAGGTCACTTACGTGTGAAGACACCTTCGTTCTCAGAAGAACCGCAGGGATTTAGTAATCCTACATCCTGCGGAGACCCTGGGAGACTGGGACATGGACCGAGACTGGCACAACAGCACGATGGAGATGTGCTGCAGCGACAGGAGTGGAGTCCGCGCTCTGGCCCCGGGTGAGTGTGCCGGGCTGTGCCCCGTGGCCGGTTTGTGGAGGGAGAAAGGACCCTCTTACTCCATGGATCTCAAAACCTGGAGCTCTGCGTCCTGGATTTCCATCCTCCTCGGTGTGTGCCTGTGTATTCTTGATCCTGTTGCTCAGCACAGGACCAGCCTCTTGCTTCCTGCGCTTTGGAGCTCTGCAGCGTGGGGTACGTCCCCCATCGCCTGCCCTGGCCTGGAGCGGGGGGACGGGCAGCTCCGCAGCCTGGGTTTGGAGGAGCGGCACCTGGTGCTGCTCGGGGTGTCCTCCCGCGGCTCCGGTCAGCAGGAGCGATAGCAGAGGAACAGCTGTGTGAGCAGAGTTGGCAAAAGTTGTGTTTTGCCCTCACTCCCCGTTGTTCTATAGCTTCAAGGTCTTACTTTGGAAGGGGATGTGGCGGAGAGATTTCTAGTCACTGCGTGTGTTTGATAACTACACCTGTAATCACAGGACTCTGTCAACACAGGATTCTGTATAATTGCTTCCACCCCCCACCCCCCCAGTCCTGGTGAGATTTTGTTAATTAGGATTAGAACACTTAAAAATAGAGATTATTTTTAAACTGTTTTCCTGATTCTCCTGTAGGATGTAGAGAGGAGGTTGGATGGGATCGTAGTTTTCTCAGGTGGAGAAGTTACCGCTCTGCCCAGTCCCGGGCCTGAGCCCCTCGAGGCATCGCTGCGCCTCGTGCTGGCTCGTCCTTGCACCAGGAGAGGTTCTGACCTCAGAGAGCTCAGCAGGGCAGAACCCGAGCGGGGTTAAATCAGGACTGCAGGCTCTGCCAAGGCGAGAAATAAAATGCTTATAGGTGGGTTCTGGATTTTGGATGTGCTGAGTTGCCCTTGACTTCAGCAAAAGCTACGGGATACCCTGGGAAAGGGGGAGAGGGATGAGCGAGTCACATCCCCGAGTTCATCAGGATAAACCGAGGAGGAGATGTCTCGGAGCGATGTTCTGCGCAGCCGAGCTGATCCGTCTTGTGCAGCGCTGAGCAGGGCTGCTGCTGGAGCGCTGACCTTCACGACAGATGTGGGCTTACGCAAGGGCCATGCCGTATCTATATATTTAACCTTCTTTGCTTTTCTTGTTTTGTTTTTAAATTCTCCTTCATAGCAAAAGCGCGGGAACGGTTTCATTAGCTATTAAAGAACACCACGATGGAGGCAGCGCTGGTCTCCACCGCGTACAAGCTGTTCTTTGGAGATTGTTCCCTTTTTTATTTTTTAAAGTAGCAAACCTTGGCGTTTTGGGTCAGTGGGAAGGAACAGGATGTCTTTCACATATTGACAGGGTTTTTTTGCTTCTCTTTTCTTTTCTGATCTCACTCCTGTTTGTCAAGCTCACTTTCCATTTTCTAGAGAAATGATTGATTATGACTAAACATCTCTGACAACCTTTTTGCAAAGTGTGAGAAGGCTACAATGCAAAAAAACAAAAAGGAGCCACCTCAAAGCTCTTCAATGATTAAGCTACTTAACCGGCAAGTTTTTTTCCTCTACTGCGGAGTGTATTTCTGCACAATGGAGTTCCCCTTGCAAGCGCTTATTAGGGAGGCACTAGTGTAATCTAATTAAAATTTGGTTTAATATTCTGTGGAAATTAAAACTGAATCCTTCCTGTTAGAAAGAATGACCGTGCATGTATTAGTCCTCTGTTTTGTTGTTGTTGTGAGTTATTCAAATATTAATACTGACTGCATGCTCGAAATGATAGTTTGCGTGCATTAACAGAGCTTAATTCTCAAATTAAATGATGAATGATATATAGGAATAGGTGAAAGCTGGTTGCTGGATTTATTTATTTCATTATTTTTTTTAATGCTAATGTTACTTCCTGGAGGTAAATAAGGGGAGGGGATGCTGTGCAATATTATCACTGTGAAATTAAAATAAAGTCTCATTATTTGAGGATGGAATTTAGCGGCTGAAGGTTTACTCTTCGTCTGAAGCTTCATCCTGAATTCTTCCAGCTAATTGCCTGCTGATTAGTTGAGAGACAGGCATTGCTAATGTTGGCCTTGAGCATCAAATTATCTCCTGCAAAGTCTTAGGCTCTCGTAGCACCGAGCGGGAGATGTCAGTGGGGCGCAGGGTGTTGGTGCTAGAGAACAAGAGGACAGGGGTTTCCCCGACCCCCTGTGTTCCCGGCGCAGCCGGATCGGGGACCTGGATCGCGGCGAGGAGATGGCAGCAGCATTTGCCCATCCTGGCTAACTGTGTAATTCACTTCACGGGTTTGCATACATTTATGTTGGTTTTTTTCTTTTTTTTTATCTGAGAGTTTTGAGTTCTGTCCTGTTAGAGGGCCTAGACAACCCGGGTAGATGTATTTGGTCTGTGTGTGGAACTGAAGAAAGTACTGACCTCTCGATAACAGGTAACAGCACCTTCCCTGCATTCTTCTGGTCAGACTTTGGGGGAAAATCTTTTTGGCAGGAAAAAAATACAGAACTTCATGCTGCAATTCATTTAAAAAAAAAAACCAAAAAAACGAAAAAAACCAAAACACAAATCAAACCTTTGATCCTTGCACTGAAGATGGAAAAATAACCAAAATGCCAGAAAACCTCCAAATATCTGGATGTTTCCCTGTCTTTTCCCAGCTGTCTTTCTGAACTTGATCTGAAACATGCTGAAAATATCTCTGTTCCTGATCTATTGAAAGTTTCCATTATTGACTAGCAGAAAGGCTGCTTTTGTGTGTGTCTCGCTTGTGGGCAGAAGATAATTTTAAAAAGCACCCTGTTTATCTGGAGAGAGCAGCGTGGCGAGGCAGGAGCCCCAGGCCAGCTGCGATGATGGATCGGAAACTTCCTCTGCAGGGGGAGCGAAGACGGGAGGATCTGCCACAAAATGCGTTAAGAAAAACCCCTGGGAGCCGGTGTGGGGCTTGGTGAAGTCCTTGGCCAGTGATGAAGACGCTTTCACGACTCGAGCAGGACAGCAGAAGCCGACGTGCCCCTTCTCCTCTGCGACCTGCGCGCTCCAGACCCCGCTCCCTCCTCCTCCTCGGGGAGCCGAGCACTAAGGAAGCTGTGCCAGGCCGGAGGGACGCGCACACAGGTCTCTGTAGCGATGGCAACTCAGGAAACAAGAGCTGCGTGGAGTATCTGGAAGGAGAGCCCTTATTATGGAGAGTTTAAAGGGAAGGTGCTTCAAAACGCGGGGAGGCTTGGCAGGGTAATTAGACTTGCTGCTCTCAGAGTAAATGTACAGCTTCACGGAGTGTTACTGGCGCGTCTGGCCTCTCGCTAAGAAAATACAGAACCATTCAGCAAAGAGCACGTCAGACCCCGGCCTGGGGTGGTGCCGACACCAGTGGGTTTTCTGCCGTGGAGCTCCTGGTTTATGCTGCGACCTCACCCGTCCCTGCGCTGGTGCTCTGCCCACTGCCATCAGCCTGTCGCCTAGCCTGGCTGTAGACTCTCGCTGATGCTGTGGGGGGAAATCTCAGTTTTTCTCAGCCGAGATATGGTACAAATCAAAGCCTAAAGCTTTCACCGGGGTCCAGGCGCAGGGACATCATTATATACCGTGTCTTGGGCTCAGTTTGCTGGGAGTTTGCTTCTGAGCTCAGCATTGCTGGTGGTTTCCAAATTTTTTTCTGGCCCACCTGTACATGAGCTGTGAGTTCCTGGTGGATGAGTTCTGACGTTTTTTGGTCAAAATGCAGCCAGTTAATGAGTTACTGTGCAATGGCTGCGTCAGCCAGCCAGGAGGGAGCTCGCGAGGGTCTGCATTCAGCCCCACTGCTGGTTCGCTCGGGTTCAAACCTCCGCGCAGCTCCGTGCCTCGGTTTGCCTGTCTGCGCTGTGTGACTTGGTACCCTTTTGTCAGCTGCATGGTGCTCCTTGAAGGATTTTAACAGTGTGCGGGTGCCAGCCTGTGTTAAGTAGGAGAAGCAACGTGATGCTCAGGCGGAAGAGGTGATTTCCATTGAAAGCAAAGGACCATCGGCCCTCTGCCTTTCATCTTCCAAAATGGTGCAGTGAAATTAGTGCCGGTGAAGGATGCTAGACTGACAGCCAAGAGACCAAAGACTTCCTTTCATCCTCCCCGCAGACAGAGTGCAGCCAGGCAGCGAGCTTCCAACACCGTCCCGCCTTCCCCGCACCCTGCCCTCCCTGCAGAGCAGAGGAGAACACGGCTGTCGGGAATCCCAGTGCTTTCATTAGGCAGCCCTCCTGCCCCTTCCGTCCTGCTCCTTTCCTCCTGCCAATTACCTCCTGCCTGTGATGTGTGTGACACCCATTTCACCCGTTTAAAACTCAGCTTCATGGCCTGTATTTCCCAGCAGCCGCCAGCCAGTGTTGGGATGGCAACTGCTTCCAGTTGGATTGACGGGGCTGGGGGCGACTCAGGGGATTTGGCGGGGTCTGGCGGAAGGGAGATAGCATCAGCTGGGCTCAGCAGATGTTGAAATAGTAAAAACAATCAATAGCTTCTTTTTTATACCGGTTCCCTTGGTCGCTCAGCCCATTGAAGGAGATGATTGTCGTGGCTTGCCGTGAGCGCCTGGCTGGGGCGGTAGCCATGCAGAAACCTCCGTGGTGGCTGCGTTATTTCCGAGTCCTGCGCTCTCTGGCGAAGGAGAAAGTGTGCATCCTCTGATGGAAGGAACATGGTGTCAGGCGGATGTTGGTCTTACCAGGCTGAAATGACAGTGGCATCATGTAGTGGATCAAAACATTAAGTCTTTAAAGGCGTATGTTCGATGTGTCATATCACAAGAGCTTTATTCTTGGCGATAACAATCGGCAACGCGTTATCTGTAGTTTCTCGCTTGTACATTTTTTACAAGCTGATAAACTTTGAGCTGGATGAGAATCAAGCATGCCTTGTTGCTCGTGTCCTGACCAGGGCTGGAAGATTGGTACCAGGGATCCCAGGTCTGGGGGTCGATAACAGAGGAGCCCAGGAACCGCTGCTCTGGGTGATGGCTCAGCACCTCTGGTCCACGTCCTCCCTCTAACGGTGGTGGGCTCCAGGCGTTTCGGTGGTCCTGCCAGCCCTGCCCTTACTCCACATCAGGGAGCTGGCGTGGCCAACGGAAAGAAAAAAATGACGGTGAGCGTCAGTGTTTCAGAAGAGGGATGCTTCACTTCACTTGGCATTTTAATCTCTTCCAGCACTAGGTTGGAATAAGCACTTTTTTGGTGCGTGGTGATTTATTTTGTTAAAAACCAAGGCATTATTCATAATTATGCAGTTTTATGAGCATATACATAGCAGCATTCTTCCCGTGGTAGGCTGTAGGAGCTGGCATAATATTTAAATAAGAGCCCTGGGGAAAGGACACGCTCGCATTCAGAGCGGGGCTCGGTGCGGTCGCGGGCTCAGCCTATTGAACTAGCGTATAATTACCTCTATTCAGCGCTGCCGCTCCAGTTATCAGCCGGCCGTTGGGGGGGGAAGGCCAGCGTTTTGAAATGACATAGATTGTTAGAGAACATCAAACTTTTTTAATACAGTTAATGATCCTCAGCTATAAATAGTCTGTTCCCATTGACTGGCAATAAGGCTTTTGTACTGTGCCTCGCAGAGCTGCAAGGCTTTTCTTAGGTTGTTGGGTTTTCTTTTTTTTCCCCTCCGTATATACTGTAGGTCCCTTCGTCCCGATTGCTTTACAAGGAGCATCCCTCCCTTTCTGGGCTGGGAAGCGAAGGTCCTGCCAACCAGGAATTTGCCCAAGGTCGTGTGGGGGGTTAATGGATGACCAAGGTGGGGGACTGGCAGCTCCATCCTCTGGTTGTTCAACTCTTGTCCTCCCCCAGGGACCAAGACAGGGATGGGGATGGGCTCCCCAGCTCTCCTGTGCCTCTGGTAGTCTTCTGGGAACAGCCAGCCTTTACTTAGTGAGACAGGCAGCTTTTGTATATGCTGTGCCCCAGAAAGTTTCCTTGTTGTCTCCCAGGTGGAAACGTGACTGTAGGGTCATGGAGCAGGGTGTGGAGACAGGGCTTTCTGAGCTCGGTGGCTGCGGAATGTCGAGGCAGCAGCAGGAGCCGCGCTTTCCAGCTGCAGCCCATGAGTTGGAAGGGGCAAGGACTTGGTCTGCAGAAGCCCTTGTCCTGGCAGTGCCCAGCTCTGACACAGTAAATCCTTGGGCAACCGTAAATCTGGAGGGAGGAACTGTCTGCAAGAAACCTGGCTTGCATTTCCTTGTGCTTGAGCTGTATCATGAGCAGTTACTGTTCCCTTTGAGTGCGCACGGATCCCTGCGCCCTGTAGATTGCTTTACCCTTTACAAAATGTGACCTGAACTAGCCAAGAAGTCTGAGAGTGGCACTTCAGAGCTCCGAGTGCTGCAAACACTCTGAGTCGGTTGCTGGAAAGAGCGTGTGAGCCTCAGGCGGGATTCAGGCTGAGCTGTCGCGGTGGGTTTCGGCACTGGTTGAGCATCCAGCAAAATAACCCCAACGAAAAAACTCTCAAACCCCGAACCGACTGCCCGACTTCCACAGCAGCGGTTAAATGGCCGCGTTTCCCATCGCCCAGAAGTTGCGGTGAGATTCTGCCACAGCTTTGTTCTCGAGTGCCTGCAGACACAATAGGAAAAGGTCATCGCATAAACACCGCTTCTCCAAAGGCAATTTCTTTGTCTGTTTTGAAAGCCAGGAAGCAAAGGGTATTCTAATTTGAACTGCTCTGCCGGTGTGATGGTACCGGCAGTGCCTCCCCCCCGCACCTTTCTGGTTTCAGGCACATCTTCAGGTCGAGAGCCTTCCACGCGCCCGAGGAGCACCCTGGATCTGCGGGGTTTTGGCTGCTAATAGGTGGCGCGTCTTTGCTCCCGCTGTGGGTGAAAATGGGGGCTGGTGGGGTGGGCGTGAGCGTGGGGGGGGAACGCAGCAGGCGGTAGCTTGAGGTCTGGGCTGGTAGCACCCAGGCTGTGAAAATGCTTCAGGGAACCCTCCGGTGTGTTTAATTAGTTCACCTTTTCCTTTGCCTGTGACTGCTGGTTGTGGCGCTTTTGTTTCTAAGCAGAAAGATTTCAGCGTTTTCCCCAATGGTTTGAGCAAAGGTTGAGCGCGTGGGGAAATCCATAAAACAATGTCACCAAAAACGCGAGGAGGAGAAGGCGGCTTTTAATAAAGCACTGCTGGGCATACGCACCCGGCAGTCGGGCTTGGCTGGATCCGAACGGCAGGGAGGCTGCCGGGGAAGGTCACCTCTGAAGGTGGCAGATGAAAAAGCAACGTGGCCCCCTCTTCTCGGGGGAGCTTTGGCAGAAACCCATCGGTCTGTAGGTGTTTGGTTGGCCCGTCCTCTGACGTGCCATTCCCCGGCATCCCGGGGCTCGGCAGAGCAGCCGACCTCAGGAGGGGGCTTGTGCTTGAGTCGAGGCAGGGAGACAGTGGGAAGCAAATTTCAAGGGAACCGTCCGCAGCAGGGAATGGCTTGGCTGTAGTTACCCTGAGCGGGCGATCAGGGAGGTTAGAAGGCGGCATTAAGGCACCCAGTGATAACAAAATTGTGGTTATTTGAGGTTGGATGCTCAGCAAAGAGAACACCTCTCCTTTGCCTTGTCTATCCATGCGCGGTCTCCAAAAGCAGCTGCAGAGGAAGAAGAGCATCCACCATATCTGAGGAACGTTAGAAAGCCTCCTGAAATTATAGGCGTGATTATTAGCAAAGGGCTCTGGATTTTGTGCCTGCGTTGTGCCTGTCTCACAGTCTTGTTTTCCACTACCTGCAGATCCGTTTTCTAGAGCTGTTCAGCTCTGTGTGGTCCCTATTAAAAGTTTTCTTTCCCAGGGTGATTCTGCTCCTTTGTTGCCTCTGATTCTTGAACACTTTATACTATCAAACAGCAAAACTGCTTTTATTGATGCGGCAAAGAACAATGGGATCTTTCCAGCAGCGCTCCCAAAATACGCTCTTGGCTTTTTTTTCATGCCTCGCTTCCAACAGTGGAAAAAATGATTAAGATATGTTAGGTTTACTCTGGTCACTTCAACGGGAGATTGGTAATATCAACAAACGATTCCGGTAAATGGATTAGCTCCTCTTCTCCGGCTAAGGCTGAAGCGATGTGTACTTGCCCTGGCCGTGCTCTTTCTGCGAGACAGACAGCTGAAAAAGCAGAAAGCATCCACAATTTAATAGCGCGCAGATCGGGTTAGGCGAAGATGATGGCACTGGGCTTGTGTCAGGTCACTGGAGCGTGATGGCGAGCTGGCGGGGCGTGCGTGGGCGCTGCTCGTACAGCAACTGCACCCGCCGTGGCCCGAAGCCTCACGCTGGGTCCTCCGGGATGCGATTTCCTGTCCATGCGGAGACGGGGAGCAGGGAAGACGGGAGAGGACGAGCAGGGACGCAAAACCAGCTCTGCTCTGTGCGTGAACTGAGCGTTCCTTGGTGTCTCAGTACTGGCTTTCGGCTTTCCATGTGAGCAGATGTCAGCATGTGTCTCCCTTACAAAAAAAGATACATGCCATGTTAAAAACTTTTATATGTATATTTTTAATGTCCACTGTCAGCCTTTTCCCCCGGACATATCCAAAATCTGACGACTCCTGACTATCCGGAACTATTACTGTAAAAGCAAAGCGGTTTGCCCAGTTTCAGAAGGGGAGTGTGGGGCTTTGGGGGGCGCTGGGGCTGAGGGTGTGCATGATGTTAATGAGGAGCTGGTGTAGCAGCCACCAGCATGACGTGGCGGGGATCCTATGCTGCGTTAGGTAATGCTAATTAAGGGAACCTCCTTGCAAGATATTAGAAACCCTCCTCCAGCAGCAGGAAAGGCTGAGAAGTGGGTCTGGTGCGTAGGGAGCTTGCAGAAATGCCTGCCAGCCCAGCGGGGAGTGTGAGCTCTGCCAAAGACCCTTTGGGGTGTGCGGGCAGGGTCCTCCGAGGCCGACAGGCAGCCGACCCTGGGGACCACCGGAGGGGCTGGACGGGCCCGGGGTGCTGTTGGCCTGGGGAGGGGAGTCCCCGTGGGGAGGTGGGAACAGGTGCTGGCATAAAGGCATCGTGTCCACAAGGTTCGATGAGTGTGAAGCATCGTGCAGTGCCCTGCCTCCGGTTAGGGGAGCCCTGGAGCATTTTTGGGAGCACGGGGCAGCAGATGCTTCCAGAAGCATCCTTTGGTTTGTAGCATTCTTCAAACAAACCAACAAAACCCCAAAAACGTGAGAGCAAAGTTGTGTTTCGGCTGCATTCTCTTGGCAGAAGAGTACGTTTTCCAGCCTCGGGGAGCATGCAGGGGTTTAATTCTGTGAGTGCATGGGCTACGTAATATTTTTATTTATTTGTCAGTTCTTTTGGAGAGCCTTATTATGCGGCCTTTGTTTTTCTTCCGATGTAAGGTGCTTGTTACAGCCCTTTGCTTGCCTGCCTTCCACTTCTAAACTGTGCATTTCCACAGCAGGTTGCATCTGGCATACTGGGAAAGAAAAGAGTCTATATACGGTGATTGAAGATTTCTTCTTTATATAGTGCCTTTAAAAAAAAAGTGTAGTGCCATTGAAATCAAAGCCCAGCTTTCTGCGATAAAGGGCCCTGCAAATTGACCGCAGGGTCTTTCAGAGAAGTCTGTCTCCTTTTGATACAGACGTTGCCGGGGGAAAAGGAAAGGGAAAAATAGGGTTGCCGGTGCTCGGAGGAGTAAACAGGTGAGCATTGTTTGTGTGAGTCCCGAGGAGCAGCGCTGCCTGCTCTGCAGCCGCTGCTAACGCCGCCAATTCAGCCGTATTTTCGTGTGTCTCGGCTCTCGACAGCTTGTCGCCCCACAGAGATGCCGGCGCTCCCGGCGCGGCGGAGCGATGAGACGTCACTCGGCGCGCTCGCCGACAGCCGGGGGGGGGAAAAGCCACCCTCCACACCGCCACCCGCCGCTTTCCTACTCGGTAAAGGTGCCTTTGGGACGAGTCCCTCTCCCTTCAATCTACAGGCGATTCTCAAGTTGTCAAGTAAAAGCCAACACAAATTTCTAAATGGCGTTAATGTAATTGATGAGGCCTTTTCCCCCGTATACCAACTCTAAATATATATGTAAGAAAGTGATTATCTTAATGTAATTCATCATTTGCTTGAAGTGCATGCTAAAGCTGAACCTGTTCGCTCTGATAAGCATTTATGTACTGAAGGAATTGATGTTATCTCTCTGTGCCTGTGGTCTTGAACAAAAAAGCAGACTTTGAGCTTATATTAAAAGAGGGCGATTTCCCCCCTCTCCTCTCTGTCTTCTGATCAGAGCTTTCCTGGGAATGGCACACCAGAGGCGTTTGAACTTTTTTCTTGTTTTTTAACCCCTGCACAGGGGGGAAAAAACGTGGCTGTGTCAGCATTTGCAGGGATGTTTGAGGCTGTATCTCGCACCCCTGGGCCAGGCTGCAGCGTGCCGACCTCTCCTCGGTGGTGGGAGCTGGTTTCCAGGAATAGCTCAGCAAATACTTTGCTCTTTACATGTGTATCCAGAGGAACAAATGGTGCATATATTCAAAGCATCTGTCATAGCCAGACACTCTTTCTCACAGTAGTATATGTTGTTTGCTTAGGCAAATACTGATACGGTGCGTGAGCAGCAGGGATGGAGTCCTGGCCAAGGATATTAATAATGTCCAAGAATGTTGTGTGCTGCCTGAAGCTATAGCCTGGAGGGGTCATACTGCTCAACTCAAAGGTATTATTTTAACCTGAGGCTAAGCTTCTCATTTTTGCTGGTATTTCCCTTGACCCCAGTCAGTATTTATTTCAATTCCTTGAATGGGTTTTTTTGCTGTTTGGTGCCTAATTCTTTATTCCTTTGCATTATGATATACAGAGTCAGCAGGGCAACGGGGAGTGCGCGCTCTCCTTCCCAGCCAGGGCTTGCAGCGCGGTGGAATGCGGCCCCGGGTGGGTGAAACCTGCAGACCTGTAAGAAACGGCGCCGTCGAGTATTTCATTGGTTTTTGCACGCGGCAACATTTGACCTGGAGGTGAGATGCAAATACAGCAGATAAATCACAGCTCTGAAAAGCAGATTGATGAAGAGTGGGGACTTTGTGCAGTGAGGGTCCCTCCGTGTGTAAAGTGTGGCCTTTCGCCTCCCCATTTATCTTGGCTGATGCGTGTGTGTTAACGAGAGGAAAGAAGATGGCTGCACGTTGACAGCAGTGTCCTTCGCTTTGCGCTGCATCCTTGCAGTTTGGGAGGGAGGACTTTGTCCCCTGCAGGGACCGTCTGTCCAGTGAGCCCAGGGTGGCATGAGATGACGGTGCTTTGGGGGGGACACCGGCCCAGCGCGGTGGGTCTGTCGCCCCCCGGCCCTGGGCTGTCGCGATGCTGCTGCACTACCCAGGTAGGCAGGAGTCACCTTGAGCGCAGCCTCGCAGCCGCTTGAAAAATTTCCCCCTGCGAAGTCAATTCTGTAGACACGTCATTTCTCTCGGGGCGCCTCTGGCAGCTGCTGCGCCCCTGATCTCTCCGGCGGCGGTAATTAAATTTCGGAGGCAGGAACAAGGAGAAGTTTCTGGGTTTGGCTGGTGCGTTGGAGAGGAGCAGTGTCGGTGACGGGTTTTGGCTTCGTTCCTTCACCGTGGAGCTGCCTCGTGCTTCTCCGCTGGCTGAAATCAAGCAGAAATTCCTGTCTTTGCAAATGTCTTTTTTTTGTTTGGAGGGACTGGTTGGCTCTGAGGATATGGGAACTGAGCAGGGGCTGCTCGGCTTGGTGGGAGCTTCCCACCGCGGCTGGAGCAAGGGCCAGCATGGTGGGAAGGGCTCTCCTTGCTCGGGGCCATGCCAGGTATGTCTCCTCAGCACACCAAGCTGGGGCACGTCTGGGAGGAGGAAGAGGAGCTGCTGTTCGTGCTTCTGGGTGCAGTGGGACACGTGGAAACACGTGGCTCATGCACGCTCTTGAGGATGGTCGGCCCCAGCGCAGTGCAGAGCCCAACCAAAGGGTCTCAGGGGGGACACAAGGGTGGGAGGTCTCCATCTGCATGAACTTTGTTTCAGCTCTGTTTCTTGGAGGTGAGGAGGAGGATGATAAGCGTCTTCCTCCCTCAAAGGCACGCTGAGGCTAGCGGCACTCCAGTGGGTACGTGGATGGGTGGGGGTGGAAAGCCCTTCACAAGTGCACAGCAAATGTGCAGCGCTGGAGATGTTCTGGTTCCTCCTCTTTCACCACGAGCAGGGCTACGGCTGTACTGGTGGAAAAACCATCCCATTCCTCCTCTGTTTTCCCTGGATTTGTTAACTGCATCCTCAAAATAGAAAGGCACTTCATAGTTTTATGCTCTGCTTTTGCGAAGTCGATAAATACTAAAAACTTCTGCTCCCTTGTCAGTCGCAGTGATTGTCTGGCAGGGAGCGAGCTTTTCTGGGCTCTTTGTCGCAGAAGAAGCAACTCTGGGAAAGCGTACTTCCATTTTTTTAGTAATCTATTTCTATAATTGAAGGATTTCAGATTTCTTTTGTAAGAGCAAGCGCCTGCTTAAACATGGAGACAAATACAACCAATAATATGTACTTGAAATTTAATGCAAGCTAATTCATTTTGGCGCAGTCCCAGATATGCTGATTAAATGGCCTGTGAAGTGCTACAATATCTTGATAATGTACATTCTACATTTGATTATATAATCAATTATGTTGCACCTAATAAAATTTAAAATTAGTGAAAAAAGCTGTGAGCAGATTGTATCAGGTGCAGAGTGGGTCTTGGGCAGCTTTAAAGAAACTTCTGCGAGTGTACGCTGCGGAGGAGCGTGCGTGTCTGCCCGTGTATCTTCGTAACACCGGTCGTTAGTAAACCGGAGGCTCAGTAAAATGCTCCTGTTTAGTTTAGTGACTTGATTTAAAATAAGATAACACGCCTACAGCTCCTGGTATCCTTGCTGAAACCTGGGGGTGTGTGGCCGTCCTGAAGCAGTGATGGTGAAGTCAGAGCACGGCGCGGTTCACGCACGTTCAGCCCCCAGCTCTCCTCGACTCCTTTTGCCGGAGCTGTTTCTCCCCGGCTTCTGGCGAGTGGCCGGAGCACCAGGCAGCCAGGGACCCTCGGGCTGGGCTCCCCTGCAAAGACTGGTTTTGGGTGCAGAAATACGTCTTTGCACACAACTCCTCCCATCGCTCCCTCGGTTTGCTGCTGACAAATTTACTAACGTTTTCTATCCGGAGGTGACCTTGCACCGCATTTTTTACACAGCTTAGGTGTTCCCGGCAGTAATTCCGTGGCGGCTTTGGAAGGGACATTCTCCCCCTTGGCCAGACCCAGAGGAAAACCCCATGTTGGGGTTTTCCTGCGACCGTCTGGGAGCAGCCGAAGAGGGAGAGCAGAGACGCACTCCTCCTGCTCGTGTCCAGTTCTGGGCTCCCCGGTTCAAGAAGGACAGGGAACTGCTGGAGAGGGGACAGCAAAGGGCTACCGAGATGATGAGGGGACCGGAACATCTCTCTTATGAAGGAAGGCTGAGGGATTTGGGTCTTTTTAGTCTGCAAAAAAGATGACTGAGGGGGGACCTTATCAATGCTTATAAATACTTCAAGGGTGGGTGTCAGGAGGATGGGGGCAGGCTCTTCTCAGTGGTGCCCAGTGACAGGACAGGAGGTAGCAGGCACAAACTTGACCATAGGAAGTTCCATCTCAACGTGAGGAGGAACTTCTTTACCCTGAGGGTGGCAGAGCCCTGGCACAGGCTGCCCAGAGAGGTGGTGGAGTCTCCGTCTCTGGAGACATTCCAACCCCACCTGGACGCATTCCTGTGCAGCCTGCTCTGGGTGACCCTGCTCTGGCAGGGGGTTGGAGGAGATGATCTCCAGAGGTCCCTTCCAACCCCTCTCATTCTGCAATTCTATCCCTGCTCAGGGAACCCGAATGTCCATCCCTACATCCCAGCCAACTGGGGAAGCCTCTCCTCCTCCGTCACCTGTGACACCTTCACCTGGTCCTGATTCCAGCTGCGGGCGCTCCCTGCTCTCCCAGGGCTGCCCGTGGGATGCCGGGGTGATGCTCGGCGTGGTGGGCAGCTGCAGGCTGTCACCCCCCCTCGGCCGCGTGCCAGGGGGAGCCACCATCCTCTGCAAACGTTCCTCATTCCTTTCCACGACAATTAGCGGTTTCTGTGTGACTGGCTACGGCAGGTTAGGGGAATTTGGCCGTGATTTTATGGCCCTCTGGTAAGAGAGGGTTGATGGGAAACAAATGCGTTATGGCCCCAGACAAGCTGTTGCTACATTTTTTTGTTTCATTTTAAAGCAGCGCTATCAACCAGTTGGAATACAGGCCTGGAGTATCGCGGGGAGTAATCTAATTAGTATGAAGTCAATTCACTAGTTCCTTTTGTATCTCGTGATTAAATAAGTGGGAAAATGGCTTGAAAATTAGGTGCTAGAACGACCCAATTACATTTCTGTAGCTTTTTGTATTCAATTTCATAAACAATTTTGCTCTTCGCTGGTTAATCAGTGAATGCCTTTTTCCAGTTTGAAAAGCACTTTTGAAATTATAATGCAATTAAATTGTGTGTGGATGTTCTGGCATAGCGAGTGTGAAAGCTGGGGGCCTGGCAGCCAGCCATGTTGTACCTTGACAGTAATGAGTTCCTGAGCTGGCAGCTTGCGGGTGTCATTCATAATATTGTCCACGCTGGGTTACTGTAAAACGTGGCCGCCTCCACTCCTTTCCAGCTCGGGTCGCCAGGATCCGGGCACCGGGAGCCATCGCCCCGGTGGGAGGCAGAGAACAGCTGGAGGGACCCTGCTTTGGGCCAGGCGAGCAGGTCGGGATGGGGGCAAGCGTGAGGAGAGGTTTTTTTGGGAGGTCGTAGAACAGCTGCGTGCTTCCTTTGGGTTTTTTCTTTTCCTTACGTGAGCATCCGTAGAGCTCAAGGATGGGCAAGTATTGTTTTCCTGGGGGGGGCATAACTGGGGCAAGCAAGAAAATGTCTCAACGTCTTGTCCTTCCCAAAGTCCGCAGTAAATCTGCCCATGGCCTGGCTACCTGGTAGCTCTTGGCCTGGGGAAGTGGTAGGTCTGAGCGGCATCCTCTGACCAGCCAGGCTGTCCCCGGGTGAGCTCGCCCCAAGCTCCCACATGGACTCCGAAGCTGCTGTTTTTCTCACCACCCCAAAAATCTGTCAGGGCTGGGCTGTTGTTTAAGCTCCTCTCTTCCCAGCCAAAATGCTGGTGGTCCGTGCAGCCTGTGAATCGCGTGCAGCACCAAGTGGCATATCCTTGGATGCCAACTGTAAATGACTTCCAAAGGCCCACTGGCTCTTTGAGGCCACCGGGCTGTGAAGACCGCTACTCGCTATGTGCTTCTGCTCTACTGGGGCCTGTCTCCGTGGGCCTTTTGAGATCAGAGTTTTTCAAAGCATGCTTTTTATTCTTGTCGGGTATTTGTCTTGTATTCAGCCTGCTCGTGGTGAGCAGGAGCTCAATTTGGCCTCCTGGGGAAGGGCCACCGAGTCTGCGTGATCACCACCTCCCGTGATTTACAGCCGAGCACCACAAGGGGAAAGGTAGAAAGCTGTGTTAAGAGAAAAAGAAATAATGTCGGAAATAATGACTTGCTTGGCAGGTTTTAACAAGTTCAGTAATGGTATTAGGTGCCCTTGGCTCAAGATAGTAACCTCCTCTTAAATGATCATTACCTGGCTAATAAAGACCTCAGAGCAGGTCATTACGGCTTAATTTAGACATAGCATCCTGTTTGGTTTGCACAGTGTTGCCATCTTTCAAGGTGTTGAATCTCTTGCCTGAACGCCGTGGTTGGGAGTTGGGGTTTGTTTGGGTTTTTCCTCTCCCGGCAGTTTAACGAGGAACCGATGGTCTCCATGGTCCTTCAGCTCGGGGAGGTGGGGGGAGCACGAGGGGCTTCTCCAGCTCGTCACTTCAGGTCTGCCTACAGCCTGTGCTTTTCATGATTCAAGGAAGGGCAGGAAGAAGTGATAGGAATGGAGGACGCCGTTCGGGAAAGCCCTTAAACATATGTTTAATTTCACATCTTGTTCAAGTCGATGGGGTTTAGACAAAGGCTGTAGGGCTTTGCCCTGTTGATGAGCTGTTTCCGAGAACCTGTGGCTTTCAAACTCTTTTAGGTAGCGCTTGCCCAGGCGTCTCCTTCGTGTGGGGACCCTTCCTGGCCATCCTGGGACACGCCAGGCGTACCCACATTTCCCTTCCTACCATCTCCCTCGGGAAGAGGAGTGGGTTTGAGAGAGGAGGGACCGCGGCAGGGTGTGCAGGAATGGGGTCCGGCCCACACCCGCCGGTGAGCCGTCATGCTTCCCTGACCCCATTAGCAGCAAGTTTCAAATGCAAATAATTATGATAACCAACCCCCACCTGTTATTAATATTTTGAAGACATCTCTTTGATAAGCCCATCTTTTCAGCCAATTTCCTATTTCTGCTGAAAGCAAAGCATTTTTCCTCCCGGTATTGTAAATCTGTTGTTAAAATGAAGAAAAGGAAATGGAAAAAAGGATCCCCCCCAACAACAAAACCGTAACACCAGGCTCGGTGCTGCGCCGCCTTTGTCAGCCCTGGATAGAATTATGCATCATGAATAAAAACTGCTGTCAACATGCATTGGTTTCAAAACATTAGAGCATATGGTATGTGATTATCTGTATTGTCAAATGCAATAAAGTGAATTTGGATATAATAAAAAATGTAATATTTTAGAAATTTGGTAATAAACTGTGGAAGAATTGACAGGCAGAGAATATTTGACGCCTGTAGGCAAACAGATAAAGATGGCAGGACTGTGTGCTTGGCGGGCAGCGGCCGCTGCAGGCACGTTGGGAGCAGCTCTCGCTTCTGCCGGGGCAGCCTGACCGGGGCCGGCACCCGGGGAGTGATGGCCATCGTCCCTGCCTTCCCGCGGCCACTTGCTGCTGCTTCCCTTTTCCTTGTCCTCTGCCACGTGGGGCTGGCAGGGACAGGGATGGGGTCAGGGACCAGGGTCCACCTCCAGCTCCCCGCGGGCAGGTCTCACCCTTTGGCTGTAGGAAAGGTGGCGAGCGGTGTCGGAGCGGTGCTGGCAGTTTTGCCTTGCGGCACGGTGAGGGGCTGCAGGGTGCTCCTTTCGGGAACAGAAATCAGCGCTCAGGTTTGCCACTGGCTCTGTGTGTGGCGGGTCTCGCTGACAAACAGACAGAAGGGTTCGCTTGAAGCGCGAGGTTCCCATTCTGATTGTAGACAGATAATTGAATTCCAGAAGCATTTGGGGTTTTCTTCTTTGATGGCAAAAAGAAATCTGTTAGTTTACGCCATGCTTCCCTCGCCCGGCTGCGGTCCCATCGTTTCTGACTCGTTAGAGAGCTGGGAGATCCGTACCTGAACCGAAGGGAGTGGTGAAAAGCTGAGGAGCACGGGTGGGCCTGCTCCCAGCGCTCCTGGGGAGCTGCAGCTAAACACGGATGAAACAGCAAACTCTGCCCGAGATAACTTCCTCCTTCAGTATCTCATATGTCAGCCCCGCGCATTAATTCTTGAGCTGCTGACAAAAATGTGCCCGTTGAGACATCATGTCTCCAACGGGGAGAAGCTGATTGGGGAGCAAACTTTGGGGGAATTTGTGTAGGAGATTCAGATGCAAAAAATGCAGACGTAAGTGTATCACACGTACATGCAATTTTTCTTAGGTCACCGCTAATGCTTCTAAATGATCTGTGAATGCATTAATGGTTTCTGTTAATTAACAATATGATAAAACTGGCATTTTGTAAGTTGCCGTGTAGTGTGCGTTTCAGTCATTATGTACTCAGCGCTTTGGTTTGATTTCAGAATGTTAATAGAATAAAATTTTAATGAAGATTTGTTGTTATGAAAAATTTATTACGCAAAGTTCAGGTACCGCTTACATTAGCGGGGTGCGTGACACACGGAGGGTTCCCCTTGCGCAGCCAGTGCCGGTGGCCGATGCCACCGCAAGGGCTTTGGCCACAATCACCGGGGTCCTGGCTCCGGCCCCGCAGGGGGAGGGCAATGCACCCCCAGCCTGGAAATCTCTGGTTAAAATGGGTCATTTGAGAGAGGGACAGGTCCCTGTACCCTTCATCCTCTCGTCAGGGAAAATCACTCCCCAGAACCAGTTTGGGTGGATTTTGGCCTGTTTGAGGGGCAGGCTGCCGCCTGGCACAGCAGCCGCTCATCCCAAGGTGCCTTTTTCTTTCCTGAGCGGTGCTCCCTGTGCAAATGCCACGCTGTCGTGGGAGGATGGAGCAGGAGCCTGAGCCTTGCAGCTTTCCAGAACAAAAGCGAAGGAGTGTCTTGCTGGTGCCCTTTATCCAGCTGTGCCGCTGACCTCAGCTCTTTGCTCTCCTGCCGCGCTGGTATTGAAACGCCAGCACCTTGCATGGAGGTTTTGATCTAAGGCAGTTGTCTGCTGATTTAATTTTGAGAATTTACTCTCATGTCATGGAGTATATATTGACGCTTTAAACAGCAGTAATACCTGCCTGTGCCTGCCAGGAGAACCTGACTATTTTCCGTGCCCAACCCAAGATGCACATAAACACCAAATGGATGTGCAGGCTAATCATCTGTCTTGATGAGCGTCATTCACAGAAGCACTGCTAGAGAGCACACTTTACAGTTAAATGAGGATGATATTTTCTAGTCTAGACCGTAGGTGTTAACCTTCTCTTTCCCCTTCCATCTCCTGGCGCATCCCTCTCCCAGTCTGGCTGTCACGAGGGTGGGGTGAGATGATGTTCTCCACGGAGCAGGAGGTGCCTTCAGGTGGGACATTCCTTCAGGTGGGACCTTCAGGTGTGGCCACGGCTCTTCCCGACAAACCCCTCCTTAGAGGGAAGGAGGTAAAATCTGAGCAGCGTGTGTCTCATTCTAAGGCTGTATTCTGTGAGTCTGGAGAGAGTTACTTCTTTGGCAACCAAAACCTCTCCTTTCATATGTTTGCAGCACAGGAAATCGGAAGAATAGGAAACAACAAGTTAGAATTGACGGGTTTTATCCTAGACAATTTTGAGCTTTAATGAGCTGGGTTGCAGTACGTCAGATGAAAACTTTGTGGAAGGGACTAGAAGGTGGGGGGGGGGGGGGGGAGAAACGTGGGATCTGGACCACAAGGAAGATTTAAGCAGCTTCTCCAAAGGCACAGCATCAGGAGGCGGCAGAGTCGGGGCTGAGTCCTGGCTGTTGGGTTCTGGCACTAACAAACAAATGGCTTTTCTTAGAGGCAGGATTAACCCACAGGTCCCTGTTCCCAGACTCTCCGGGTAATGACTTGAATTACCTTCGCAGACAGCAAGAAGTTAGAAACATCCGTGGGTCGCTGTCTGAGCAATTAAAATGTCCCGGCCACTTGGCTTGGGTCGTTTTGTTTGTCTGCAAAGATGAGATTCAGTGACAGCAATTACAGGTCTCGGTTTTGTGTCCCCATCTGCCCCCCTCCCCTGCAGGTGGTGGTGGTTGTTATTATTTTTATTATTATAATTATTATCAGTATTATTATTTTTATAAGGTGGCGTGGCAGTCTGGGATGCGCCGTAGTTTACTAAGTAACTTTTTCCGCTCTGATTACAAGGGATGTGTGAATAAAGCGGAGCAGTATTGATTCACACCAATCTATGCATCGACTGTGTGGGAGCCACTTGCAATTCCCAGCAGCACCAGAAAGCTTTGCAACAGGGAGAAATATGGCCAGGCAAGTTGAGAAAATAAATTAAACTAGTGTCAACTTTTCTTGTTTCTTCCCTCATTATTAATGGATGGAATGGGGCTCGTTTATCAAGAAGAGGAAAAATTAATTGACACGGGCTTTAATGTTATTTTGCCTGGCTTGTCTGGTCACATTTCTTCATTTTTAATTTTTTTTTACTTTTTGAAAGGCATTTTATTATGGTTTACAGGACCAGCTGCCAAAACTATGGGTATAAACAAGAAAGCAGGTGCATAAATAATGCCACAGCAGGACTGGACCTTTCTCTGTGTTTCGAAGCTGAATTAACTTAAATGTGGGGAGAAGAGCAGAGGCCTGCGGCAGACCCAAATGCGCAGACAGGTACTGCGACCTAGCGCAAAGGGGGAAGGCAGCCTGGGCTCGTATTTCCTCCTTACGACCCTGCGTGCTGCCGCGGGTGTCAGGCTGGATGTTCCCATCTGTCAGCGCAGCCGCTGGTCAGGCAGCGCCAGCGCTGGTGGCACCGTGCGGACCCGGGGACACGCTCCGCGCTCGCACCGTGCTGGCTGGGTCGGGAGTCTGGAGCAGGACGGTGCCGCGGGACTGCGGTCCCTGTGTAAGAGGAGACTGATCCTGCAATAATGAGAGCACCAGCGGGCGACCGTCGGGTAATTCTTGCCTAGCAGCGGGAGTGAGATTCAAGCAGAGCCTGCATCACTTATTGGCATGATGCGGACCACGGAAATCTCTTCCTTGCTCCTCTTCATGCTCTTGTCTCCTGCCCTTGGTCTTTGGGATTATTGTGCAGGCACAAAAGAGCCTCGGTGATTACTTACTTCCCAGAACCCTTTAAGGAGCTCTCTGGCGCGTTGGCGTGCTGTAAGTGCAGTAAGAGGCAGTCCCAGCTGCAGGGACCCCGCATCTCGCCAGCCCGTACAGACACAGCCTGGGTGAGGAGCAGCACTGCAGAGGCAGATGCGATGAAGTGACTTGCTCCGCATCGTCGGGTGACCCCGAGACAGCCTGGGAGTTGGAACAGGCTCCCCCGGCTCTCCTTCCAGTGCCTTCAGCCCCCAGAGCATCTTTCCCGGTGGCTGAGGAGCCTCCTCCCAGAGCAGCGGTGGGCAGCAGTGTGTGCCTCGGGGGAAGGGGCTTTTGGCTGGGGTGCCGGGCTGCGAGCTGGTGATGGAGGTGCCGGCAGCCCTGACGCTGCCCTGGTTGCGGGGGGTCCCGGTTTGCCGCTCAGATCCCTCCGGGACTAACCCCAGCATGAGCCTGGCTTTAACCTTTCTGGGCCGGGATGCAATCACCTTGTTTTCCTGGTTGTAACGCGTGCACGGGCTTGACAGAGCGAGACCTTTAACCCGCTAAGCTGCTTTCGTGTAATTCTGCTGACGAGTGACGTCCTCTGTGTGTGCAAACGCAGCTGCAATATATATCGCTGTACACACAGATAAAACCCGGGCAGTGGAAAAGTTGCTGCCAACTAGCAAGAGAAAGTAGATATATTTCATAGCAATGGTGTCGTCATCTCAGCTATATTTTACCGAGGTTGACATAAAACCTCTCAAGTGACGACAAAGGTGTGAAATATAGTTGGTTTGAGTGTGAAAAAAACAAAATGCAGAACACAGGAGCACTGACATTTGGTATCTTCAGTACGGCTTCTTAATATTATTTATGGCTTCTACCGATTTTTAAAAAATTATTTTAATCTTTTTATGGTTTCAGTCACTTTCTCCGCACAGTGTTTCTCGTATTTGTGGAAAGCTGTGGCAGAACGTGCTGCAGCCGAGCTCCGCTTTGCTGCTCGGAGGAGCCGGGCACCCACAGAGCGGGGCAGCTCCTTGGCTGAAGAAGGCTCTGGATCAAAGGAGACTCTTTGCTGTGTCGGAGGATGTGTCCTGGGCTGTCAGACATCAAGCGTCTGGGCTGGCATCTGCAGGCACATTGGGAACGTTTCCAGGGGAACTCAGGGTTATTTGGATACTTGAGACTGTCTTGCCTTGCACTAAGAAATGTATTTCGCTGCATTTTCCCTCCCCTGTCAATAACACGCTCCTATCTGCTTCCTGGTGAAAAAAATCCCCTTTAGTGAGTCACGGTTCTGTCAGCCAGCCCGAACGGGACCTGCTCCGCGGGGGTGCTGGGTGCCCCCCACTTCAGCTGGAGGCAGCTGCACCCTCTGCTCATTGACCCCCAAACATTTCAGCTTCTAATTAGCGGATGCAGAGAGTCCCAGCGAATAAAATAAGCCACCTGGAGAAGTGGCCTTCTGTGCAGTCCCCGGTGGGCAGGAGCAGACCGACTGCCCGCTCAGCGCCATGGGTGCTGGAAGTGAACTGTCCTCTCACCAAAACCTGCTGCCAGGGACCTCCCCGGCTGGCACTTCTGCTGTCCTCCTCAAGAGCCTGGAGCCCCAGCCTTCATCACCATCCCTCTGAAATGAGACTTTGGCATCTCCATGTCTCTGCAGACCATACGAATGGAAACTGCAGAGCAGCCGTGAGCACGGCCACGGAGATTGAACAGGATGGTTTCCTAGATGTCCTGAGTGTCTCCATGTTGGTGTGCGCCTGGGGAGGTAGGAAGGAAGGTGATTTGGGCGTGATGGGCTGAGAAATCTTCCAGCAGTTCTCTGGAATGGCTGGCCCAAGGGAAAAGCCTGGCCCCTCGGCAGGGCTGCCACGCTGGGAGGTGCCGCTCCTGAGGCCATCGGCCGTCAGGCATCTGGAGGAAGAGAGACCCTGAGCAGAGGTAGCATGGAACTAGATGATCTGTAAGGTCCCTTCCAACTCTAGCCCTGTTGTGATTCTGTGAATTGCTGGGCTTTCCAGGCACCGGTTTACTCCCAGCCCCGGGCTCGGGAGATCCCCCCGCGCGTCCTGCAGCATCTGTCAGTGCCTGTTACCCAGCCGTGAATGCAGGGAGATGACTCCTTCTTCTGAGCAGATGCTGAAGGGGGGTGTTTTCACCTGAAGGTCATGAATACTTGTCTCAGCTTCCTTTAGTGATGCATTTGGCTCGCAGCCTCTCGTTTGGGGGCATCTGTTTGCCTCTTACTTTATTTTTCCCCTCTTCTTTGTCTTTTCTTTTACAGAAAAGATTATTCAAATGAATATTCAGTTTTATTCATTTGAATAAAAAACCCAACCGTTTGACTCTGTTAAATGCTTATCTCTTAAATAGAGCTTGTTAGCTTCCAATAATAGCTTCATTCAGAAGGATGCGGTATAATTTCATTTTAAAATGTGTGCTCCTTGACAACCGGAATCCTATTTATGTCACCATTTTAAACAGCCTTCTTTGTTTTGTGTTAATCTTTTTCATACACTTTCCGAGAACCATTTTTTTGTTGACTCTTAGTACCTCTCAGAAGAAATAATTGTCTATTGAGTCCAGGAAGGTTTCTGAGAGTTTTGGTGATTTAAAAATGAGCGTGTATTCATTATGCTAACTAATAAGGCATGCATGCAGTTTTATTTTTTTGTGTGTATAATTATTAAAAGTTGGAATCTGATATTCAAAAACTGAAACAAAAAAAAAGGACCCATTACCCGTCACTTTTATGAAGTTTTTAATTCTGGGACATACGATCTCTTGGGGATTGTTCATTCGAGGAGCGATAGCATCTTTCGAATAGCAGCCTATGGATTTTAAGTGCCTGTACGCGTGCAGCATAAAATCCTCTGGTTGCTTCCCAGTCAGTTAAAGACGTCGGTGATGGTAAAGGTGAAATACAGGGAGCCTTTAGGTGCGGATCGAGTGCCCTGCCTGGGCTCTGGGCCCGGCACGCTGGAGCTGCCCGTCCTGCCCGTCCTCCGGCTCTGCAGGGGAAGGAATAACGGTGGTGGTGGGTTTTTCTTACAGCCCCAGTCCCGTCTGGTTTGTCCTGCCGAGCCAGACTGGCCTGCGCCAAACGGCATGGATCTTCTAAAAACCTGCAAATGAGTGCTGACACCTATAGATTGTTGGTTTATTCTTGTTATAAAATCTGTAAATGCAGAAAGCTGGGTGGCTGTCTGATTTAATCAGACAAATCATTTCTTGATAAACCTGTGTCTAAGCCATATGGAGTGGGATGAGAATGGGAAACTTGTTTCCGAGTCCAAATGCGTAATGACTGCGGTGGGCTTTCTTGCGGTGTTATGCATATTAAGGCTAATCTCCTCCAAATTCCCTCCCTCTCCTCCATCCTGGCAGCCAGACCTGACAAAAGTTGAAAGAGAAATCCTCAACCGCAGTACTCGCTAATGAGTCACTAACGATGAAGATGTTGCTGGTGCTCAAACAATTAATGACTTGTAGGCCCGGACTGGCCGTCTCATTGCGCTGGGCAGAGCTGGTCCCTGGCGGCGTGCTGCTCCCGGCTCCGGGAACTGCCCGGCGTGGGATTCCTGGGATGCCGTATTCAGCCAGTTAACCACAAAAATTTTAGTTTTAACTACAGGTCTGTTTAAGGTAGATTTAAATGGAGTAATTTAGAAGGCAAATGAAAGACTTAAGTAAAATACTTCAAGCTGCTACATGCTTTAAGTGCAAAGTAAAACAGCATTCTGAGCGCTGGGTTTTGTGCAATGTGCTGTCGGATGATGTGTTATGCCTTGGAGGAGATCTAGAAACCATTTCTGGTGGTTTTTCCCCCAAGAAGAGAGTCCAGATAGGGATGGACCCTTGCTACGCGTACTGTGCATTCCCAAACAAGCCGGCTGGGAGCTGCTCAGACCCAGCCTCGAGCGGTGCGGGAGCCAGCAAATGCACTGTAGAGCTTCAGCTGCAGCCTGCGAGATGTATCTTGTTACCTGGAGGTTGCCAAAGCCCGTATTGTTTTAATATCTTCAGCTGTGCCCCACAGCTAGTGTCTGTTTGAAAGGATATTTGGGACCCCAGCACAGACCCTGCCTGCTCCGGCAGAGGGAGCGGGTTGGGGGTGGCACTTGGGACCGGCAGGACACGACCACGGCACCCAGCACCGCTGGCGGGGGAGCAGGAAGGTCTCATTGCAGGTGGGAAGTGTCAGTAGCAAAACGGGGCCGAGATGAGGCGTCACTGCGGTGTTCCTGAAAGAGTTTCTTTACTGAAAGAGCGGTCAGGCACTGGAGCAGCCTGCCCAGGGAGGTGGCTGAGTCACCATCCCTGGAGGTATTTAAGAAACATGTGGATTTGGCACTTCAGGGCATGCTCTAGTGGCAGAGATTGTAGGGGTTTTTTGTGCGTGTATGGTTGGACTCGATGATCTCAAAGGTCCTTTCCAACCATGAAGATTCTATGATTCCCAAACAGCTGGGGTCGGGATGGGCAGTGCGGGACGGACGGACACGCGGCCGCCGGCAGGCGGAGTCAGCAAAGACAAAACTGCCGCCGTGCGTGGCTGAGCGGAGGGATGCTCGCTGGGCAAAACCATTCATGGAAAAAACACCAGGCAGCCTTGATTTCCCCTCCCTCCTCCTTCCAGGGTTGAGGGCTGCTGCTGGGGCTGCCCTGGCTGCGGCCGCTCTGGCTCACAGCCCCGCACCACGAAGGCGTTTCACGTGCCGTTTCACCAGCGTTGAGTCCAGCAGAGTTTTCAGTGCAGTTTGGAGGATGAAGCTCATCCTGTTGTTACATTTTTAAGCTTTCATTAGCTTAATTGGTGTCGATGTTGACTCATCAAGCCTTTGCCAGAAATGTGGCACGTAAGATTGTTAGATTGTTTTTTGTTTGTTAGCTTGATTCTATTTTTTTTTTTTTCCTAAGGAATGAACAGGGAACATGACTGTGTATAGCTGTGGTGGGCTGCCAGATTTTGCTCGTGTGGTGTCTCCGCAGCCGCGTGGCCGCAGCAGAGCAAATACGGTGTAGAGCTACGGGCGGGCAGCAGGCATCAAACGGCCCCAAACCAGCCCGAATCTGCGGGTCCTTTGAAGCAGCAGCGGCGAAGAGAGGAATGATTAGATCAGAAGCCTTAAACGTAATGGTTTCTTGGAGGCCTCAGGATGTCCTGATGAGGTATTAGAGGAAATAATTCAGGAAGAAAGGGACAAATAACCACCTCCGGAGCCCGGCTGACCCACGGGGCTGGCTGCATCCGCACGGGACGCAGCGGGGACGGGTGGTGGTTTCTCAAAGCGAATGGAGACACAAATTGCCGCTGCGTGTTTGGGGAAGCATTGGTGGTTTTTTTCCTTAGTAGGGGTAAATGAGGAATCATCTTCTGTCTTCCGGGATTTGTATTTTTTTGGGTGCTGTAATGAGTCAGCTCTAATGGAGAAGTCCCGTGGAATTAAACAAGAGATAAAATCAATATGGTTCCATAGGAATATAATTGGATTTTGTAGAGATTGCTCTTAAAAACCTATAAGGTGTAAAAGAAAATACAGCCTTATTGGAGTTTCTGAGCCATCATGTAACCAGGGTGTAACTATCCATTAAATTCTGCAGGATGGATCAAAAAATCCATAAGGAGGTTTTAATTCTCCATTAAATCCTATGGAAGAGCTGGAAAAGAACCGTATTAATTTTCCCCGAGACAATGCTTCTTCCCTCCATTAGTCTCTAACAGCTCCATAGGCAGCAGGTGTATTTACACGTGCAGATTTTTATGGAAGTTTTCCGAAGTCCCAATGGCTAAGTCACGCTTTATTAGAAGGACATTGTTTAACTTGACTAATATTTTCCTTTCCCCCTCCCCTTTTTTGTTTCTTTATTAAACAGGATTTGGCTTCGTAACTTTTGAAAATGAAGACGTGGTGGAAAAAGTCTGTGAAATTCATTTCCACGAAATCAATAATAAAATGGTGAGTTGATTCTGTTCCGCAGCGCGTGTCGGTGGCAGCGAGCTCTCCCCCTCTGTCACAGACAGGAGGCAGGTCTGGGTGGAGGCCCTTTGGGACAACCTTCTCCCAGTTAATTAATTGGTTAATTCATTGGAGGCTAGTTGGGTGCTGGGCACACCGTGTCTGGCGGAGGTGTCATGGGAACAGGCTGCTGAGCCCTGACCATGGCTTGCTTGGACCCTGCCCCCGTCCCCCCGCCAGCAGGATGGGTGTCCGTCCCCCCATGAGCACAGGCGTTGTCTGCGGGCTCAGGCAGCTGCCCCGGAGCAGGTTTTGGTGTGGGAAGCCAAAGGGCTGAAGATGGTGTGAATCAACCTGCCCAGCATCTTGGCCAGCCTTGGAAAAGCCCTTCTTCTCCTGCCCTGCTCCTGGGAAGAGCCGCAGCAGGTGCCGAAGGGCTGCGCTGGGGGGTTTGGGGAGGGAAGTGGACTGGGGTGGCTGCTACAGACCTTGTGTTCCCAAAGTAGCTGCTCTGGGCGAGCTCCCAAGTCCTGGGGCCGCTCTGATGTTGCTGCTGCCCGCTGGACCTGTCCCCGGGGAAGTCGCGGCTCTCCGCCGTCGAGCCGCAATCGCTTTCCACCCAGGCCCAAGCCAGGAGCCAGACCCGGGTGAAGTTTCTCCTGAACGACGGTCAGGTCCCAGGTTGCGGGTTGCCCTGTCAGTAAAGCCACTGAGCCGGATGAAAAAGGGCATTTGTGTTTCAATTGATGCAGCAACTTTGATATTTTCAGCTAAAATATTCTTTTTCCCTTTGTCAAAACATCCTTTGCTTCTCAAATGCGTATTCAGATATGCATTGTATATTGGTCTGATATGTGTTCACAGACTTTAAATTCAATAATAGAGCTTTTAGTGTGGATAAGATCAAAGCAATCTCCTTGGCATATGCTGGAGGCCTGATTCAATATTTGACTTGCTAATTTTTCCCAGGGCACTGAAATAATATTCTTCATATTGTTCCTCACTGCAACGTGCATCTGAAATAAAAGTGAGGGTCCCCTTGGCAAAGTGAGCGGCGGGATGGCGGGGCCGGGGCCGTTCCCCTTGCCCAGCGGCGAGCCTCTGGGCGCCACGGGCTTTGCCTCTGCCCTGTCCCAGCATCTCGCCGCTTCCCCAGCACCCTCCTCCTGCTCCCGGGCTTTCCTGCCTGCCACCAGCCGTGCCTCGCCTGAGACACGTGTGGGTTGTGGGGGAGGCTCATTCTGCTCTGTGGTTACTAAACGCTGATTAATCTGCCTTAAAACAAAACAAAAAGAATGAGCCACAACCGCCCCCACCCCAGCATCCAGACGACAGACCCAGCGACAAATTAGAAACGCTTGGGATGTAAATTTAGGTAAGACTTGTCAATGGGGAGGGAAGAGCTGCGGTGCCACACTCCAGGATTTTCCCACGGCTTCATCGCGAGTGGGTGCGTGTCACGTCGTACTCCGTAGGTTTAGTTATTTTACACAAGGGTTTTTTCTCTGGAGTAAGGCTCAGCCTTCACCTGGCGCAGATCCACCCTGCCCATTGTGGCCCTGCAGAGGTGCTGGAAGGAGCAGCAGGGTGCTGGTGTGTCCCGGTGAAAGCGGCAGTGGGGCAGAGCGCGTTGTTTGGTGCCTCTCCTGCGCTGTACGGATCCCACCCGGCTGTTGGCAGAGCCCTGCTAGGGGAGGGGTGGTGTGAGGGCCGCTGGAGGGTTTCTTCCCAGGTGAAAGGCTGCACGGGAAGGTAACAGGAGTGCGGGGAACGTGGAGGACGGGACAGGGCGCTAAACACTCGGGGAACATCGCAAAGAGCAAAAGGAACAGTGTAGGCTGTTGGTGTTTTGTCGTAGTTAAAAGATATTCTTGGCGTCTCTCTGTGCCTGCTTGGTGCACGATCCAGATGCCAGGATGCTTTGAGCGTTCTCTTCTTGTCACTTCTTCTGCAGCACTAATTTTAAAAGCAGCCCACGAGGGAGGAGATGAGACATGATCCTGTCTTGGGACTGACTCATCGTGTTGCTGATGTGTCTGCAGATTAATTACCAAACCCATGCAGGGGCAGGAGAGCTTGTGCACGCCTGTGTGACAGTGAGCTGGTGCAGATGGCTGGCGGTGACACACAGCTGGCCAGGGGTCAGAGTTAGGCGCAGACGTCCTTGGAGACTTGACCGCTCCTGCTTCGTTTTTAACATGTCCCCCTCTGGCGCTGAGCTGAGGACAGGTTCTCGCAGCCCCAGCTTGGGGCAATGGGGTTTGCAGACACTTGGTGAGCTGGGACACGGACACCCCATTCCTGTCCCCATCCCCGCGCTGCTCGGCTGGGGCATCCGCAGCTCCACAGGCACCGACTTGCCCAGAGCTCCCTCTTTCTCATCTCCTGAACGCTGTCATTTCCGAAAGCGCGGGGGCAAGCAAAGGGTAGCGGGGCTGCTGTTGTTCACCAGCCTATTTCTAGCCTCCCGTCTCCCCGGCAGGCTATTTTTAGCCCACCCATTCTGCCTCTGTTGCCATCCGTAAAGCTTAGAATGTCAAATGTAATATTAAACGAGCAGTGTGAAAGTGAAAAGAAAATGCCAGTGAGGTATTTAATAAATGAAACTTGGAATTTACGTGGGAGGCCAAAGATGCTCTCCAGACATTGCAAGGAGGGAACAAACAAAACACAAACAAGCTGTCCCCAGAACATTGTTCCTCTGTTGCGAGCAGGCTGCTCTGCAAAGAGAAACGTGGGTTTCTAAAACAGGGGTGCAAAAGTAGCTTGGAAAAGAAATGTGATGGGGTAATGTATTCTCCTTT
Organism: Rissa tridactyla; assembly: GCF_028500815.1. Classification (NCBI taxonomy): domain Eukaryota; kingdom Metazoa; phylum Chordata; class Aves; order Charadriiformes; family Laridae; genus Rissa; species Rissa tridactyla. Next base: position 49,009,793 of record NC_071472.1, read on the forward strand.
AGATCACACTGTGATAGAGCCGTTCACGTCGGGGGTTCGGGGGTACCGGCGAGCGGCGCGATGAGCCGAGCCTGGCCCCGGTGCTTTGCACTTGAAGTCAGGATCTCAAGCCAGGCCCTGGAGCAGCTGACATTAATGTTCGGCTGGTTTAAAATAGGCTTTGACGCTGCGCAGCACCTGTGGCTGTTTCTCTCTCTCAGGGTGGGATTTTGTGGGTTTTGTGGGTTTTTTGTTGTGGTTTTGTGTTTTTTTTTAATGTATCAGCACTTTTCAGGCTTCTCCCCAGACTGGCAGCCTTTGCTCTGTGGTGACGTTTTAGACGCGTGTGTCACACACCATGTGCCTTTGGGTTTGCATCCAAATGCTTTATAGTCTAACGCACCTCCATCCCTGGAAAGACCAGGCTCACACCACGTGCAGAGGGCAGGAGGGTGCACGAGACCACCAGCGTCCGGGGTCCCTGCAGTAACTGGGAGCGGAGGAAACACAACGTGCAGCCAACAAACCACCTCCGACCTCGCACAGACATTTTGAGAAGCCACCGGGTCCTTTGCCAGCTGGACACAATGGAAGGCAGAGGTCAACCCCCAGATGCGGTGTTGGGCCTCGTGCGTGATCCTGCTGCCTCTCCAGTTGGTGTCTTACTGGGGGCGGTGGTGGGTTCGCTGGCTGTGCTGGGAGGGGATGCACGGAGCACAGTGCAGGGGTGATGCGTGTCGTGGTGCTCAGCTGTTTACAGTAGGACCCTGGGCTGGGGGTGTTGTAGGTACCTAGTTCTGGAGCAGATGTCTTCGGGGAGGCTTGACCAAATGACCCTGCCGTATCTGCGAACGAAGCATCTGGGTCAGGGAGTGGCTGTAGGGCTCAAAAGGAGATGTGGCAGTGGCTTGCCCAGAAGGCATGTCAAGAGACAAAGGGGCAAGTTACAGGACAAGAGGGACTTTTTGCATGGGCAGGTGCTTAACCTGGGTCCAGAAATCACCCTTCTCCCTTATGAGGAAGTTGTTTTGAGTGCTGAAAGCATGTTCTGATGCTTTTGTCCCAAATCTGCAAAGCTCACAAGCTCATCACACCTTGCCATTCCCTCACCCCTCCCAGGCCTCCGTGGGGGCATAACCCTCATTTTACACTCAAAGCAAGTCACCGGACAGTTAAGAAACAACCTCCAGTGGCCAGAAATTAAATGTGGCAGCTCCAGTTCAAGGACCCTACTGTAATCCCTGGGACGCTTTTTGGAGTTGGGGTTGTCCCTTCATTTGACACATCTGTAGGACCTACCAAAAGGGTGCTGTCATCGTGAATGGGGCGTACGGGTACTGAGGCTAAAAGTGTCCCTGACTCTGGGGAGTCTGGTTGTCAGCAAGTCCCAGGGGAGCGTCGCTGCTCGGTGTTTCCTGCTGCAGGATCACGACCAGCTGGTAGAGCTGGAGCCCGACACTTGGCTGGGTGTTGTGGGAGAGCGTACACGGGTGCTGCTGTGACTGTCGTGCGAAGAGGCCGATGGTCATGGCGACAGGTTCTCTGTAGAGGGCTCATTGCAGGGGTGAGGGCAGTAGGACGCGGTGCTGGGCAGGCAGTACCCAAGGTGTCACTGCCATTAGTGGTGAGGCTGGAGACGCGGTAGCTTTGGAAGCCCCGTCTGTCAGCTGAAGGACACTGCAGACCGCTTGCAGGTTGGATGCATTCTGTAGTGTTGGTCTCGAATGTGCGTTCAATGATGTAGCGGGTGAGCTGTACCATGACGCCGCCCTTGCCAGGGTCTCCGAGGGTGGCTGGGTTCTCCACCCCACGCAGGACAGTAAGAGCTGCCCGGCACCGGGTGTTATCAGGTGTTTTGGGGACAAACCGAAGTGATGAGTTGCAAGAAACTCTGGCAGATGACTCTGCTCTCCCGTACCTTCTCCTCTTACGGTCTGAGAACACGCTGAGCAGCTTCTGACCCCATTATCCCCACCCCACTTTTGTCAGTGATCTAATGGGTTTTTTAAATATGCTTATAACGTTTCTTCTGCTGCCTTTGCGGCAGGACCAGGCAAATACAGATTGCTCTGTTAGAGGAGCGCTGGTTTTGGCTTGCCGAGGCATGAACGCCGTGGCCTCCCCAAGGTAATCGAATCTCAGCTAACTGTGAATCGCACGTTGCTGGCAAGACAAAGTTGCCTTGTCTTTGGGTGGTAAAATGGGGTTTTGTGCATTGTGAATATGTGCGCATTCTGCTTTCCTCAAAATAGCCCTGGTTTCCCTGGAAAGCTGTGAGCCGTGGGGTTTTTGAGACATCCTGGTGCTGAGAGCTGACAGCCCGTTTTGTTGCGCTGGGTATAAGAGGCTTTTCACTCCCCATCTCAGCCGTCCGGGGTTCTAGTGGCTTTGACTGCTCGGCTTGACCCAAGAGTACCCCAGTGTAATGTTAATTCTCCAAACTAGACTAAACAAAAATAGTGAATTTTAGTTTCCCTGCCTTTTTTTTTTTTTTTCTTAGCCCTAGAGTTAAAACTTTCTTTGTTAGGCTGCTGAAAGTGAAGCACATCCCTCATGCAGGGGAGGTGGAAAAAATCTGGAAATTATTAAGATGTACAGAAACGCTGAGCTGAAAGTTTGTGCGAGATCCAGATTTATGTACAGAGTACCCGCGTGGGGCGGGCTCTTGGGGGTGATTCGGTACGGGGCTGAGCACCGACTCATAAATCCACGTCCATTCCCTCTTGGAGAAGCCCCATCGCATGTCCCGTTTGCCGGCACATGTGTGACGTCCCCGCTGCCTCCAGGGTTTGCCCTTGCGTAAGCGTAGCTGTGGGATGGCCCCCTTTTCCTGCCTCTGCTGGGGAAGAGGCACCGTCCGAGCCCGCCGCTGGTTCCCTAACATGGTGCGTCACCTCCTGTTGCTGCATCTTCCCCATTTGCCGATGGGACGGTGCGTGAGCAGCTTCTGCCGAGCACCTCAAAGCCTGATGGTGCTCAATGGGGAGTGGAAAAATCCCACTGTGGCGCGCTGTGGGGCCAGGGTCATGCAGCCCCTTCCTGAGGGATGGCAGAGCTCTGGCTCCGTATCCTGCACGGCATCCCTCCCAGGGGGAAGGAGTCTCCGCTGGGTAACGGAGAGTATTTTTGCCCTCTATATGGGGTATATTTGTTTACAAAGGCCTAGGAATTATTTTTCTTCCCTACCGGTGACTTTTTCTTCCCCTTTAAATCCCAGTTAAAACTTCTTTGCGGCTTGCTGCCATTCCCTTTATATCCTCGTGTGCTGTGAAAATCATAAATTACGCTAGTCTTTCAGAGAGCAGCGGTAGGCTGTTTCGTGGTTGCAAAAGCTAATTACTGGGTTATTGTTTCTAACGGCGCTAATCCAAACTTCATTTTCCTGTTAATTGTCCGTCGAGCCAGGCTAGATTGTTTTTATCATCCTGACTGTTTGCGGCACGAGCAGCCGCGAGGTGTAACCAATGCCGCCGTGACATTTGGAGTGGTGGCGGACCCGAAAAAAACGTGGTTGTGAAATGAAATGACACACTTGTGGTGCTCACCCCGGGCTCGTTTGGCTGGAGAAATGAGGTCGGCATACTCCTGTTAAATGTCCCTCTGATTAACCACCCGCGAGGGCCAGTGAGAGCGGGTGCTGCCGAGCCGAGCGGGCAGCGGGGAGGTCCTGGAGCTCGCTGTGTCCCCGGCTCTCGGGGGCGGTTGCTGGAGAGGGGAGGTAGCAGCAGGCTAACCCCTTTGGGCTGGGGGGCTTTCTGGGGGCACCGAAGTTTTGGAGGGGGGGGGGGGGGCGCGGGCACACAGCCCGATTAGGCTGAAACCCACCATCAAGGCTCCCTGGGAAGCTCTGAAGGCTTCGTCCCCGCGGGGCGGCGATGGGGCTGGTGCTGGACACACATCTCCTGCGCTGTCCTTGTCCCCAGCCCCGCGCCGGCAGCAGCACCTCAGCGTGTGAGCGGCTGCTCAATGAATTCATTGATGGGAAGTTTTCTGTTTACTTTTCTTTCTCTTTTTTTCTTAATACCAGGGCCTGGGAGCCCAGTGGGGCACCGTGGGGCTCGCCATGGCACTCTCAGTAGTGTGCCTGCACCGAGCCGTGCCTGTGGGCGTCTGAGGGTGTCCGTGGGTGTGCAGGGGACAGACGGGGTGTGGAGGGTGCTGGCCCTGGCTGGAGGATGCACCGGTCCTCGCCGCAGCTCTCACTGGGGGGTTGTCTCCCGGAGGACTTGCTGCCCTGATAGCACTGAAGAGGAGATGGAGGGAATCGCTGGCCTTGCTGTGGCTGTGCCCAAGATTCGGGATGTCCAGAGAGTGGGTCTCTTGAACACCCATCTTGCTCTTGCTCCCGCTTGCCCCTTTTCCCTCTTTTCCCTGTTTCCCATGTGCAGCGGTGTCCGGGCTGTGCTCACACACATCCCTGCGCCAGCCGTCCCCGGTCCCTCTCTGTCCTTGTCCCGCGGGGACCCAAACGCTTCTGGGCAGAAAAGTAGCAAAAGATGAACTCCAGAAGAATTTTGCTCCGAACTTTGCTGGGTTGGGGCAGCCTGTTTGCAAGAAGCGTGTGTTTTGACAGCCTTGGCAGTGTCTGAGCGTTGTAGCTTCGGGAAGTGTTGCAAGCAAGCAAAGTAAATACGGTCTGTGGAGGTTTGCAGCAGAAAGGGGAGGAGTAGGTGGGTTTGTGTAAAATACTCCCATTACAGTCAGTTAACCTTTATGTTACCTAAATGAAAATTGTATAAACCTGAAATTTTCGCTGATCGGGTTGCCTAGGAACAGGCAGTTGGTTTTCATAAGACAATGAATACGCAGTCACCGATCGGGCTGTTAGGCACCGAGACGTTCCGCCGTGTTATCCTGCACCCCCGGCTTTGCCTGGGGGAGCTGCTCGCTGGTGCGCGGGATGCGAGTGATGGGGGTGATGCAGGAGCCACCACCCAGCTTGGAGCCGACCCCCCTGGTCTCCCGGGACAAGCAGCCCCATTCCTGAGCCCCTGCCGCAGGCTGGTGACGTGGTTGAGGGCAGCGGGGCCACACAGGGCCGTGCCACCACGTCTGCCAGCAGCACGGCTCTGGCGTGCGGCACCCCTGCTCCCACTCCGGTCTGGCCAGGCAGGGACTGGGGGGAGCGTAAATGTGCCAAGAGGATCAAGGAACTGCTTGAAGAACAAAGTTAGAGGCATAAAAGCTCAAGCCTCTGGGTTCAGCCCAAGACCCTGATGCTTAGACCAGCGGTTCTCATGGTGCAAACCGTACAGGTGGGGCTTGGGGCTCCCCCGCACATGTGTGTGTCTGTGCATCTACCTGTTGCTCAGAGCATGGACCAAGACGTAGAGTCACAGAAATGGGTTGGGATAACTCTGGTTCGCTCCAAACCAGCTTATGGACACAGCCGTAGCACCAGTGCCTAGGGGAATGTGGGGACAGTGTGCTGGGGAGGGCGAATCGGCAGTGCTGGAGCTGGAGAACGTGGAAAAATGCCTTATTTCTCCCTTTTCCCATCCCAGAAGAGGTTGGGTAGCAGCACCCGGCGGTGTGGCTGGGGGCCCTGACGTCCGCCGCTGCTGGGCTGGGTCACCGCCTCTCACGGGGTGTTGGCAGAGACTCGCAACGTGGTTCAAATGGCATTAAACAACTTCCAAAGGCAGCAGGAGTAACTGGAAGTGAAAGAATGCAGATCGTTTATTAATAGGGTTTACGGAAATTTTCTGCTGGGTAGAAATATTGATTCTTTATTCCTATTTTAAAAGAAGCTTTTTGTAATGATCACCGAGAGTCATTTTCTGTTATCGATTGCAATGGAGCTGTGCTGGAGCCCTCCCTCCATTCATTGCGCGCCCGCGAGTACCATTGAGAAGGGAACGCAGCCCAGGTTTTCCTTTCAGGAACGTGGCAACTTCTTAAATCAGCATTTCTGTCATCTTTCCAGGGGGGTTCTGCTATGTGTGTTTAAAGAGACATAACACGTTTGCTCTTTTAAATCCGTTTACACTATTCTTAAAGTTCACCTTTGAGGGGGAGGCGGTGTGGGGGAGGCAAATGCTAAAAATAAAACTCCCCCCTTAAGTAGATCACTTCTGCATTTGACATTTACATGGAATTCATTTGCATCTCATTTGTACATGTTTCTGCTCAATAGGTAGAATGTAAGAAAGCACAACCTAAAGAAGTGATGTTTCCACCAGGGACGAGAGGAAGGGCGCGTGGATTACCGTATACCATGGACGCTTTTATGCTAGGGATGGGAATGTTGGGTAAGTGCCAGAGCCACCGCATGTCCCCCGGAGCCAGCGGCTCCCGCGTTGTCTCCCCGATTGCCGAACGCTGAAGGCGTAGGGGTGAGCAAATCCCTGCACCCGCGTGGGTGCCAGTCTGAAACTTCAGCAGGGGTGGAGTGGGGAAAATAATCCTGTCTGTGGGAAATGATTAACTCCCCCACCACCACCACCACCACCACCACCACCACCACCTTCTTCCCGGAATATAAAAATTTGCATTTAAATGGATGTTTTAAATAGCCTGTTTCACTCTTACTCGCAAAAATAGAATGATGAAAGATGCAGTGTGTTCATTCTGACTAAAAATGATCTCTCCCCTTTTTTAGAGGAATTGAGTCACACATTATTCCCCTTCCTTTAAAGGTATCTTTGACAGTTCAGCATGGATAATTGAAAATCTTGCCGGTTCTTAAATGGCATGCAAGATGGAGAAAGCAGGGAGATGTGTAACAGTGTAGGTCACAACAATAATTACAAGTTTCAAGGAGATGGAACGGTATTTTAGTCCAGAGTATTGTGTCCAGAAAATACTAATTAAATGGGATAAATGATATTTAATGGCAAAATTCTATTTGTGCATGAGGTCTATTTAGTTAAAATTGGTTCTCATTTGTTTCTGCCCAGATAGTTCTTCTTTCTATATAATGTGACAACCCCTTGATGCTCTGTCCTCAGATTTACTAAGCCAAAATGCTGCTAATCCATTGCCAACATATTTGTGTAAAACCCCATATATTTTCAGCTGTCTGCTCCCTTTGTGTCAGTGGACTTTCCCTCGGTTGTCACCTGCTGTGTCCCTAAAGCGTGCATGAACAAGAGGGCATCTGGAGGTGTTTGTTCCCAGGCAGAAACAAGCCTTTCCCAGCCCCTGGTTCCTGGCCCCTCCCGGGTTCGGATGCTCCCAGAAGCTGAGCACAAAATCCAGCCTTAAAAGCTGGTGCTGGCTTGTCCTGAGCTGTGCCGAGCAGGTCCACGGGCTCTCTGGGACGCTGGAGGACCCCGAGGCTCCAGGAGCGGGTGTCGGGTCAGAGGACTCGGTTCCTGTGAGCATCAGGCTGTTGCGCTGAGATGTCTGACTTCAGGCACCGCTTGATTTGATAGGGAAAACTTCCCTGCCATGTTTGCTTTATCTCTGAATTAATAGTACTTCTGTTCGCGTGGCTGGAACGATCCATTTCTGGGATGTGTAATTGGGTTATTTCAGCTGATCATCTATTTTTCTGTCCCCACACTCCACCGCCACCCTTGCCCCATAGTGTCTGGAAATTACATTTCATGGTTAAAATATTTATCTTGTGCTAGTCGGTCTGTGATTTCGTTACCTGTGTGTTCCCGGCGTGCTTGAGCCATACGCACTTTATTTTCTGCTTGTTTCTCTTTCTTTTCCGCTGGGGGTGCCTGAGGTTTGGGCTGGGGGAGGTGGTGTGTGCTGCTTTGCTGCCTGGTCCCACGCGGCTCATCCCGGGCTGGGCAGAAATCCCCAGGGCAGCACCCTCCCTCTTCCCCTCACCGCGGGCTGAGCTGCCTCAACCCTTCTCCTGGCAGCCGGGCGAGGAGCGAATGGCGCCAAATGGGACCTGAAGGGAAAATTCAGCCCTTTATGTGGCGTGAGTCATTCCCACGGTGGCTGCCTCTCTGGGAAAAGATTGTTTCAAGCCGTAAGAAGGGAAGAAGCCCTCAGCGAGCGGATCTGCGTGGCACAGAGCGAGCGACGCGGTTCCTGCTGCCGTGGGGTGGGTCGGGTCACGCCGCTGCACCGGCCCCTCTCGCAACGTGCTCTTACGAGGCTTCAAATCGGGGTGACTTGCTCAGAATTAATGATTGATTGGTGTTGAAGGCCAGATGCTTCATTATCTGGGTTTTTTCATCTTCCAAGTTGCTGCTTGCTACAGTGGCACCATGTTAAAAAATTAAGTGCTAAACAAGGAAATTGCAACACAGGAGAGCAAGGCTCTCTGGATGGCCATTATAAATCCCCCGTTTTCAAAGGCCGCCTGTGAGAGTTGGCTCCAAGGGGCTGATGGGCAGCGAGCGGCTCAGCGGGGAGCCCGAATCCCTGCTTCCCAAGCCCCGGCAGCTGCCTGGCGCTGGGGCCCGGCCCTGCAGGGAGAGGGGCGTAATTAACCCATCAAACGACGAGGCGCACGAAGTCACGTACCGCCAGAGGCAGCGTCTGCCATCACCGAGCGTTTTGCTGCGATCCCAGGAGGCCGGTGTCAGCCCTGCCCCGTTCCTCCTTTTCGATGCCTCGCTGGACCGAAACAGAGCGACTGGGGCAGCTCTTGGAGGATTTTTATACCTGTTTCCAGAAGGCCTTGTTCAAGGTCACCTTCTCCAGATGCCGTTCATGGGCAGAGGAGAGAATCGAAGGAACGAACACACGAGACAACCTGAAGGAAAGCGCAGGGAGCAACTCCCTCCAAAGCTATTAAGGAAGTTGGTCTTTTTCATTAATCACAGCCTCCCCAAGGAGCCTGCCGCAGCCGGGGTCTAAAGGTGCGTAGGCAGCCGCTTCTGTGATGATTTGGTTGATTGGAACAAAATTAAAGCGTTCTTCCGAAAGGGTTTTGTGACTCCGAGAGCACTGTCAGGCCAAGCCTTTGGCCTGGGCTGCTTCTGGGCTGGCTGGGGCTCGAGCTGCTGGTGGGACACGCGTGGTCTCGGGGGAGATGAGGAACACGAATTCAGCACCCAGCTTGAGGAGCGGGCTGGAATGGCTTCAGTTCCCGTCATCCCTCTCTCCCTGGCAGCCCACCTGGCTGGAATTGCTGCTCCCCAGCCCCGTGGACGCTCATCAACAGGTACTGTGTCCCTCCCGGCCAGCAACGCACACATCTGCAGCTGAGAAGAGCGGTTTGGTGGCCAAGAAGCTTAAGCTTGCCATGAGCCCAGAGGCCTCCCCTCTGTCACCTGGTCCTGATGTGCAGACCCCGTCACTGTCACCTACGCGGGTATCACTGCGTTGCCCCATGGCTTTCTGCCCTCCGTTCAAGCCTGTAGTTGAAAACTTGAAAAAAAAAGAGAGAAAAGAAGAAAGCAACCAAGGAGCAACACTAACAGGAGATCATCTCTCTGTGCCCTCCCATCTGAACCAGCTCTGTCTCAGGGATGCTGCAGATGCCGTTATGGTGGTCCCAGCGGTGACACCGGGCTCTGGAGGTGACGGTCGCGCTGCTCGGTCCGAGCTGGGGCCCCACAGCACTCGTTTCTTCTGGCGACGGCCATCTTGGACTTGCTGGTGTTTAATATTAAAGTTGGGCTCTTTTTAACTTGTCCCTCCAGAGACGGGAGCACTGGGCCCATGAAGCTTGTACCCCAGCGTGCCGAAATGCTGTCCGACAGGAACGCCAGGTCTCAGGAGTCTCTAGCAGGCAGCTCATCTCAGCGCTCGGGGCAGAGCGGGGGGCTCTGGGCTGCTGCCCGCGCTCAGGCTGGCTGGGCTGGGCTCAGGCAGAGCTGAAGTTTGTGCCCTTCAGAGAAAGTCGTTCCTTTTTTCCCTCGGTAATAGAGTAGCGGCTGCCTCTGAGGTAGGGCTGGGGACGGGGAGCCCCTCCTTAGCACGGGCTCCCGGAGGTGGCACAGCTCACCAGCACCCGCTGCGGCCATCGCTGGGGATTGCGGCAGTGACCAGCTTTACCTTAGCTCCTGAAGTGGGAGATAAGTCAACTTCGTTGGACCAAGGGAGAAACTTCTGCAGCAGATGTGTTTCTTCTCCGTAGCTGCTCCCTGCTATATGACTGTGACCACCCTCTGCATCTGGAGGGGATGATTTTTTTCCCTCATGCCACAAGTGCTTATGTCAAGGTCATAGAGCGTTTCTTTTGAGAAAGACCCCGAGCACTTTTGTTGCAGCGTGGGGCTGTGCTTTGGACTGTCCCTCTCCTTGCCAAGAACCTGGCATTCCTTGCTCTGAGCAACTTTGGGAGACAAGAATTTTCTTGCATTTACTGGAGGATTTGAATTAATTTTGCAGAGGTCCCCGGGCTCTGTGTGTTCAGTGTTCCCACATATTAACCGTGAGCTTTGCCCATCTCACATCACCAAATTTAAAAGTGAAAAGAGATTTCCATAGCCTGGTTGTGGACGCTTCCCCGCTTGGAGCAGAGAAGCCGTTTCTTCCCCTGGAGGCGCTGGTGGGATGGATGGGAGTCGGAGTCCGACTCGGGTCTCCTGCCTCCCCAGTGACCTCCTGCGTGTGCCTGGACAAGCTGGGCCTGGTGCAGGATGGAAAGTGGGCAGTTTGCCCCGTTCTCCCTTTCGGAGAACCCCTGCGATGCTCAGGCTTTCCCATGGGCCCACGAGGACGGGCTCTGGCACCAGGAATGCTGTGATGCCTGCAGGTACGCTGTGAGTTAAAAAGGTCAGTGTTACCTCTTCACAGTTGTTTTCCATCCTGGAAGCGGAGCCTTTGCCCTGGGAGACCCTCTCTGCACTGACCGGTTGCCTGCACGCCACAGTGGTAACGGACTCCGCGGCCACATCGGGTGTTACCCCCACGAAGAGCATGACAGCTGGTTGAGCGTGACCATCGGATGGTCAGCGTGGTGCTTCCGGCAGCCATTGCTCTCACCTCACGTTCCAGCCCTGGGGAGGAGCTGGAGAGCATCCAGCACAAGGCAGGATCTGGCCCACTGCAAGACGGAGCTCGGCAAGGCTCCAGCACAGGGGCTGGAAGTTCAACCAGCCGGCAGGGTGGCTGCATCCCACCTGCTGCCATTGACGCCGGAGACGGGAGTGGTGGTGTGAAAGCGGTTTTGGTTGTTGGTTTGAGTTCTGCTTCCATGGACGGGCAGGTCTCGCTTCGGAGGAGGTAATCCAGGCAAAACTTGGATTTTTGGTTTAGCAACAAGGGATAATCAGAGAGATTGATTATGCCCCAGGACTACTGAAGCAAATAAACTGTTTGGTGCCCAATGCAGGATGAGAATGGCATCTAATGGAAATGGTGGGTAGGTCAGCGTGGCCATAATTTGGCTTGATGAAGCATCCACATGGGCATGGCGCTAATGCGCTATTGATATTCAGCCAGGCAATTTCCCCTGCGCGGATCGGGCTTTGACTCGTTAGAGCAGAGCTGGGCACTGCAGCAGTAAATGAAGAGGAAAATTGAAGTAATGTTTTATTATAAATTTATGATTTCATCTGCCTGACCTAGAGATCATTGAGCGCTGGCGATGCAGGAAGAGCCCCCCGGGCAGCTCCGCTGGTGCCGCTGCCATGGGGCAGAGCTGGGCTTGGAGGAGAGCGGGGCTGCTGCCGCGTTGGACTCGGAGGCAAAGGCACCAGGGCAGGAGCATCTCCAGCCCCGCAGAGCATCCCAGAGCAGGGCAGCGGAACAGATGGCATCCTGCACCGTGCTGCCTGCTCCAGAAACACCGCGGGCAGCTGCCGTCCAGCACCGTGCCGCTCCAGCCGGGGCCACAGGCACCACAGCTGCACCCCCTGCTCCCCGGGACGGACCTCGGGCACGTCGGTCTCCCCCGGCTCCGATGGTCGTGAGCTGACGGATCTGCTTTGGAGTCATTCGAATCAGAATAAAACTTAATTTTTCCTGTTGGCGAGGAGAGGGGCTGCGGTCGGACGCCACAGAGCGATTTTTTCATGGTGGAGCTTGCGGTGGTGTTAATGGCACTACTTACTTAGCAAACAATCCATTTATCAATATTGTTGGGTTTTTTTAAAGAAAAAAAAGGAAAAAAGGTTTGTAAAGCTTAACGCTGAAAGATCTGATTTAATGACAGAGGTGATTAATTTCTAAGGGAATCCAGCTGTTGAGCTGTGAAATAAATACGCAAGGGCTAAGCGGTGTGTACATACTGCCGAAAGCTGCGGCGTGCTGGCCGGGCGGCGCAGGGCTGCTTTCCCCTGGCACTGCTTAATCCCGTAATCAAAATTCATCCAAGCAGTTTTGTCTTCCAGTTTTAGATTATGATTAATAGTACGTTATATGTATATATAAACCTAACCAGAAATGGAGGGACTCGCTGCGGCAGAAAGTAGCTGTACGATGTCGGAGTGTATTAAAGAATAAATAAAAGCAGAGGTAGGAGACGCCCAGGAGAACCATTCGGCTGCTAAACCTGTTCTCGGGGTCCAGCCCAGCTGCTGCTGTTGTCACTGCCGAGATTTCCAGTGACTTCAGACAGAATGAGAGCAAACTTTTTGTGATGGGCTCTTGCTCTGGAGAGGTCTTTCCTGCAGACTGGAGGAGGCTGGGCTGCCGCTGAGCTGGCGGGAAGGTTACGCAGCGTTTATTGCACTGGAATGGCAAAGGGTGGCTCCTGGTTTTAAGCAAATGGAGCAAGGAAATGCTGAGGATTGGAGGTGAGGTTACAGTTTTAGGAGATCTCCTTAGTGTACAGGACAGCTTGTGGCATGGGCCGTACCGGCGGTAGCAAACAGCCGCGGTGGGAGCAGAGAGGACGGGTCTGTTAAAACACGGGGGGTCGCCGCGTGTGAAACCTTCCTGCTGCACGGAGAGGGAACCCCCCTGCCCTGGCCAGGCGTGGGGCTGGCGAGGGATGCCCTGGGTGACGCCGCGACAGCCCCAGCCCAGTTTCCGGGGTGGTACCTCGTCTGTCAGACACTGCGGGGGACAACCCGCACCCACCGCCCCCCCAGGGCCCTGCCCCCCGCCCACACTGCGGTCCCCCCGCCGCGGTGGCAGCAGGCAGAGCTGCCGCTTCATGCATTTACTTTGGCATCTTTATTAACAAAATGATCTCAAGTGGTATTTTTTTCTCGTAATAAAACTTCAAAAGGCTGGGTGCGTTTCTGCGCGGATCTCAGATCTAATTGCTTTCGGAAGCAGTTCTCCGAGCTGGGTTTTACTTTCCAGAAAAATTAAAAGCTCTTTGACTCCCTGGCTCATTGCTGTCGCTGCCTCCAACTCTTTGATGTGTTAACTGTTGTCCTTCACACTCCCGGGATAAAGAATTACTACTACCTTAATCTCCAACTGTCAATAGCTCTGAAGCAAAGTACATTCATTGTAAGCTCTCCAAATGTCAGAGCAAACCTGTGTTATGTGTTTAGCCTTAGCATTTGGCATTTACTCTTCCAGCTAACAAGTATGCACAGTCCTTGGACTTCAGATACCAAAGTGCATGTTAATTACCGGAGTGACAGGGCTCACGCACAAAGGCAGACAGGCAAGAGAGCAGGAGAGGCGCCCAGCTCTAGATGGTTCTATTCAAGATAATAATGAAACCTTCCTGCAGTTTTGCATGAGCAGAATAAAATCTGGGGGTTTAATACCTGCTGTAAAAGCAAGTCTCACCCATCCTCCATGTCATTTTACATTATATGTAAAAACAAAACGCCTTTATTAATCTTCATACTTCTTTCTCTCTCTCTCTTTTATTTATTTTTTTATTGTTTTTTTTATTTTTACTTTTCTGTCATCAAGGTTACCCGAATTTTGTTGCGACGTATGGCCGAGGATATCCTGGATTTGCCCCAAGTTACAGCTATCAGTTCCCAGGTATGTACATTTCATTTGCGGATTTACTTTTTTTCCCCTCTTTCCTCCTTTATTTTTTTTTCTGTATTTTTTTTTTAAATCCTTAGCTGCAAGCTGAGACAGGCAAGTCTGCAGGGAGCTTCTCACACAACAACAATTTTTTTTCTACTATTCTAAAATAGCTATTTTCTATATACATATTTTAAATACGTTTTTACTAACGTGTAAATTGGTACTGGTTATTTGAAAACAAACTTCTTAAGTTAAAATATAAAGCAACAGAGATAATTTAAGAGCCGCTACCCTCCCGTTGATGGGTTTTTCCTTTCATATATATTCTAGAGATATACACACAGACAGACACACACACAGGCTCGCACACACCTTCCCATGCTATCCTGCGGTAAGTGAACGTTCTTTACAAGTGCAGTCTTGGAGTGAAAAGTCCAACCCTCCTGCGTTCTCTAGCGAGATCTCTGATGTCCTTCGCAGTTTCCAGCCGGGTGCTGGTGCTTCGGTTCGCCTTCCGTGTGGTTTCCCCCCCTTCCCTCGGCGGTGGGACCGGCTCGGGGCTGGCAGTGGGGGACGGCGGGGATGGGGAAGAGCCCTTTCCCATTCCAGCACGTCCCACACAGGGCACAATCCCCTTCCCTTTCACCTCGGGGGCGTCCCGGGCAGCTGGAACAAGCAACATGGTGCTGCTGTGTTTGGGGCTTGCTGATAGCTGAAGCCCACCCGGGCACCGCGGCGAGGAGACCCCGGTGCGCTGGGCGTTCCGTCCATCAGCGCGCTTGTCACGGGCATCAGGCGCAAGCTGTCCCACTGGCCACGGCTCAGGAAAGGAAAGGTGGGAGCCCAGCTCTGCTCGGGGTAGGTGAGAAACCCAGTGAGCACCGTCGGGTGCGGGGAGGAAAAGCAGCCACCCTCAGGGGAATGTCCCGTGGGGTGGGGGAGGCTGTGGAGGGGTGCTGGGCTCTGCCCGCGGCACGCTGGGGCGAGGATGCAGCCTTGTGTTCAGCGCTAGGTTGTTACGATGAAACATCCCATCAGAGCATTATTAACATCCATGCGATGAAGTGTCCTTGGGACGGTAGTTTCTGTGGAGCTGGTTTTTGCGGGACTAATGACACCAAGGGAGAGCGCGCTGTTCGGGTGGGTCTTTTTCAATTGCTAAACTTCACAAACGCTGGAGCTCTACTGTAAGCTCATCTGCCTCCTCCCCGTCCCCTCCCAAACCCAGCCAGGTCCGAAACAGGCAGGTGTCGGGCTGAGAGCGGAGCTGCCGGGGTCCCTGCTGGGCAGGGAGGGGTGGCAGCGGCGGATGGTGACAAGGCAGCTGCCCCTGCGGGTGGCACCGCTCCCGCTGGAGCGGGTGGGCAGGGGTGGGCAGCGTCCATGCGGGCAGGGACTGCAGCCCTCAGGACCTCAATGTAAGGAGGAGGCTTCAGAAGGCGTTTGCGTGTCCTCGCGCTTCCCTCCCGGGCCCTCACGACTCCTTGTACCAGCTGATTTGTGTGAGGACAGCTAAATGAGAGACACCTTTGATAAGTTAAATGATGAAAATGGGCAGAGCTTAGATGACTTTAATTATAAACGTGTCTAAAATGAATGTGTCTGCCAGCTGACAGCTGAGGTACCGTTTGACTCTAGCCTTTATTTTATATATATATTTTTTTATTAAGGGCTTGTTTTTTCAAAACAGGCTTTCCAGTTATTTGCTAGTGATTTTCAGTCTCTTGCAGAGATTGAATACGCAGCAGAAAAGCGAAGTGGATTGTCACCAGTAAAAAGCAGAGGCATCTCATTGCGGGCACCAGTTGCTCCTTTGGGAGCAGGGTAGTGAAGGGGAGCTGCCAAGTCCTCCGTCCTCTTGCTTGGCTTTCCCTTGCTCCCTTCCCACTCATGTAACATATTCCTTAACAGCCACCAGAGCCGTTAATGGAGTTGTGAGGCTGTTTTTTCTTGGGTGACTGGGGACTCTGCTCCCCAGAAACACGGCCCGTCAGAGCGGCGCGGGGCGCAGGAGCCCTCCCTGCCGGGGACAGGGTGCGTGGGGTTTGGTGCCCATACACAGGACGGGGTGTCCCCCTCGCTGGGGCTGGGCGTTTGGGGACGGAGAGCCCAGTGCCACGGGAGCGGAGCACGGGCTGCAAGGGAGCCTTTCGGGAGCAGATCAGGGTTTGAGGATGGGGATGCCAGCACTGCTGCCTCCTGCCATGGGGATAGTGGCAGAAGTGCCACTCGCAGAGTTGTGTCCTGTCATGTCTCAAGTGGCTGCATACTTCTTCCCACTCTCCTTTTGCCCCTCTCTGCTGGAGGGAGCCGTGTCCTGCGGCTCAGGGCTCGCCCAGCCCTCGCTCCTCCTCCAGACACCCCTGGGGCGGGATGGAGCAGGCAGCCTGACCAACCGGGCGTGGGGAAAGGCGTTCAGTGCCAGGGGATGCATAGTGTAAGTGTGGTTCCAGCATGTAGTCCTCCTCCTCGAAAGAGCCCGAACCCCCCACCCCTTCCCTTCACGCGTCTTGACACTTGCAGTGGGGCCCGTGGTACGACTGTGGCTTGGAGCGTGAGATAGGAGCATGTGTGAACCCGGTAGAGGGAAATCTGAAATCTGCTTTTTCAATAAGTTGTCATGCCCAAATGCTTGGAGTTGTGATTTGAAAAGAAAAATCCTTGGCCGTTTCTGCAGGGGCGTCCCAGGCAGCGTGCCTGAGCTCCGGCCGCCTCCGCGGTACCCGAACAGCGGGGGTGTTGCAACCACAGCGACGTGTGTGTATGAGTATATGTGTAATGCACAGCTGGATTCCTGTGGTTGGTTACAGAGGAGACCTGGCAGTGGTTTTACTGCACTACGGTCGTGTTGTGCATCCTGTTCTCCGCACGGTGCCCGTGCCGCGGTAGCTCGGGGTGGGCTGGGGCCGGGGCGGTCCCGGTGGGGGCCATTGCCGAGCTGTCCCACTGCGGTCCCCAGCGGGCGTCAGTCGGTTGCTCCCCAGGTTATGCTACCCAGTTACATTCTTAATTAAAAAAAAAAAAACTGAATGCCCATCTGAATTGAACTGTCCCGTTGGTATTTACTGTTGTCCAAGAGAAACAACGATCCCTCCATGTGCGTTTCCATCCCGTCCTGGGGCGCACCAGCTGCCGGAGCCGCTGGCAGGGTCCCCGTTCGTCCCTCTCCCGCATCCTCCGCTGTTCCCTGTTGGCACAGGGACGGCCCCTTGCTCCATGGTGAGACACACGCAATCACTTTGGCGACTGCTCTATCTTCTCCAATCACGTTATTTTTTTCCTCTAGGCCTTTATAACTCAGTACGTAACCTTTTTTTTTTTAATTGCAATCACTCCCTTTCTGTGTCTTTTTTTTTTTTTTTTTAATTTCTGGGACTTATCTTTTCAGTTTAATCTATTAATTTCTGTTCTTATTTCACTTTGCAGACTATTTGCCGATTTCACAAGACATAATTTTTATCAACTAGTTCTTAAAGATGCATAACAAATTAATCGGGGTTTACTACAGTGCTAATGAGAGAGAGAGAGACAGAAAAAGCCTGGGTGGTCCATGCTTAATATCAATGTCCACTGAAAAATTGCTGCTCTTACTGGCTGGTTTGATTGACTGGACTTTTTATTTTATTTTAATTTTTTTAAAGGCTCCATATCCTCACTGCTCTGAGTTTGCTTTTTATTTTTTTTATTTTTATTTTTTATTTTTTTTTCCTCTGCTTTGTTATGAGTTTTTAATGCCCACTTGGAATGTAACTCACAAGGATTGGGGTTAGGGGCATTATGAAGGCATGACTTCTCACAAACTTTTTAGAAATAATTTGATCAAGGAAGCAAAAACCATGATTGGGTCTTACAAGTAGCCCCAAAGAGAGATGTTGGCGCTTTTAATGTAGAGACATTCACTAGTAGCACAAATCATAATTAGGGTGGAGTGAGACCAGCATCTCCTGTCGCTAGCATCGTTAGCGACGCAGGCTTTAATTACTCAAAACGAGTGCCCTGCGTCCGCAAGGGTGACACTGTGGCGCTGGCGGCTGCAGGCGTAGCCGACCCACGCGTGTTTTCTCCCGTTTCGTTCGCTTTGGCTTGGTGGCTCTTCCTAGAGCTGCCCATAGCCATGTGAGGGCCGTGGCTCGAGGCCACCAAAAGGGCTCAGACAGGCGCATCCCGTCTCACCCCTGCCCAGCTCCCGGCCACGGCGCTCCCCCCACTCCCCGCACTCGCTTCTACTTCCAGGCTTTGCTTGCAAATCATGGGCAAATTGCTCCAATCCTGGCGAGAGGGACGAGCGTTCCCCTGCCAGCGTCAGCTGCATCGCGCCTCCTAATCTCCACCCAAACGGCCGAAGAGCTGCAAACCCGGGTGATAATGCCTCCTCCAGCCATTGGCTTTGCTTTGAACAAGACCAGATTCTGGACTTTTGGGTAGAAAACACGCATCGTATTTAAATTCTGGTTTTCTTTAAGCGTTTCTACCCATTTGATAAGTTTGTGAGAAGTAAATTGCATGCTTACAGTAGAACTGTAATGCATTTTAATGTTTGTTAATCCACTTGTTTAAAATGTCAGTGTCAAAGGCTCTACAATACACGGCTATGCTGTTCATTTCATTAAAGATGCTTGATGTAATAATTGGTTAGTTTTCTTTTTACTTTTCTGCAGGCAATAGCTTTTTTTAATCTGTATGGCTTCTTATTATTTTGTTTGGGTTTTTTTGCTATGAATTGCTTTGCTTTTGTGAACTTGTCTTAGTGTGCATGATTTGCAAACATTTCGGCTATTGTGAATTTTCTCATTTTTTGTAAATAGTCCATCTGTGCTTTTCTTTTTTTCTTTTTTATGACTTTTTTCCTGTAAGTAACTGAGGTAGAAAATAATAATAAATTGTTTACAACGGATATGCTGTGTTGCTGCTCTCTTAGCTTGCAGTTTTAATATTTTGGTTTGGACGCCCCAAATAACCAGTACCAATGACAATTTAATAAAAGAATAAAACAACCATCACTCACAGCGTGTGACCCAGTGTTTGAAGAATCTGCAGATGAACGGTTACATACGAGGTGTGTTTACAGCACAAGTTAAAACCAAAGCAGACGACGATGGGGTTGTAACTGGGGGGCAGAGGAGTGACTCCCTGTTAAAACTGCAGTGTCCCCCGCAGTCCTGTCTCCCACCGCTGTGCTGGGTGCGCTCCGTGCCAGCCACTGAGGTGGGTTTTAAGCATCAAACCCGTAAGCGTATTAGACCCCTCTGTTGCAAACTCGCCAGCGCTCCCGTGCAGGGATCTGTTGCTGCTCTTTGGAAGTTGAAAGGAAAACCAGGTAACTCTTGTGGCAGTGAGGAGGTGCCCGGCTGGGGTGGCAGCCGGTGTCCGTGGTGCAGACCCCGCGGTGGGACGGGTCCCGCTGGCCGCGCCTGTGGGACGGGGACGTTGCCATCACTGTGTTTGTCTCATTTATGCTTTATTCCATCGTTACCTGGGTGGTTGGGGATTGTCAAAGTTACTTAGAAGTCTTCAGCTCAGGAATTTTAATTTTTTTTTTCTAATTAAGGGTTTGTTTGTTTGTGTGTTTGTTAAAGCTTATTAAAACCTTTGTATTTGGGAGAGGTGGGGAAAAACAAATATTTTCACAAACTTTTCAGAGCTCAGGGAAATACACTTGCTTATTAATTATGGTACTCCATAGTCCGCGAAGCCCAGCCTTGAGTCACGCTCCTGCAGTGCCCGGTGCTGTGAAAATGCAACGCAAGATCAGCACAAAGTCTAAACTGATGATTTTCATTATTACGAGAGCATTTAAAACCCACCTTTTGTTAATCTGTAGAGCTTAATTTAGTTTCTTTCCTGATACCAGTCACAGTCTGCTCACTTGTCGGCCATCAGTGCTGGGCAGGAAGGCATTCTCGTGTAAAAGTTATTTTTGTGCTGCTTGTCTGTGGGTCTGAGAGAGGGGTGAGGTAAGGAGGTACCTCGTCTGTTATTTAGGACACCCAGCAATATTCTGAAGCTGCAAGTGACGTTGCTGCTGCTGGTTTCTCGCTCTTGGTTAATAACCTCCTAAGGGGG
This sequence comes from Rissa tridactyla, assembly GCF_028500815.1. NCBI lineage: Eukaryota > Metazoa > Chordata > Aves > Charadriiformes > Laridae > Rissa > Rissa tridactyla. The sequence goes on from NC_071472.1 coordinate 49,029,584, forward strand.
GGTGCAGTGGGAATGGGAGGAAAAGAGCGTGTTTGTGGCGTCAGCATCCCGCAAAGCTGGGTGTTGATCTGCAGCAAGGTGTGCTGGGGCAAAGCAGTGGCCGGACTGGGGAGGTGCAGCTTCACCGTGTCTGGCCAGGGCTGGTGGTTCAGCTCACCAGAAAGAGCATAAACCGAATTCCTGCATTCGACTTAGCTGTAATTCTGGCCGGTGACACCAGCCACGGTCTGGCTCCCACCGTGATGCGCCCGGTGCTTCACCGGCCCCCAGCTGCATCGCCATGTACGCGAGCACCCGACTACGCTGGGGATGTAAAAGGGTTTTAGAGAGGAGACGCCGCCTACACGTGGCTTCTTTACCAGTAGCGAGTAATAAAGTTAGTGTTAATAAGAGTCAACTGTGTAAAACACTCTTTCAAGTCTAAGTTTTAAGTCTAAGACTTGTATAACACTTGGTAATGGGAGCAAAGTTTGTCTGGTCATAATACTTTAATGATCAAACTTAACATTGAGAAAGAAGGAGAAGTTGCTGCAAAAGAAAAGGAGGAGGAAATACAAAATATATTTTAAATTATCTATTCAATTAGTTAAGCCTTGTAACAGTAAGAGATGTGGAACGAAGCTGGAAATGTGTCTCAGTCCTTTGTCTAACCCTTTCTTAACTGCTTAAAATCTGCTCTAATCATCCCGGCGCTGCATGCTTTTTTTCACCTAAAATACTTTACTGCATCTGCATGGCATAAAATGGTTTACAAAGTGCATTTGAAATCTGCTAGAACCACCTTAATTACCACTCTTCAAACCTCTCCATTTCAGCCTCCATCAGTGAAAACAAAGACTCTAGACTGGACCTGTTTTAAAATTAAGATTTTGGGTTCCTTCTGCTGGCGGAGGGCAGGACCGTTCACATTGCAGGTGCATCCCTGGAGTGAGGAGCAGCTGGAACCGCAGACAGCAAACTGAGAAATTAATATAGCAAAACCCATAAACTTCCAGCAGAAGGTATTCCTTCAAGCTCTGCTTACATGACAGTAGCTTTTGTTTTGACGCGGGGAAAAATGGCATCTAGAGCTGTTGTTCCCTGAGTCCGAGCAGAGCTTAAGCACCTTTGCCTCTTAGGCACATTTTTTTTTTTTAAATGTTGCAGAGAATTGCGTAAAATTCCTTTTTCACCTCCCATTTCCCCTGCTCCTTAAAATAATCTCCTGCATGTTAGATTTAAGGTGAGGTTTTCAAGAGATAAGCTGTTGGTGGTCGTCCAGCTTCCACCGATTTCAGTGGCAGCAGAGCCTGGTGAGTAAAAGTGCTGCCTGTCCCCCTTCTCCTGCCTGTCCCCTCCGTGCGCCTGAGCCTGCTCCTGCGGTTCCCCAAACAGCACGGCTGGCTGAGGACAAAACTGCCCAAATCCTTCATCAGGTTTTTCTCTGCCGATACGAGCAATAAGAACATCTTGAACGTTGAACTTAAATGCTGATTGTCCTGTTCTCAACTGCTCACTGATCCGGGCATGGAGTATGAGACAGGCTTTAAAACTTGAGGGTCGTCACCCTGAAAATGAGCGATCGTAAAGGGGCAGGGAGGAGAGAAAAGGCAAAAAAAAACCCCCAGCATTTTGGTGTGCTGCTGCAGCAACAGAGCTCCGGAGCGATCGCTTCTGCTGCGCCCAGGCCACAGCTGCAGCAACTGGGAAGTGTAATGAGAATAATTATTCACAAGAGTAAAGAGGCAGAACGCAAACACACACGTATGGAAGAAGCATGGATGACCCTATAGGAAGAAGAAGGAGATTGGTAATGCTGGCTCTGCTGTAAGGAATTCTCCAGGTCCGAGTTAGCCGGAGCCTGACGGCTAGCCTGCTTTTATGCCTTATGCCTTTGTAAATACAATTATTAACTCTAAAGCTGTTAAAAATTGGGAGCTGGGGGTTGCAAAGAGCTTGAAGAGATTAGTCCCCTTACAGCACAAAAACATTCCAATGTGAATGTTTTTCAATCACATTTAGCAGTAGGATTTCAAGCTGATAATTAAGTAGCTTCCAAGCCCTCCTTTGCCCGGGAGCAGTAATATGCAGTTGCTGCAGTGATGCCCGAAAGGTTTCTGGGCTCAGCACCACAGTCCTCTCCTCTGACCTTTTTTGTAACGTGGATTATGAAGTTCCCAGTGGCGGTTCCTCCGGGAAGGCAGTGGGAAGTTCTCCCTCTCTGCCGCCACTCAGTGAGCTGCAGTGTCTCTCCGAGAGGGGCATTCACTCGCGGCTTCAGCACACGCAGGTTGTGGAGAACTTCCTACCCTCTGATAACCCCTTCCTCTGATTAATTATCTTTTTTACATAGTTGCCTCTTGTCTGTGTTGAATTTTTCCAGCTTCAACCTCCAGGCATGAGTTATTTTTATGCCTTTGTTCATCATCAAGGATCTGTCTTCTAATAATACTTATCCAGATAGTTTAGGTCATTCATAAACATTTAAGCAAGCGGTTTAACCAAATAGCTCATTTTCTGTACCATCAAAGCAACTGAAATGAGGCTTGAAGCAAATCAGTGCCACTTTGCTGAACTTTAAATATATGCCTTAATGCGGTTCCATCTAACCTGCCCTTGTTCATTCCGCAGCAGGTGACTGAAATTCAGAGCTTGTGTGCTGCGTGACAGCTTGGGTACAGTGAATTCACGGGCATTCCTCCCCCTGCAGCCATCGTTTCATTTATGCTTACCTTGTTTATTAAAAATCGATAGTAAATGTTTGGCTTTGGGCTTTAAAATGAGAAATGCTTTCACTGGAGCGATCAACTTAGTATTAAACGGAATTACTTGCTTTTAGGAAGCGATTTGGTTGAGATTCTCTTTCATCCACATCAGCTGCATTCACTTGGAGCTCGTAATTCTCTGTGTTTCACCAGTTACTAAATTAGGGAGAATCCAAATTACATACTGAGTTCGAGTGTCGGATGGTGGGAGGTGTAGTTTTCATTGGACATGTTTGAGAAGTATCGCGGATGCCTTGAAGCCGCTATAGGATAGGAGCAGCTTTAAGGAGAGTAAATAAATCAGCTACCAGCTTTTGCTTTTTGGTTTGGGTTTTTTTTGAATAAATAGTTTTCTTAGGATAAACTGTTTGCCTTTGAGAAGTTTCCCAGTTTTCTGTACGGGGAAATAACTGCAAAAGGGTTATTACACTTGAAACGACACAGAATGATAATTTGGAGACAAACAAGGCTTTGTCTCACTGATGCATAAAGTAATTACTGGGCAAAAGTGCATCATTCTCATTTTAAAAACCGTGGCTTGAGAGTGGTAAACAGCTGAAAAATGGGTCGTTTACTGTACATAAAGTGGAAGTGCCAAATTTTAAATTAACTATATTTGGGTTTTATTGTTTTGTTGAATTTCCAAAGCAGAAATATTTGTTCATAATAACATCCATCTGCAAACACGCATCCGGCGTGAAGCGCATTAGGGGTGTCTGACGTTGCGAATTCTCCTACAAAATCTTGCCACGCACCGTACATTTTAAGCAGCAGATGCCTGTGCCTCGCATAGCGCAGTGGGCTGCTTAATGAGGTTTCCATTATGCATGATGTGCCGTATCTGAAGTTCGCTAATTTTCT